>NC_079487.1:23367243-23675716 GCF_020520425.1 Spinacia oleracea | reverse complement strand
GTACAGATTTAAGCAAGCAATTGGGAATTAGAAATGTATTTTAGTGAAGCTAATAAGTATTTTAGTTTCATAAAATGTACATGATTCTTATAGATATATAAGAAGTTTAGTGGGAGTACATAAAACTTAATTGGTCCTATGTGTATCACACACATATCTCTCTATTGTGAAATAACATTCAAATGCTAATAACTTAGGTTTGAAATTATTCATCAATGTTGGACCAAGGCGAAACTTAGTGCATACTGGGTATTAAGATCTATTTACAAAGATCTTATATCAATGTTTTGGATTAAGTAATGGCATTTACTGAATCAAACACGAAAGTCTCCATTGGAGATATTCGACCCATGTGAATAAATCTAAGTAAAAGAATGTTTGAACTATGTATAAGCATTTACTAAGTTAACATCAAAGAATCTAATGAGATTCTTCACCTATATTATATGTCAAAGAATTTAGCTGGATTCAGTATCTACTGAAATTGAATGAGCTAAAGTTACATGAATAGAATTCAAATTGGGAATTATTCTGCAAAAGAATTTATCATGTATGATATAATATGAGGATCGCCAAAAACGTATCGTATGACTTTAGGCATGACGAACATATACCAATCTCTATTGATCTAAGTGAAGACCAATTAGATTGAGATCAAGAAAAACTTATGGTACTTGAAAAGGTACATAGGATTACTTCTTGATTCAAGGAAATAAAGATATGCTAAATATTGATGCTACACGCATAAACACTGGCAAAGGATCAAACAAGACCCTTTGGAGTTAACCATTGATAAGGACGAGCTATAGAGCATCGTGTTTTGAAATGGCAACATGGATTGGAGACCATGAGTTGTTGCGTGGGAAATTAAAAATAGTAATTTCTATGTTCTAAGATATAGTTGAGAGTATTCCACATATCTGTGAACTGCTTGGATAAGTAATTCCAAACAAAGCATCACTAGCAACCTATACAGTTGAAGTAAAAGTAATTATTGCCTAAGAAGCAATAAAACAGGGTTGTTTAAAGTTCTTCACTGAACTTGGGTAGATCACCTATCTGCTGGCTTGATGGTTCTTCATTGAAAAATGCGTAGAACCACTCTTGAAGCAAGAAAAACGTCTGCTAACTTGATGGTTCTTCATTGCAAAATGAGTAAAACCACCATCGAAGTAAGAAAGACTAGATCACATAATAAACAAACTCGAAAAGATCTTATCATCATATCTCGAAGAACATTCGATGAAAAGGATATTAAGATTGGCAAAGCATGATAACTAAACCTATGCAACAAGTGAGAAGCAACACTCACGTTGTAGCACTGGAAATCAAGCATAGCTTTGAATTCCATGAATTGTTTTAGAAGATGGGTTTGAGGCCCATGGTTATAAAACATTGGGGTTGAACATTTATCATATATGAAATGTATTTTCATATTCCATTTAATCTTGGTTTAGTATTAAATGATGAGTCCCTTCAATTTGACGATATATTCAAGATAGACTGTCAGGACCAGTCCTGTGACTAAGAAATGTCTATCAAGTGAACTTGAATGTCAAAGGTTGAAAATGGTCCCTAATCGGAGTTTTCTATAAAATTGGACGCATAGAAAACGTTAGACGATTAGAATGCAAGATGACTAGTAGTTCTGTTTCTTGAACTATGTGGACATGGCAATGTCATAATCATTTGCATAGATACTTACTTTGGGAAGACTAGTATCGGACAAGACCTATGAAACTTTACTGTAAGAGATGAAAATCTGTCATGAGTAAATTTCATTAAATTATTAGACACTAAATCCTCAATACCTGAGTGATTTGAGATTACTTGTTTGAGAACTGGTTGCTTTGACGTTGACCAACCGTCGCACCGTAAAAGGAGGCTATAAAGGCAACGCTCAGGTAATCACCTATCAAACGAAGCCTAATCTCAAGATCGCAAGATTGGGATTGTCCTCCCATAAATCGGGATGAGATGCTTAAAAGTTGTACAAGGCCACTCGGAGAGCTAGAAACTGTGAAATGCATGGCCGTGCTCGGATGAATCATAGGCTATGATTATCTGTTTATTTGATCAGTTGAACTCTGAAACCGAGGAACACCTCTGGACATAATAAGGATGACAACTCTTACCTTATGTTCAAGAGCAAGCATCGAGCGACAAAGGAATTAGGAAATGCACACTTGTCCCTAAGGACAAGTGGGAGACTGAAGGAAATAATGCCCTTGGTCCAAGTATGCATTCTATGTTAAAGTCTAATAAATGCGGTTCAGTATTAATTAACAAGTTAATAATTCAGTGAGATCAAGTGAGCTAAATGCCTAGCTAGAGGCCGCTTTAGTTCAAGTGGAATTAATGATATTAATCCACAGCTTACTCTTGACTGAACCCGTAGGGTCACACAAATAGTACGTAAACGGATCAAGTATTTAATAGCATTAAATACTCCATCTATGAATATTCGGAACCGACGGATCTTGGTTTCAGTGGGAGCTAAGATCGTCACAGGCAAGAAATGAATACTCCGGAAACGATGATATTGCCGGAAACGGAAATATGGATCGTATCGGAAATATAAATATTATCCAAGTCGTAGATGTTGCCGGAAACGGAAACATGGTACGTATCGGAAAATATTATCGGAAATGGAAATATTGCCAGAATCGGAAATATTGCCGGAAACGGAAATATTGTCAGAATCGGAAATATTACCGGAATCGGAAAATAATTCCGGAAACGGAAATATTAAATATTTGTTCGAAACGGAAATTAATTCCGGAATCGGAAATATTAAATATTGTTCGTATCGGAAATGAATTCCGGAATCGGAAAATTTAATCGGAAGCGCATCGTACGAATAAGCATCGGACGAGGCCTGCCGGACGAGGCCCAGCACGAAGCCAGGCCATCGCCCAGCAAGCCAAGCGCGCCGCACAAACAGCAAGGCCAGGCCCAGCAGGCTGCGCGCAGCGCGCAGCGCGCACAGCGCGCACAGCACGCACAGCGCGCGCAGCGCGCAGCGCGCAGCGCGCACAGCGCGCACAGCACGCACAGCGCGCGCAGCGCGCAGCGCGCGCGGGCGCTGAGTGGGCTGCTGCTCGCGCGCACGCATGGGGCCCATCGTGGCTGCCGTGCGTGTGTGTGCAAGTGTTTGTGTTCGTGCACGTTTCCTAAAACATGCAGAGTTCGGTTAATGATTAAATTCCTAATTCTATTTGATAAAATTAATTAAATTAGAGTTCTTGTAGGATTCTAGGTTTAATTAATTTGTATCTGAATAGGATTTCGATTCCCTTTCCATACCGCTATAAATATGAGGCTAGGGCTCACAATTTATAACACAAGTTTCAAAGTATTCAAAGTGAGTTTTTGAGAGAAAAATTCAGTCACACATTTGCCTATAATGTGCCGAAAATAATAGTACCTTAAGGGCGATTCTAGTTGGTCAATCTTAAGGCGGATCCGGACGTGCTGTGGACTATCTACGGAGGGACGACACTTGGAGTCCTAAAGACTTGTTCTTGTTCGGTTCGGGCGCAGCTAGGGAAGGCACGCAACAAAGAGTATGCATCTATTCTATGCTAAATGATTATGTGTAAATAATATGTATTCCTGGGTTTATGGTTTTTCCGCATGATTTATGAATTGTCATATGTATCATAACCTAACAGTAATAGATACTCTAGTTATTTCATTTATCAAGTTGGCGTAGAAGTCACTAAGAGATTTCCCATTTTTAGACAAAATCTCACTTTAGCCGGTCTGTTATTAAGGACGATAAGTTAATGTATAATGTTTATGCTTATAACTATTATATACGGCTCTTAAGATTACATATATTATTTTACATTGCATCATGAAGAAATTTCAATTCACAAGAGTGAGAGGTGAGATTGTCATACCTATACAATGAAAAAAACACTAATTATGAATTGGTTCTAACCAAAAGCAAATGGGTACATAGATTTTTATTTTAGTTAGATTAAATAACAGTGTCTGCGGAGAAACATGCAAGGACCACAAAACAAATAAAGTATGAGGCAAACAAATAGAGACATCTATTTATAGTATACTTCATGTGTCGCAATCTTTTAGGGATAGAGATGATATGTTTTAATGCTCTATTTGAAGGAAATAATGCCCTTGGTCCAAGTATGCATTTAATGCTAAGTCTAATAAATGCGGTTCAGTATTAATTAACAAGTTAATAATTCAGTGAAATCAAATGAACTGAATGCCTAGCTAGAGGCCGCTTCAGTTCAAGTGGAATTAATAATATTCATCCACAACTTACTCTTGACTGAACCCGTAGGGTCACACAAATAGCACGTGAAAGGATCAAGTATTTAAGTGAATATATTATTCATTAAGTACTCCATTTATGATCATTCGGAAATGACGGATCTCGGTTCCAGTGGGAGATGAAATCGTTAAAAGGCAAAGTAAAGAATATTCCAGAAATGAAGATATTGCCGGAAACGGAAATATGGTTCGTGACGGAAATATAAATATTATCCAAGTCGTAGATGTTGCCGGATACGGAAACATGGATCGTATCGGAAAATATTATCGGAAATAGAAATATTGTCGGAATCGGAAATATTGCCGGAAACGGAAATATTACCGGAATCGGAAATATTGCAAGAATAGGAAATTATTTCCGGAATCGGAAATATTAACGGAAACGTAAATATTTGTTCGAAACGGAATTGAAATAGAGTCCGAAATCGGAAAACAAATCGGAAGCTCGACGAGCGACAAGACGGCAAGCGAGCCGGCCCATCGCTCGACAAGCAAAAGGCCGAGCGCACAACACTAGGCGCGACGCAAAGCACCGGCGCCCAGCCGTGTGCGATGGGCCTGGAGCGCCGTGGACCGCAGCGAGCCAAGGCAAGCAGCAGCAAGCCAAGGCAAGCAGCAGCGCGCACTGGGCCTTGGACCAACATCGACTGCGTTTGGGCCTAGCAAGGCACGTGCGCCAGCGTGGCCCTTGTGGCTGCGTTGGTTGCTTCGTCTTGGGGTTCAAGCAATGTCCGATTACTTAGTCGCCAAGTAACTTTGGCTTTGAGTACTAGTTTTCGTAGTCCTACTAGAATTGGATTAATTAAGAGTTTAATTATTGCTACAATTCTAATTGGTTAAGAATTTCAATCCTAATGGGATTGGTAATTGTTTTCCTAGTAAGACTCAAATTCCTTATTTCCTACCCTATAAATATGAGGCTAGCCCTCATAATTTATACACATCAAAAACATATTCTTTACGTATATTGTGTTCAAGGGGAACATAGTTTATATATAGCCTAACCCAAGTGCATAAAACCTTAAGTAATATCCTAGTTGGTTGAACCTAAGGCGGATCAGAACGTGCTGTGGACTTTATACGGAGAGGCGACATTTGGAGGTCTAAAGACTTGTTCTTGTTCTATTAAGGAGCAACTAGGGAAGGCACGCATCACATTGTATGTAACCTAAATTATGCTAATTGACTATGTGGCAATTAATTTGGATTCCTGGCTTTATGGTTTTTCCGCATGAATTATATTGTTTGTATTATTCATAACCTTACAGTGGTATCACGAGCCTCTAATTAATTCCATAATCAATTATAGTTAACATGGATTAAATTTTATAAATTTGCAATGAATTAAAGGGGTGATTAATTTCGTGATTGTAATTAATTGCAAATTCGTTCGATTATTTCATTATAAGTTCGCAGGATTTTCGGCAGTTTTGTCAATAATGGTCGAAATCTTTTGTTTTTATAGTGAATTTCACATGTAAAAGACGTTTTAAAATTTTGACAAAAATAAAAGGTTTGATGCCGAACCTAGAATTCCCAAATTTGAAGCCTAACTATGACTTTTCGGAGGTTTTAGTTTTTCGAATGCAAAATTTGTAATTTTTATGATGTTAAATTAAATATTTACGAATCTTGTATGTAAATCTTGAATTTATGATTGACCTACTGTAAATGGTTAAAAATTTTAAGGTCTAATTTTGTTAATTATACAACCTAATTTAATTATAATTATAATTAATTTGTTGAATTTCAAATAATTTAGAATTTGTTTTGATTTTCATAATTAATTGATAATTTAATTTTAGGATCATATGATTAAAAACCACCATAAAATTTGTTAAAGTTGATTTTTTTTATAATTTTATGACCTAGATTTTAATCCCTAAGAAATCATGTAATCGGAAATTAATTTAACTAATAAATTTTCGATTTTCGCATAAATTTAGTGAAATTAATATTGGTTATTAATTTGTCGTTAAATTTAAATATAAAAGTTTTAGTTTTTTTATGATTCATTCACAATCTTGCACGCACGAAGCAATGGAAGCTAAGTGTTACCCTTAATTGGTGTTGCATAGTGCGGGCATGCGACGATGAGCAAGGGAGCTCGTCGCCCATGCGGTACCAGGCAGCGAGCAAGCACGAGCATGTACGCGCGGGCATGGGCATGTGCGGTGTGTGCATGTGAGAGGGAACGAGCAAGGCGAAGGGTAGGACGCGCACACGGGGCAGCATCAATGGCCTTGGTGCCATGCGCATACGTTGGCCTTGTGTTGCGCCCAGCTAGCGATGGCGACAAGGCATCGACCGATGCACTCGTGCCATGCGCGCATGCCCAACGAGCACGGGCAACATGCGTTGGCGAGGGGTGGGCTGTGCGATGGCTTCGGCCATGCGTGTGGTCCGCTCCTTGCGACGCTGCAGCCTTGGCGAGGCATGGGCCTTGCGCCCATGAGCCTTGCCTTGGCCCAAATGACTTGTTTCATTTTTTTTAATTTTTGGTTGAACAACGATTTTAATTAAATTTAATTTTGTAATTTTAATTTTTCTCGGTATTTAATTTTGATTAATTTAATTATTATAATTTATGTTATATTAATTATTTTAATAATATTAAAACCTTGGTAAAATTGGAATTAATTAATTTAATCAACTGGAAAATGATAAAGGGATTTAAAATTAATTTTATGTGAGCTTTAAATTTTAATTAAATTTGTAAGTTTTCGGTTGGACTAGGAAATACAATTTTATGTTTAAAAATTATTAAAGCATGTAAATTCTTGGTTTTAGTGGGAGTTTTTAATCATTAAACTCTTGATTAGGTATTTATTCCTTTAAGGTTAAAACAACTCGATTAGAATTAATAAGGATTGAATATTTGTAGATTATTGGAAGCCTTAATTAGTTGTTGCAAATGTTTATGTGATGCATAATATGTTCTCGGTATATTGTAAATGTACTGTTTTGCAGGTTATGGAAGGTGACTAGTATGGCCCAAATAGGATAGAAAATATGGTCTGCGTACCATTAATTTGAATGTAAAATTGGTCTAATGCACCAAAGTTTTTAATTTTAAATATGGTATGCGTACCATCAAATAGTTGTAATTAGTTTCAATTATAGCTTATCCTATTTGAAGAAAATGGCGCCTCCCATGGTGAAGTTCAAGCCGGAGTTTCCAATCCATTTTCAAGACGGAGTTTGAAGTTGAAGCTTCAAGACGAAGTCGGGCCATACTAGATCACATTTATATTTTATGTATGCTTTAAGTTATTTATTGCTTTAAATATGCCTTGATATTATGCATGATATTGTGGCTTAATTATGTTGCATGATTAAGGATTTTAGTTCACTTAAAATCTAACCAACATAGTAAGAGCCTTAAGTTCCAAACTTTAAATATTGAGTTAAAAGGTGCCATGCGAAAATAATGCTTACTTGGATAACCTTTACATCAATCTAGTAATAGTTTTCCGCCATAGTGAGGTGTTACTTATTGATTCTAAAGGGGTAAGGTACACAATAATTGTGAGTACATGTTAGTTTTGGTAAAACTCAACGATATAAGTAAGGAGTTCTTTTATGTCGTGGCAAATGGGTTAGGTTTACCTAATAAGTTCTTAGACGTACCTATCAACCAAGAGTAGTTTCTAGACTATTAGCATAGGATTTGCTTACCTAAAATATTTTAGAATTGAGTTAAAATACATAATGTGCTTAATTCTTCAATGATTTAAGGATCTTGGATTCATTTTATTCACACATGCCGGAACACAAAAACTCGAATAAAATGCCTAATAAATTTTAAATTATGCATGTATATATGCTAGAATTTAAGTTTATTAAGAGCATGTATGAATGGTTATTTATTTGTTTATTCTTTTCAATTGTAGTTTTAACTAAAGAAAACAACAATTCATTCAACATCCGATCAATTTTCGAAAAGGAGAACTTAAACGGGAAAAACTTCCTTGACTGGCAAAGGAACTTGCAAATAGTTCTTATGCAAGAATAAAAGGAGTATGTCCTGGAAGAGGCGATTCCCGAAGCCGCGGGCGACGGGGTCACTCAGGCAGCCCTCAATCGTTGGATTGACGCCAACAAGGATGTAAAATGTCTAATACTTGCAACCATGAGTTTAGATCTACAGAAAACGTTCATCAACTCAGATGATTTCACGATCATCAGTAAGTTGAAGAACATGTTCCAAGATCTGGCTCGAGTCGAAAGATTCGAGGCTCATAGGCAAATTCTTGACATTAAGCTCAAGAAGGGCGAGCCCATAAGTCCACATATTCTCAAGATGATTGCATTAATTGAGAATATGAGTCGGCTGGATTAGCAGTTCTCTCAACAAATAGCTGTAGACACCATCCTCCACTGTCTTCATCGCGGGTATGATCAGTTCAAACTAAATTACAGCATGAATAGTCTGGACAGAACGCTCATTGAGCTTCACGATATGCTCAAGATCGCTGAAAAGACGCTCAAAAGTGATAAGCAGGATGTGCTTATGGTGCGTGGGAGAAAGTTCAAGAAATCTGGCAAGAAGAGGAATGCTAAGAAGGGTGGCAAGAAAGCCAGCCCAACTAAGCAAACTGGCGGCACCAAGTCTGAAAAGAAGAAGGTGAGCCAACCCACTTCTGAGTCTGAATGCTTATACTGTAAGAAGAAGGGGCATTTAAAGAGAGATTGTTTGAAGCTAATTAAAGGAAGATCAGAAGAACGGAACCGTCGTTACATCTTCAGGTATTTTCGTTATAGACTGTGTACTTGATAATTTAACTTCTTGGGTATTAGATATAAGTTGTGGCTCACACTTATGTTCCAATTCATAGGGACTAAGAAGAAGTAGAAGGTTAAGTAAGGGTGAAGTCGACCTACGAGTGGGAAATGGAGCAAGGATTGCTGCATTAGCTGTAGGAACGTATTATTTACCGTTGCCCTCTGGGCTAGTTTTGGAACTGGAAGAATGTTTCCATATTTCAAGTCTTACTAAAAACATCATTTCTGTTTCTTGCTTAGATGCTAAGGGATTTAACTTTATAATAAAAGACAATAGTTTCTCGTTTTATTTTAAAGAGATGTTTTATGGATCTGCTAGATTAGTCAATGGACTTTATGTGCTAAATCACGACAAACAAGTTTATAAAATAAATACCAAAAAGGCCAAAAAGAATGATTCAGATCTCACCTATTTGTGGCATTGTCGATTAGGTCATATTAACATGAAACGCATAGAAAAACTTCAAAAGGAAGGAATTCTTGAACCATTTGACTTAGAGGATTTTGGTAAATGCGAATCATGCTTACTTGGAAAAATGACAAAGCAACCTTTCTATAAAGTTGGAGAAAGAGAAACTGATCGATTGGGTTTAATCTATACAGATGTATGTGGACCAATGAGTTCAAATTATAGAGGTGGTTTCAGCTACTTTATCACTTTCACTGATGACTTCAGTAGATATGGTTATGTCTACCTAATGAAGCATAAGTCTGAGTCCTTTGACAAATTCAAGGATTTTCAGAGTGAAGTAGAGAATCAATTAGGCAAGAAGATTAAAGCACTGCGGTCTGATAGAGACGGTGAATATCTGAGCTATGAATTTGATGACCATCTGAAAGATTGTGGAATCTTGTCAGAATTGACTCCTCCTGGAACACCTCAATGGAACGGTGTGTCAGAATGGAGGAACAAGACCTTGCTAGACATGGTTCGATCAATGATGGGAAAGGCCGAACTTCCAATAGAATTTTGGGGACATGCACTAAATACAGCTGCACTCACACTAAATAGAGCTCCGTCTAAAGCTGTCAAAAATACTCCATATGAGTTAGGTTTGGAAAGCCTCCAAAAGTGTCTTTTCTTAAGATTTGGGGCTGTGAAGTATACGTCAAACGATTAATTTCAAACAAACTTCAACCGAAATATGACAAAAGTATCCTTGTGGGATACCCAAAGGAAACAAAGAGGTATTACTTCTATAATACATCTGAGAACAAGGTGTTTGTTTCTCGATATGGTATCTTTTTGGAAAGAAATCACATTTCCAAAATGATAAGTGGGAGAAAACCTTGAAGAAATTCGAGTCGGACAAAAAACTCTAGAGAATGAGCAAGATGACATTCAGGTTGAAACTCAGAGATCTTTAGAAGTATCTGGTGAGAATCAAGAACCAACTAGAAATGTAACCCCGCGTAGATCGCAGAGATATAGGTCTCAACCAGAAAGATACATAGGTATTTTGACGAATGAGAGCCATGAAATACTATTGCAAGAAAGCGATGAGCCTACGACTTACAAACAAGATATGACGAGCCCTAGCTCCAAGCAGTGGCAAGAAGCCATGCAATCTTAATCAGACTCCACGTCTGAAAACCAAGTTTGGGATTTGGTCGATTTGCCAGATGGCTACCAAGCCATAGGAAGCAAATGGGTTTTCAAACTGAAAAAGGACAAGGATGGGAAACTAGAAGTTTTCAAAGCTAGATTGGTTGCAAAAGGATACATGCAAGTCCACGGTGTGGATTATGATGAAACCTTTTCACCAGTTGCAATGCTAAAGTCTATTCAGATAATGTTAGCAATCGCTGCATATTACGATTACGAAATATGGCAAATGGATGTCAAAATCGCTTTCTTAAACGGCGTTTTAACAAAAACTGTGTTTATGACACAGCCTGAGGGTTTTGAGGATCCAAAGAATTTTAAAAAGGTATGTTAGCTTAAGAAATCCATTTATGGATTGAAGCAAGCATCAAGGTGCTGGAATATACGTTTTGATGAAGCAGTCAGTGACTTTGGCTTCGTCAAGAACGCAGACGAATCTTATGTATACAAGAAAGTCAGTGGGAGCAAAATTGCTTTCCTAGTATTGTATGTCGATGACATTTACTTATCGGAAATGACATTCCTATGTTGAACTCTCTCAAGATTTGGCTTGGGAAATGTTTTTCGATGAAGGATCTAAGAGAAGCACAGTACATACTGGGCATCATGATCTACAGAGATAGATCTAAAAAGATGATTGGACTTATCAAAGCACTTATATCAATAAGGTGCTTGAAAGGTTCAATATGGATGACTCCAAGCGAGGCTACCTACATATGTCTCATGGAATGACTCTAAGCAAGACTCAGTGCCCAAAAACACTGGATGAGCGAAGACGAATGAATGGGATTCCATATGCATCATTGATTGGTTCAATGATGTATGCTATGATATGTACACACCCGGATGTTGCGTACGCACTCAGTGCTACGAGCAGATACCAGTCAGACCCAAGAGAGGCACATTGGAGCTGCCAAGAATATTATGAAGTACCTGAAAAGGCACAAAGATGATTTCTTGGTCTATGGTGGAGATGATGAATTAATTGTTAAAGGCTATACGGACGCAAGTTTCCAAACCGACAAAGATGATTTCAGATCACAGTCCGGGTTTCTCTTCTGCCTTAACGGAGATGTAGTAAGCTGGAAAAGTGCTAAACAGAGCACCATTGCGGATTCTACAACTGAAGCGGAGTACATTGTTGCACATGAAGCAGCAAAGGAAGCTATTTGGCTAAGGAAGTTCATAGGTGAACTTGGTGTAGTCCCCTCCATTAAAGGACTAATAGCTCTATATTGTGACAATAATGTGAAGGAAATAATGCCCTTGGTCCAAGTATTCATTCAATGCTAAGTCTAATAAATGCGGTTCAATATTAATTAATTATGCAAGTTAATAATCCAGTGAGATCAAGTGAGCTGAATGCCTAGCTAGAGGCCGCTTCGGTTCGAGTGGAATTAATAATATTAATCCACAACGTACTCTTGACTGAACCCATAGGGTCACACAAATAGTACGTGAACGGATCAAGTATTTAAGTGAATTAAATACTATATTTATGGATATTCGGATTCGACGGATCTCGGTTTTAGTGGGAGCTGAAATCGTCAAAAGGCAAAATATGAATATCCCAGAAATGATGGTATTGCCGGAAACGAAAATATGGATCATAACGTAAATATAAATATTATCCAAGTCTTAGATGTTGCCGGAAACGAAAACATAGTACGTATCGGAAAATATTACCGGAATTAGAAATATTGCCGGAATCGGAAATATTACCGGAATCGGAAATATTTGTTCTAATCGGAAATAAATTCTGGAATCGAAAATATTAAATATTTTTCGAATCGAAAATGAATTCCGGAATCGAAAAACAAATCGGAAGCACGACGTACGAAACGATCGACGGACGAGCTTGCTAGACGCAAGGCCTAGCACGAAGCCAGGCCAGCGGCTAGCGAAGCCCGCACGCAGCAAGGCCAGCGAAGCCCGCAAGCAGCGAGCAAGGAAAAGCCCAGCACGCTGCAAGCGAGCTAGGCAAGGCCCAAAAGCAGCGCCCACGGATGGGCCGCGTGCTGCCAACGCCTGCCTTGGGCCGAGCCACGCACCATGCCCCTTGTGGGCTGGGTGTGTGCAATGCTACGTACGACCAACTCCTTGGTCGTTCAGGATTGCTTGATTAATCGTTTTCCTAATTCTAAAAGAATTAAATGTTTTCGTGTTTGATTAAACATTAAATTCTAAATGATTAATTTAACTAGAATCCTAATTGATTTAGTTATTTGAATTCTAGTAGAAATCTAAGTCCGTTATTTCCCCCCTATAAATATGTGGTTCATAATCACAATTTATACACCACAATCAATAAGTATTCATATAGTTTAAGTTCAAGTACGAATTTAATAAATTGCCAAATATATAATTAAGCTTTCGAATAAACATAAAACCTTAGATAATATTCTAGTTAATTGAATCTAAGGCGGATCTGAACGTGTTGTGGACTATCTACAGAGGGGCGACATTTGAAGTCCTAAACTTGTTCTTGTTCGGTTCGGGAGCAGCTAGGGAAGGCACACATCACATTTATGTATTCTAAATTGTGCTAATTGACTATGTGGCAATTAATTTGGATTCCCGGCTTTATTGTTTTTCCGAATGAAATATATGATTTATATTTGTCATAACCTTACAGTGGTATCACGAGCCTCTAATTAATTCCACAATCAATTATAGTTAACATGGATAAATTTTATAAATTTGCAATGAATTGAACGATTTACAATGAATTGAACGGGTGATTAATTTCGTGTGTGTAATTAATTTCAAATTCATGCGATTATTTGATTATATGTTCGAAGGATTTTTCGGCAGTTTTGTTAATAATGGCCGGAATCTTATAATTTTATAGTGAATTTCGCATGTAAATAACTTTTTAAAATTTTGATAAAACAAACCTAAATTGAACAAAACCCTAAAACGAATAGAACAAACCCTAAAACGAATAGAACAAACCCTAAAACGAATTGAACAAACAAATTGAACAAAACCTAAAACGAAGCACAAAACTCAAAAAAACGAATTGAACAAAACGGCACCTGGAGAGGAGGCGAGAAAAGAGACCCACCGGCGACTGGCGAGGAGGCCAGAACCAACGACGACGCTATGAGGGAGCTCGATTGATGACGCAGGAATGGTTTTTTTTTGAGGGGGCGACGCAGGGAAAGCTAAGGGAAGAAAAAGGGAGTTGAGCGCGAGAGCTGAAATTTTGAGATGCTTAATTGTTTTGAATTACTCCGTAGTATTCAACCAACATTGCAGCTTTTTTTTTTTTTTTAATCCGGGTTATTGCAGGGGGCTTTTAAATGTACGCTGCGATAAAAACGAGTTATTGCAGGGGGCTTTTAAATGTACGCTGCGATAAAAACGAGTTATTGCAGGGGGCTTTTAAAATGTACGCTGCAACAAACACTTTTGCAGGGAACAATTAAATTGTACGCTGCAACAACCATTTAAATGGTTTGACCCGCGTTGACCGACTGGTTGTTGAAGCGTATTAATACATGTACGCTGCAACAAGGGGGTTGCAACAGGGGTTTTTTCTACTAGTGTCTGCACAAAAGGTCAAGGTATACTTAGTTCTTTCCCTAGCTCTTTCATTTCAATTTTTAGCCACCAGTTGCTAATATGTCTTCCCATTAATGATGTTTTCAGATTTCGATTTTAGATGCCCGTGTCATATGTCCGAGTAGGGTGAGCCTTGGTTAAGTGCCAAGTCCTATTGACAATGTCTGATTTTTTCAAAGGGGATTCGCAAGCATTTGAATTACCATGAACGGGTGCCCTGAGTTCGAAGGAAAGATGGGGCGATGCCGTAGAACAATCCTCTTTATTGCAAGCTTACTGCCGTTACTACTTGTTGGCGATTATGACTGTGTCTAGTGGTGAAAGAAGGTCTTTAAGTGAGTTACTTTGCTTTAGGGAGGGTCAAGTCGAGTACTTTAGAGGTCATGGACGCTCGCGCTAGCCCCATTCAATTGAGGCAAAGCGATCTTTTGAGTATTGGCTAAGTGCCTAGGAGTGTGAGTGCTCCTTCTGGCAAGGGTACGTGCCCTTATTATTTTTCGATGTGTGCTCATTTTGGAATCTTGATGACTTGGATTCTTCCTTTGACTTAAAATTTTTTCTTTCGACTTGGATTGCAAGTAATTAAATTTCAATAAAGGACTCTATTTTTTATTCTTGTTATTCTATAGGCTTTAACATTTTTTGCAAATTGGTTGGACCTAATCATGGATTGCCTACGTATCTGCCTTAAATAGATATAATTTGGAATCAGGTCTTACGTAGTTCTTAGCCAGGAGATGGTTTCTTAGAATGCTGATTTTAAACAAGTACGTTCGAGTGGAACCGTAATGTTTGAAATAGGGTGAAATAAGTGCACGCAAATTTGGAGCGCGCGTATTTTGCGTATTTTATACGATCTTCTACCCCCCAAGTGTTCGTTATTCTTCCGCATGTATATAGGAAAATATACGAACACTTTTAGGAATTGGGAGTTGAAAGCAAGAACGGCGCCCAGGGCTGGGCGCTATTATTTTCGGCGCCCATGTCTGGGCGTTGAAAGCGTGTTCTGGGCTGCCTTTTTTGCGCTGCTCCTTTTCGTTTCGTGCCAAATATTTGCGAATCTTTTTTGTGCGCTAAATGCTTCTTTTTTGTATTTTTTAGACGAACTTTAAAGGCGCTTTGCAATGTTTCTTTTTTATTATTCATATTTTTTTTAGGTTAAGCGTAGAATGTACTTTTCATTTGTCTTCTTTCTTTTTATTCGTGACTCAAGACGGCTTGAAAGATGGGTTGAATGAGATAGGATAATTTGTATAGGTATTAGTCAAGTATGAGGATTGGAAAGGGTAGACACACTAGTACATAATTGAGCTTATGTAACACGTGTTGGTAACACTTTTTGAACTACAAAATCACTAGATATTTAATTAACACTTTGGTAACAGTTTTTCTAAAATGTAACACTCAACGTAACACTTTTAACGTAGGTAACATTTTATGGTAACACTTTTAAAATAGGTAACAGTTTATGGTAACACTTTTAAAATAGGTAACAGTTTATGGTAACAATAAAAGGTGTTACCTTTTTTTTTTAAAGAGAATTTAAAAATTTACAATTAAAAAATAAATAAGTAACACTTATGGTATCACTAAAAGGTGTTACCTTTTTTTAAAACAAAAATTAAAATTTTACAATGAAAAAAAAGCGCAAATCCCAAAATCCCATTTTCATGGAAGTGCCGCCAAGGACAAAATTTCAGATTTGGTTTTTATTTTCTAAAATTTTTTGAAACCGCCAAACACAGAAAAAGTCAATCCTAGGGTTAATTTTCACCAAAAAAAATTTCCTCTTCCAATTCATCAGGAAACCACGAACAAAAATCGCATATTTTGGAAATCACGAACAAAAATCGAACAAAAATCAGGAAATCAGGGTTCCAATCATCGAATTCACACTTCCAATTTCTGGTTTCATCGGATTAGCGCTTTTCTTATCGTTCGAGCTTGTTCTTGATCGGGCTTTATCGAATCCGCGCTTCAAATTTCAGGTATTTTGTGATTTGTGGTTGTTGTTCTTAAATTTTTTGTTTGTTTAATATTTGATTTTGCAAGATTTCTATGAATACAGATTATAGTGTTTAATTTTTTTTTTGATTGGAATTTGAACGTTTATTATGCAGTGAAAAGTTGTTTGATTTTTTTGATTCGGTACTCTGTATTTTGGTCTGGTATGGTCGTTGACTGTGAGCATGTGTTTTGGTTTGGTTATCAAGCAACCTGAATAAGGGTCATTTAGACTAGTATTATTGGTTGCTAGCTTTCCGTGTCTGGTTAATTTTCTGTATTTTCTTCTATTTTGTCGATTATATGGCCCTTTTAAGAGTCACAGTGACAGTCACATAAGTGGGAGGTATGATTCTATAGAACACGAATCAGCTTGATTAATTTACCTGCTCTTTCTGGTTCCTTTTTTGTGTTTTTACACTTAGTGTTAGTACTCCTTTTGATTGAATTCTGTATGTTTATTGATTTTGTGTCTGATGTGGTATTATGGGCTTTTAATTTATTCATTCCGTATTTCAAGTTTGTTGATTTTGTGTTTGATGTCGTGTCATTGGCTTTGAATTTGATAATCTGAATTTTTTAGTCATGAACTTAAATGGTATATGTTCTGGCTCACTGATGGACCTGGACTGACTTTGGACAAGAATAGAATTATCATAGTTTTATGTGAGCTTAGTGAACATTGATTGCGACCAATGAACAACTTAGGAGGCTGCATAGGAACTTACTTGCATGGTTAAAAAAAGGCGTATTACTGATGTATGGGGTGACTCTATAGTCGTGACTGCATTTTTTTATTGTCTATTTTATCTGACAGTCACTGCATTGTAATTTAAATTCAGAAACTAGGTTGTCTTTTATGCAATTAGATATCATCTCATCTTTGTAGGCTAGAAAATACAACCTGTGATGGATGGGTACCAAATAATATTACTCGCCTGTATTGGCCTTACTGCTGCAATGATGATCCTTTGACTGTTCCATGTTTTAATGCCATTGCTTGGTTTCCCCTATTATGCTCAACCGTAAAAGAGGAAGTATAAAATTTCATAATCATGGTGAATAACAGATTAACAACTTTCAGTCTATAACCTTACTGGGAAGCCGTCCCATTTTTTCCAATGCATTCTTAGGTAGTGTCTCAAGAACTCTGACAGGAACAAGTTGGTTAGGAAAAATTAACACTTCTGCAAAGAACTGATCTGTGCAGATCAGAACTGATCTGTGCAGATCAGAACTGATCTGTGCAGATCAGAACTGATCTGTGCAGATCAGAACTGAACTTCACAGAACCCTTATGTTAGTCTATTCATGGAATTCATCTGATTTCAATTTCTAGGGTTCTGTCACTACAGAGTCCCACCTACTGTTTTTTTTTGTCTGTATAAAATTCATCTTTCTCTCTTCTATTTTGACACTGTTGTGGGCTCTGTCAAGGTGACCTGGTGATTATTTAATTGGCACGCCTGCCATTTCAATACTTTGGCTTGCTTGTGAACATAATGATGCTTAAATCTCAACTTGATATATTTTTTTTTACTCATCCAAATAAGAAATTCGGAGGATATACTCTTGTGAGAAATGAAATAGAATTAAAGTACCATGCTTGTCTGTTTTTGAGTTGCTGTTTTTACAATGTCTTTCTGCTAATGTTTTCTGATTTCTTGTGTGCCTGTTCTTTTTCTAATTGTAGTCTTTTTGCCTGTTCAGGTTCTTTCTGCCTTTTCTTGTTCTGGTTGTAGTCTTTCTGCCTGTTCTTGTTTTGATTGTAGTTTTTCTGCCCATTCTTGTTCTGGCTGTAGTTTGTTTTTCTGCATGTTCTAGGTCTGATTGTAATGTTTCTGCTGTAATAGTTCGTGAAGAGAGATACCCGTGTGCATCATTAGATTAAACCTTGAGTGCACTAACGTGTTTCAGAGAAAGAATACCAATTTAACACCAACAATGAGATTCCGTTAATCATCGTGGCAGTTTCCTATCTAGCTAATACAACTTAATATACTACCTAAAAGAATCTAGCAATCAAAAACTTCACCAGATTTTTGAATTCCACTTGACTTTTTATCTATTTTCTTTACTTGTTTCGTTTCTATTATTGTTATACAAGTCTCAATTATTTGTGGGTATATGTTTCTATAGTTATTGTCATTAACTAGTGGAAAAAACCCCTGTTGTAGCCCCCTTGTTGAGGGGGGCATACATAAGCGCGCCTCAATAGCTACTTAGTCAACGCGGGTCAAATATTTTACTATTCTGTTGAGGCGGGCTTTTTTAGTGTTCGCTTCTACAGAAGCTGTTGAAGGGGGCTTTACTTGCCCGCCTCAATAGATAGAAGCTGTTGAAGGGGGCTTTTAATTGCCCGCCTCAATAGGGTCTATCTGTTGAAGGGGGCTTTTAATTGCCCGCCTCAATAGGCTACATTAAATTTTAAAAAAATAAAACCACCGCCAAACGTACAGATCGATAAGCTTCTCTTCTCTTCACTTCTCTTCTCTTCACATCTCTTCTCTTCACCGCGCGACTCCACCACCACCATAACCACCACCACCACCTTCCTCACCGCGCGGCTCCACCACCACCATCTGAAGGAGAGTTTCCCCACCGTCGTCTTCCCTATCTCGGTTGACTCTGTTTCACACAGTGCCGCAATATATCAAGGTTAGGTTATAATTGATTCTTGTTTTGCTTGGTCTTAAAATTCAGTTTCTCTTCAATTAGTTGAGCATAATGAGTTGATTATGCAGAGAATTTAGGCTAATGTTTCAATTTCCGCTCCCAACTTTGAACTAAAAAACCTAAGGACTCATTTGATTCTTATTACATGTCTAATATGCATAGTTTTAACTTTCTAAAACTCATTCGAATCTATTTATGCACATTTAAGGCTCATTAGGTCGTTATAGGTCATGTTTAGAGCTAAAATGACATTTCCGCTCCCAACTCTGAACTAAAGAACCTAAGGACTCATTTGATTCTTATTACATGTCTAATATGCATAGTTAAAACTTTCTAAAACTCATTCGAATCTATTTATGCACATTTAAGGCTCATTAGGTCGTTATAGGTCATGTTTAGAGCTAAAATGACATTTCCGCTCCCAACTTTGAACTAAAGAACCTAAGGACTCATTTGATTCTTATTACATGTCTAATATGCATAGTTAAAACTTTCTAAAACTCATTCGAATCTATTTATGCACATTTAAGGCTCATTAGGTCGTTATAGGTCATGTTTAGAGCTAAAATGACATTTCCGCTCCCAACTTTGAACTAAAGAACCTAAGGACTCATTTGATTCTTATTACATGTCTAATATGCATAGTTAAAACTTTCTAAAACTCATTCGAATCTATTTATGCACATTTAAGGCTCATTAGGTCGTTATAGGTCATGTTTAGAGCTAAAATGACATTTCCGCTCCCAACTTTGAACTAAAGAACCTAAGGACTCATTTGATTCTTATTACATGACTAATATACATAGTTTTAACTTTCTAAAACTCATTCGAATCTATTTATGCACATTTAAGGCTCATTAGGTCGTTATAGGTCATGTTTAGAGCTAAAATGACATTTCCGCTCCCAACTTTGAACTAAAAAACCTAAGGACTCATTTGATTCTTATTACATGATTAATATGCATAGTTTTAACTTTCTAAAACTCATTCGAATCTATTTATGCACATTTAAGGCTCATTAGGTCGTTATAGGTCATGTTTAGAGCTAAAATGACATTTCCGCTCCCAACTCTGAACTAAAGAACCTAAGGACTCATTTGATTCTTATTACATGTCTAATATGCATAGTTAAAACTTTCTAAAACTCATTCGAATCTATTTATGCACATTTAAGGCTCATTAGGTCGTTATAGGTCATGTTTAGAGCTAAAATGACATTTCCGCTCCCAACTTTGAACTAAAGAACCTAAGGACTCATTTGATTCTTATTACATGTCTAATATGCATAGTTAAAACTTTCTAAAACTCATTCGAATCTATTTATGCACATTTAAGGCTCATTAGGTCGTTATAGGTCATGTTTAGAGCTAAAATGACATTTCCGCTCCCAACTTTGAACTAAAGAACCTAAGGACTCATTTGATTCTTATTACATGACTAATATACATAGTTTTAACTTTCTAAAACTCATTCGAATCTATTTATGCACATTTAAGGCTCATTAGGTCGTTATAGGTCATGTTTAGAGCTAAAATGACATTTCCGCTCCCAACTTTGAACTAAAAAACCTAAGGACTCATTTGATTCTTATTACATGATTAATATGCATAGTTTTAACTTTCTAAGACTCATTCGAATCTATTTATGCACATTTAAGGCTCATTAGGTCGTTATAGGTCATGTTTAGAGTTAAAATGACATTTCCGCTCCCAACTTTGAACTAAAGAACCTAAGGACTCATTTGATTCTTATTACATGTCTAATATGCATAGTTTTAACTTTCTAAAACTCATTCGAATCTATTTATGCACATTTAAGGCTCATTAGGTCGTTATAGGTCATGTTTAGAGCTAAAATGACATTTCCGCTCCCAACTTTGAACTAAAAAACCTAAGGACTCATTTGATTCTTATTACATGATTAATATGCATAGTTTTAACTTTCTAAAACTCATTCGAATCTATTTATGCACATTTAAGGCTCATTAGGTCGTTATAGGTCATGTTTAGAGCTAAAATGACATTTCCGCTCCCAACTTTGAACTAAAGAACCTAAGGACTCATTTGATTCTTATTACATGTCTAATATGCATAGTTAAAACTTTCTAAAACTCATTCGAATCTATTTATGCACATTTAAGGCTCATTAGGTCGTTATAGGTCATGTTTAGAGCTAAAATGACATTTCCGCTCCCAACTTTGAACTAAAGAACCTAAGGACTCATTTGATTCTTATTACATGTCTAATATGCATAGTTAAAACTTTCTAAAACTCATTCGAATCTATTTATGCACATTTAAGGCTCATTAGGTCGTTATAGGTCATGTTTAGAGCTAAAATGAAATTTCGCTCCCAACTTTGAACTAAAGAACCTAAGGACTCATTTGATTCTTATTACATGATTAATATGCATAGTTAAAACTTTCTAAAACTCATTCGAATCTATTTATGCACATTTAAGGCTCATTAGGTCGTTATAGGTCATGTTTAGAGCTAAAATGACATTTCCGCTCCCAACTTTGAACTAAAAAACCTAAGGACTCATTTGATTCTTATTACATGTCTAATATGCATAGTTAAAACTTTCTAAAACTCATTCGAATCTATTTATGCACATTTAAGGCTCATTAGGTCGTTATAGGTCATGTTTAGAGCTAAAATGACATTTCCGCTCCCAACTTTGAACTAAAAAACCTAAGGACTCATTTGATTCTTATTACATGACTAATATACATAGTTTTAACTTTCTAAAACTCATTCGAATCTATTTATGCACATTTAAGGCTCATTATGTCGTTATAGGTCATGTTTAGAGCTAAAATGACATTTCCGCTCCCAACTTTGAACTAAAGAACCTAAGGACTCATTTGATTCTTATTACATTACTAATATACATAGCTTTAACTTTCTAAAACTCATTCTAATCTACGTATGCACATTTAAGGCTCATTGGGTCGTTATAGGTCAACAACGTACTTAATTATCTCTATAGTCTGCAACTATATCTTTTAATTTTATGCTTCAATGGAATGTAAAGACAATATCGTGAGTGTAAACTTTGGTACTCATATATATTTTCCTTCCATGCAACTTGCAGGCTAGGGATCGAGTCGATTGGAAGAAAGTCAACACGACCTTACTTAAGGTTTGTAATGCATGATCTAAAGGGACCTAAGTGGCTGGATTAGAGACATTTGTTAGATTAGCTCTCTAGCCTTTTGTCTTTAGTTGTTAATATTAGTTGTAATTTGTTAGACTAGCTAGGTGTTTAAAAATTGTAAACATACGTACTATATATACGCTTTGCTCTGTTGGGTTAATATAAATGAAGTTAATGTAATGATTTATTTATCAAAGATAAGCAGATTCATACCTTTGCTATTTTGGTGTTGATTGGGTACAGGTTTCAATACTCAATGGAGTATATATCTAGTTGTGGTTATTGCCGCCTATTTTATATTTTAAAAGAATTTGGAAAAAAAAAAATTAATGTTGTTGAAGGGGGCTTTTAATGTACGCCTCAACAACATATGAACTTTTGGCGCAAAAATAAGGACCTGTTGAGGGGGGCATTTAAGAAGTGAGCCTCAACAGAGGAGGCTGTTGAGGCGGGCTTCTTAAATGCCCCCCTCAACAGGTCCTTATTTTCGCGCTTTCTGTAGAGGTTTTTGAGGCGGGCTTTTGAAAGCCCCCCACAACAGATCACCTGTTGAGGCGAACAAAGCCCGCCTCAACAGATCACTGAGCTGTTGAAGCTACGTCTGTCGCAGCGGGCCTTGTTCGCCTCAATAAACCCAAAATGCCCCCCTCAACAGGTATTTTTTCCACTAGTGATTCCTTTTAGACATGTTCAAATTATATTCCAATGTTTTTAATCTCTCAATTCGTGTATGTTTAACTTTTCATAAAGGAGACAAAATGAGTAGTTGGACCAACTTCTTACAATCTAGTAATGAGTATGAGAAAGGTGTGGAGGATTATTTAGATAAAGCGTTTTCTACTCAAGCAATTGGTGATCAGATTACTTGCCTGTGTAAGGTGTGTTATCACCGCTTTTGGCATCGTAGAGAGACAGTATTCAATCATTTGATTGTAAACGGGATCGAGCCTGGCACTGAAGGATGGCATTGTTATGAAAAGGGTATGTCATCGACATCAAATACAAAGAGGAATGTTGAAGATAATACATCAGACATGCATGATGATATTGAACGTTTGATATATGATGTTCATAGAGATGTGGCAGAAAGGTATGAAGGGGTTGGAGATGAGCCAAATGATGAGGCTAAGAAGTTCTATAAGTTAGTTGAAGATGGAAAACAAGAGCTATATCCTGGCTGCAAAAAATTTTCAAAGCTATCATTTCTCATTCGTTTTTACCTTTTGAAGTGTACTCATGGGTTAACTAATGTAGCAACTTCAGATATTTTGGATTTTATCCGAGAAGTATTACCAGATGCATCCAAAGTGTCTAACTCTTTTAATGAGGCAAAGAAATTGATAAAAGATCTGGGTCTTCATTATGACAAGATTGATGCATGTCGTAATGATTGTATGCTGTATTGAAAGGAGCATGAAGCAGCGACGTCTTGCCATGTTTGTCATGCTTCAAGGTGGAAAGAAACAGAGACTGAAAACCAAGATGATATTAACAATCAGCCATCTAAGAAAGTGCATAATGTCCCTGCTAAAGTTCCTTGGCATTTTCCTCTTAAACCAAGGCTTCAAAGGTTGTACATGTGTTCAGAAACAGCAGAGCTATTGAAGTGGCATGATGAAGAAAGAGATAAAGATGAGTTATTGAGGCATCCGGCTGATGGTGAGGCGTGGAAAGAGTTTGATCTAAAGTACCCAAATTTTGCTAAAGAAGCACGTAATGTTCGTTTGGGGCTTGCAAGTGACGGATTTAATCCATTTCGAACTATGAGCACACAACATAGTACATGGCCTGTTGTTCTAATTAATTACAACTTACCACCATGGTTGTGTGTGAAGCCAGAATTCTTGATGTTGTCTCTCCTTATTCCCGGGCCCACCTCTCCTGGGAATGACATTGATGTCTACCTTCAACCATTGGTTCAAGAACTTAAAGATCTGTGGGAGTATGGGTTGGACACCTATGACGCGGAGAAGAGACAAACATTCAAGATGCATGCAGCTTTACAATCAACGACCAGTGACTTTCCAGGTTATGCTATGTTATCTGGTTGGAGCACCAAAGTGAAGTTTGCATGCCCCTATTGTCACTACGAGACTGATCATCATCACTTGAATAATAGTAACAAATCTTGCTACTGTGCTCATCGTCGATGGTTAGATGAAAATCATCCTTGGCAGCATGATATGAAGTCTTTTAACGGAGAAAAGGAAGAGAGGACAGCTCCAAATCCTTTAACAGGGACTGAAATTTCAAGCTTGTTGGAAAATTGGGAAAATAAGTTTGGAAAGTTACAACCAAAAAAGAAATATCCAGATTTTCCATGGAGAAAGTCCTCTATCTTCCACACTTTGCCATATTGGAAATATTGCAGGTGTCGCCATCATTTGGATGTCATGCACATAGAAAAAAACATATGTGATAGTGTGCTGGGAACTTTGTTAGACATACCTGGAAAGTCAAAAGATCATCATAAGGCTCGATTAGATCTGCAAGAAATGGGTATAAGGGAAGAACTACATCCTTTAGATACAGATGACGAGCGGTATGTTTTGCTGCCCAAAGCATCATTCTCAATGACGAAGGAAGAAAAAAGCATTTTTTGTAGTGTTCTGAAGAAGGCAAAGCTGCCACAAGGTTGTGCATCAAATATTGCAAGGTGTGTGCAAGTGAAGGAGGGAAAAATATTAGGGTACAAGAGTCATGATGCTCATATAATAATGCAACACTTGCTTCCGGCAACAATTAGGAAAACTTTACCAAAGCATGTTACATTACCTCTTATTAGATTGAGTGGCTTTTTTAAAGAAATATGCAAGAGAGTCATCAATCCAAAAGATTTGGATCGCCTTCAAGCTGAAATTGTTGAGACTCTTTGTGAACTTGAAAGAATATTTCCACCATCTTTTTTTGACATCATGGTCCACTTGCCGATTCATTTGGTTGATGAAATAAAGCGTGGTGGACCAGTGTGTGATTGGTGGATGTACCCTATAGAAAGATACCTCGGAAAGCTGAAATCGTATGTTAAAAACCGATGTCGCCCTGAGGCTTCAATAGCAGAAGGTTATTTGGCTGAAGAGTGCTTGATATTATGTTCTAGGTATTTGCATGCTGGTGCAAAGAAGCGATCTAAGTGGTTTAACACAAGTAAGGAGAAAACTGATGAAATTGACAAAGAGTCACCTTTATTCCCTAAGGCAGGTTATCCTCTTGGGAGGAAGAAGAAAGGGAAGAAGAAAGGGAAGGCATACACTCTTGATTTAAACATAATGGCTTTAGCACATCGTTATGTGTTGTTTAATTGTCAAGATGACCAAGTTGAAAATTACATCAAGTGAGTAATATTTTGAATATCTTGTCCATTATGTTTAAATTTATATTGTTTTATTCCCATGTTTATATGGTTAATACTATGCAGGGAACATGAAGAGTTTGTAAAAAAGAAGTCTAGAGACAGGCGAAAAAGAAGGTGGAAAGAGGCACAAGAGCATAGCAATGAATTCATGGTTTGGTTTAGGGAAAAGGTGGAGCTGGATAATGTCCCTGGTCATATCAAGTGGCTATCAATAGGTCCTTCTAGTATTGCAAGGAGGTACACCGGATATTTTTGCAATGGATATAAGTTCTACACAAGAGATCATGATGAAAAGTGTAAAACTCAAAATAGTGGAGTCTCTTTGACAGCTTTGACTCCAAGCTTCGCGAGTAGCAAGGATCACAATCCCGTTCTTGGTAATGTCACATATTATGGGATTGTAAAATCGATAATTGAGATAGATTATTGGAGTGCATTTAGTGTTGTGTTGTTCGAGTGTGATTGGTTCCATGTGGAAGTAGACGATTATGGACTAACTCGTGTGAACTTCAAGAAATTGTGTTCTAAAGATGATCCTTTTGTCTTGGCATCACAAGTGCATCAAGTGTTCTATACTCAAGACGGCCTTGAAGAAGATTGGCATTATGTGAACCGAAATTTACTAAGAGAATTTTTTTATGCTGAGGGGCAATCTGAAAACACGTATATGAATGAAGTTCGTGAACCTACGGAGGATGTAATTCCGGCTACAAATCATGATGAACACCGAAATTGGAACATAGAAGGTGCTTATGACAGAGTTGAGGTGCCTACAAACACTGAAATGAGGGATGATAGTCTCGAAGATGGTTCCGATATAGATGACACAGATTGGGATTGGATGGAACCATGAAAATGACATGCCTGGAGCGTTTAATTAGAATAATTATCCTTGATTTGAACTTATTTTTTGCATTTGACAAACTATCATTGAAGTGTTTTATTTTCGTATTTGATCTTGTTGTGTTATGATTTTTTAAGGCAAATTTCTACCATTGACAGAATCTGAGACATAGCAGGGATGTAGTTTTGAATCTTTGATGCATCTGTCTCACAGGCTATTAGTGGCGATTCGCAAAACCCTTATGTTAGTCTGGTCATGGAATTCATCTGATTTCAATTTATAGGGTTCTGTCACTACGGAGTCCTACCTGCTGTTTGTTTTTTGTCTGTATGAATTCATCTTTCTCTCTTCTATTTTGATTCTGTTGTGGGCTCTGCCAAGGTGACCTGGTGATTCCTTGCATTTGGCATCAATATATGTTCTTCTCATTGAGCTTCTCCTAAACTCTTCCGTATGTTTGAACTTCTGCAGTTTCGAGGTGTGTGGTATCCAGGTGCTCGGGCAGCAGGGCGAGTTGCGGCGGCGTCACTGAGGTAAATTTCTCCTACTGACAGAATTTGAAAATGATTATATGAGAAATTCTGAGGTAAATTTCTCCTACTGACAGTATACTTAAGTTATTACTGTTGAATAAAATTCAGAATATGAGTTGTTTTCTGCTTTGGATCTTTCTGACAATTGAATTTTCAGAATATGAGTTGTTTTCTGCTTTGGTCTGATGTGTCATTACAGAATGAACTATGTCACTTAGAAATGAAAATGAAAATCTGAAAATTGCTACAGGTGAACAGAAATGAAAAAAGAGAGTAAGTTACCAGAAAATAAGTTAATAAGAATTTTTTTTGTATGTTAATAGAGGTTCTGAATTAATAAACTTTAGAACAAGGACTTGACCATTAACTAGAAGCTAGTTTTATGTGCTTCTATATAGATTTTTTGAGCCACTCTCCAACACTGTAACGTTGAACCTGCATTAAATTAGATCTTGGTATGTCATCGATTCACTGCTACTGGCTTGTTCATATTTTGTACCATAATCTTAGAGGATATAGTTCACTGCTTGCTTCGAATCTGAGCTTTTGATGCAATTTGCCCATTGTTTCTTCTCGACCAGTAGCAAGGCTATATGAATTGCTTTCAGCTCACCCATAAGGGCTGTTTGCAGCCTGCGTCTTAACCCATAACCTGTTCTCCATAGTCCATTAGAGTCCCTGGATATACCTGCTACACCCACATAATCATCACAGCTTTCAGCTCTTGAATCTTTTCTGGTTGTTGCTACTTATTTTATATTTTTGTTTTATAGGAATAACGTTTGTTTTTTACATGTTCTTTAATATTTTTTTTAGGAGTCGAGGTCAAGATGTCCGATTATGAAAGCCTAAGGCAAAAGAGGATAGAAGATAATAGATTGAAAATGAAGGAATTGGGGGTTAAATCGATGGCTTACCAAGTAAGTCAAATGGTGAAGAGCTCAAAACAAGCGAAGAGGAGTAAGATGCAATCACAGAATGTGGTTAAAGATAGTGACGAGTACATACCTGGTTTAGAGGGTGAACTAAATCACTCAAGTGAAGAGGATAACAATGAGATTCGGACAAGGAGTGTAAACCTGAGGTCTGGCTCTAAAAAGGTAAATGGTTCCTTTATGAAATGACATTTCTGAATTTTAAATTAGTTAACTATTCATCTGAAAAGTTTGATAATTTTAAGCATAAATGTTTTTAGGTTTCGGCAACGAGAGGGAGAAGTCCCACTAAGATGAAAGAGACTTTGGAAATCCCTTCCACACCAATGGCAGATCTCGTGAAGAAGCGTCATGCAAACACCCAAAAGCAACATTTAGGGAAGGAGGTACAAGGGATAGATTCTGCACAAAGTAAAAAACAACCTGGATTGGATTTGATGGCACAACAACAAATGGTTGCAACACAAGTCAATCGCTAGCAAGTTAGAGAATCTATACAGTCCAAGCGGATTGAAGGCTCATCAGCATCTGAAAGTTCTCAAGTGAGATTAGTTAAGTCTGCTGCCCAGAATAAGTTGCTCCAAAGTCAACCAGAAAAAGAGGATGAGCTTGGTGTCCAATCAAAGAAGGGGCAAAGTAAAACAATGGTCGCTCCTGGTTCACTCAGTGCTTATATGCAAATGAAAGAGACGTTGAGAGGAAAAGAGTTGAGAGCGAAGCAAAGTGATGTATTACTACGAGAACATGTTGGCAAACTTAAAACCATTCACACTTCTGAAAATCAAGTGGCTAGTTCAACAGTGATAGTAGGGAGTTGTTCACGAACACAACCATTGGGACATGGCTTAGAGGAAGAATATGAGGATCATATGAGCTCAGATGAATGTGATATGGATGCAGAAGATGCTGAGTTTGGTTCAGAATTGAATATTCATACTAATGACCAGCTGGATATGCATATTGAACCACAAATCCGCCAAGAGCTAGAAAGTGAAAGAATTGGTAATGATTCACTATGTTGTTAACCTTAAGCTTTATATGTATACTGTCATATATGTTTTTATTAACCTCTTTGTCAACCATTGTGTAGCTCCTTCAACAAGCAAGCGAACTAGAGGACCAACTATGTGCAAAGATGTTCATGAATGGACATTAAATGATCGCAAGCCTATCATTCTTAATGAAATGGGGAAGCCTATTGGTCCGGATAAGAAGACTTTAGATAAATTTTCAAGATTTTTAGGGACTTTGGCTCGTAATTCTTCTCTTGCACCATTGAACAAGCTAAATTGGCCGAATGTTCCAGATAAGGACAACATTTGGAGTTACGTGAAGGTAAGACCCCAGGCCCCAACATTAACTTACAACTTAATTTCTAAATGGCAACCAATTTTTTTTTCTGGCACACCTACCTATTAGACTCCTATTGTCTCACTTTATAATGCATACACAGAAGAAGTACATCATCTCTGAAGAAGGGAAAGATCATGTGTTGTCATCAGTTGGAAAGCTTTGGCGTAGATATAAATGCAGTGTAAAGGCAAAGCACTTCACTCCATACAATAATAACGCTGATAGGTGGGAAAGTGCTCGTGATATAATTCCAGATTCGCATTTTAAGGATTTGTTAGAATTCTGGAACTTGGACCTGTGAGGGGGTCGAAAAAGCGCGAGGCTAATGCGTGACTTGTCCCTCGTGGGTGTGACGATTCTTTTTATTCAATCAAGTGTAATTGGATTTCCTATGAGTATACACCCAATCGACTAGTAATATAGGAGTCGCCATTCAGTTTTTAACGACAATGAGAAAAACTGACAAAACCCGGTTATCGTGACATAAAGGGAGTGCAATTATGTTTGACCACGACGGCCGTAGGTTCCCTTGTGATACCTGGTGTGGGGATCTCTCAATATACACCCGCAAGGTAGAGATTGAGGTTCGGGGGACTGTAACTACCGAGAGGAGTAATTCGCTCGTCGATAACTCCAGAGGCAGGATATCCTTACTAGCTCAGCATAAATAATTGAAGGGACATGCGTTAACTATTAAACTAATCTGAATTAATTTTAGCAATATGCAACATATAATACTAATTCGATCGTGATTATCTGATTTAAATATCATTAAGGGACCTAGCATGATAATCCGATTTCCCAAAAATATTATATTTATTAGGCGTGATAGAACAATCATATTAGGTTAGTTTAACAGTTCATAAAAAGGGTGAGGAAAGCAGTTAAATCATCGAAAAGGGACACATTACGACGCACCCTTGAGAGGTGCGTCAGGGTTCTCAGAAAACTAACCACTTTGACTTTGCTATTTCTCCTTTTTATTTAACGAATCTCGATTATGGGACAGGATACGTTCTGTTCGATTTATGGATCGATTGCGACAGAACGCGTGAACAGTTTCGCAGCGAGAGGCTTAAGCTAAGGGGTTTAGAGTCAATACTCAGAATATATTATGTGTTGTTGTGTGTTGTTTCACGTCGAAACTAGGGGTCTATTTATAGGGAAGAGTTCGTGGAAAGATAGAATTGCAGAGTTCTAATCCACAAAGAATTAGGAAAATAGACGTACCCAGGTATTTTCAGCGCCCAGAGCCAGGCGTTGAAAATAGGGTCTGGGCTGTTTCCTTTAGTCAGATTCGGATTTCTAAAATCCGTAGAGTTTGAGGTTAATTTGAGTCTCTTAGCGCGTATCAATTTGTGACGGAATACGTCTGGGCCCGTTACGAACTCTAGGCTCGTTAGGATTTAAATTAATACGTAACTCTTATTTCCGAACCCTATTAGGAATAGGATTCTCGCGGTTTTCTATCTCATTTAGGATTTATGTTGGAATGCAACACCTAATTCTGACAGGTTTCTATCTTTTATGATTTTGCCACTTTTAGAAGCTACCTTTTACGACAGTTACTATTTTTAGCAGGATTCCATAAATAGCAGGTTTCGGGTGAATTGAAATAGGGAATCGAGATTCGTTTATTTTATAGGAGATGCGTTGTCAAGTGGAGATTTTACGCTTTCATCATCGAACCTTTTCCTTGCGGGAACGGGGACAAAAGTAGGTGTCTACAGTTAGCCCCCACTTTGACTGAGTCTTGGAGTAAGATGATGGTCAAAGTATTAGACGGAGTGCGTCACACAAGCCATGGTGTATGTGACTTGTTTTGCGAGGGTCTCACGAGCCCCCGAGTGATAACATTTGACTTAAGGGTCATCACTTGAAGTGTCGACATATCCCTCACGTGTCATTGGGATTTGTCAACTGATAGTATAGAAACTTCCTCACTTTGTCATTGGAAGGATCTAAAAGGTGCGTAGAAAACTCCCTCACTTTGTCATTGGAAGGATCTAAAGGTGCGTAGAAAACTCCCTCACTTTGTAATTGGGAGTAACTACAGATGTTTTCGAAATTAAAGCTGTAAAGTGTAATTGGGCCTGGCCAAGCCCAATCACGAGGTAAAACGTTTTTAAAGATTCTCATTTTCAGGGCTGGCTAAACGAGAAAACCCCCTTGTTTTTATAGGATGTAAAACGAAGGAAAATCCAGTACCCTTGTTTTTATAGGAAGTAAAACGAAGGAAAATCCAGTAAAAGTTATCGCTGCAGCGACTAAGGACCTGCGCTGTTAGTGATGCAGACCCCGCTCGCTGAAGGTGGGCGAGCCTGTCCTCTGAGGGGGACCCCCCGTCCGATAGAAGTGGACGAATCTGTTTGATGTTTTTGAAAATAAGGACCTACGTGGTTTGTGACGTAGACCCCGCCCCGCTGAAGGTGGCGAACCTTGTTCGCTGAGGGTGGACACCCCGTCCGCTGAAGTGGACGAATCTGTTTAAATTTTTTTGAAAATAAGGACCTACGCGGTTTGTGACGTAGACCCCGCCCGCTGAAGGTGGCGAACCTTGTCCGCTGAGGGTGGACACCCCGTCCGCTGAAGTGGACGAATCTGTTTTGAAATTTTATTTTGTTTTGTTTTTCTTGAAAATAAGGACCTACGTGGTTTGCGCCGTAGACCCCGCCCACTGAAGGTGGCGAGCCTATTTTAAATTTGAAGTTTTTATTTCTTTCGAAAACTGAGGACCTGCGCGGCTAGTGACACAGACCCCGCCTGCTGAGGGTGGGCGAGCCCATTTTGAATTTCTTATTTTGCCTATGTAGAAGGGCTTTCGTGATTACAACCTGTTGGTGGGTCGTAATATTTCCTGATTAGATGTGTCCTATAAGTGGGTCCACATTGTGTATATTTTTGTTTAACAATATTTTTTGAGATATCCAAACATGTTATGGTGCGTGGCGCAGTCTGGGAATGTGATTTTGATTGCACGCTTTGTTGGAGTCCACTTTTCGCGAGCCCCCAAGTGTTTGGGCTCGTTGGTTGTTTTTCGCGTCTTGTAATCATGTTTGGGGTCATGCTCGTATGTGCGAGCAATCTCCTATAGTAGTGTGCTATTTTAGTGAAGCCGTGGAGTGCGACTTTAGCTTTCAGGCGACATCCGGTTTTGGCTTGGCCCGGATTATCCCTTTGACAAACAGACATTTTCTATTTGGAAAACCAATGACTTGACGACACATATTTTTGGTGTTTCGAAGAATGACCATGATATTTAACTTGCTTTTTTTTTTGAAAAGTGTACATGAGCGTTTTCTGAGATGAGTCTAAGTTTCGACCAAGTTTCAATGTTATTATTAATTTTTTGCTTATTTGGGAGCTAAAGGTGCTTTGGGCTTGATCTTACTTGTAATAGGGCCTCGTGTTTTAGCAACACGGTCTTAAGTCCTTTCCTGTTCCGTGTTTTTGTGAGATCTGGGCCTTGGGCTGCATTTTCAGCGCCCAAGCTCAGGCGCTAAAAATTTTGGCGCCCAGAGGTGGGCGCTAAAAGTTCTTTCCTGGTAATATTTGATTTTTGGATTTCTAAACACGTTTCCGAATGGGATCAGGATGTTTATTGGGTGCGTTCAGCTATATATAGGGGCTGGGTACGTCCTTATTTTCCACCACTCTCAAATTCTTTCTCTCTTTTTTGCCGTGCTCTAATTTATTTACTGCTTTTGCTATGTCGACCCCTACTTTCTCACTCTAACGGACTGTTAGGCGTTGGCTACGAGCCCTTACTCCCACAGAAAAAGCTTTGTTAAAAGAATACCACTTAGAGGCACTTTTAGGCTTACAACAAATTAATATTGATTATAATTTACTGCATGCTGCCCTAAACTTTTGGGACTCCGATCATCATATTTTTTCCTTTCGGGGCAATGAAATATGTCCTTTGCCTGATGAATTTGCTGCGATCCTTGGTTATCCTACTAATGCTACTCCTGTTACCCCTGGCACTATTGAAGAGGGTAAAACAACCATAAGGGCTTTCCTAGGGCTAGATGATAACATGTTTGCTGAACTTGTTGTAGACGATAAGGTTAACTTGGCAAAACTCGTAAAACATCATTTTAGGCCTAGTAAGAATATGACCGAACAAAAATTGAACATTCGAGCCCTTGTATTTTGCTTGTTGAATCATTATTTGCTGTCGAATAATAACGGTGAGTTCGGTGACATAAGGCTGATCCCCTTGATTAGCCAGATGGAAAGTTGCTATTCTATTATGCCGTTGGTTGTTGCTGAGACTTTGCTGAGTGCGGATGAGCTGAAGAAGGATGCCAAATCCGAAATTTTTAAGGGAAGCCCCCTATTACTCCAGGTAATCTACTTTTTTTCTTTGCGCACATATACGCCACTTTTTTTTTTTTTTTTTGCCTGGGGCTGAGTTTCAGCGCCCAGGGTTGGGCGCTAGAATATTCGGCGCCTGGTCCTGGGCGTTGAAACTGCGCCACAGGAACCTTTTTTCTTTCTTTTCATTCTTTTGATTCGATCGTACCTGTTTTTGCAGATTTGGCTTGCGGAACGGCTTAGACTTTTGGAAGCTCCTGCCGATCCTAAACATTATCGCCCTACAGCTTTGGGTAACCGAAAATACTTGCACTTAGGCCAGGACGAGGCCGAATGGACCTCCTTTTTTACTTACGGCATTTGTTCTATTAAGTGGGTGGTACCATGGTGGGGTTTGACTACTATGACAGGGGGGTCTGATGTATCGGTTTATATTTCTTTGTTGGGGCTATCTTGTCCCATTTATATTTTCCCTTACCGAGTCATGCGTCAATATGGTTTAAGGCAGACTATCCCCTTTTCTGATACGGTACCACCTAAGGTAGCGACCTTTGCACAAACACGGGTCTTAGCGTGGGCTAGGTATTATGATGGTCTCCCGCGTTGGGCTGTAGCTACAAATGGGTTTGTGGGTCTTTCTGAAAACTATAAGTTGTGGATGAGTTCCGATGACAAGGATGTGAGGATCGAGGCTCGTAATGGAGAGCCGGCTGAGCATTTGATACCTCGTATTCGTGTTAAGTATGAGGGTCCTGATTCTGCCAGACCTCGTACCTATAGTTTTAAGACTGTGAAAGCTCGTCCTGATCGAAAGCGAAAGGAAGTTCTTCCCCGTTCCAGTGTCAGGCCTAAAAAGGTGCCTAACATGAAGGGGCCTGCTGTTGTTAAAAGAAATGCAAGCTCTCGCGGAGATCGTCGCCGGAACAATGTATGGGTTAGGAAGGCTCAACCGCCTATAGAAACAGTGGCTGGTCCAGTCGATGATAGTAATCCTTCTCCCACCACTGTTTGTGCCCTTAAGGCTGAGCAGGCTATAACTGAGAATGTTTCTAAAGCTTTGGCATCTTTGGAAGTTAGTGTCCAGGAGCCAGTTCTTATGGAGATTGATATTGGGGCAGCGCAGAAGACTATGGGGATGGATCCTGCGAACATTGCTCTCTTCAAGACTTTATTTGATGATTTGGAAGAACAAGAGTAGTGTAGTTCTTTGCTAGGGTGTAGGTGCCCTCTATTTATTTCAGTTGTGTTTGTTTTTTATTCCTAGCACTTTGTTTTCCTTCTTATTATATTTTAATAATGGCATATTTTTAGTTTCCATTCAATTTTGTTTATATGTCTAACACTTTTTTACACAAAGAATATAATTTTGTTATTATTATTTGGACCGAATCCTTGGTAAGGATTGCATACGTATCTTGTCAGAATCAGGTCGCGCGTAGTTCTTAGCTTTAGAATAAGTTCTTAGTATGCCGGATCTCGGTAGATATGTCCTGAAGTGGAAACATAATACTTAATCGGTCAAATGAGGGAAGTATTTGCCATTATTTTCATCTGCCGTTTTCCATAGGTTGCGTAAAATTCGACCAATTTGTTGGTAAACCTATTTGGATACGCACTGTACCCCCCAAGTGTTCGTTATTTTTCCGTTGTGTGCGGATAAAATGACGAGCAGTTTTCGAAAAAAGGAAAACTTTGGCAGGCAGAGAGTTTCAACGCCCAGGCTGGGGCGTCAGAAATTTCGGCGCCCAGCCCTGGGCGCTGAAAATAACTTGGGCGGTCAATTTTGACGTTTTGCTTCACATGTTCTTGCGTTTATTTCTATTTCGTTTTTTGTGCCTTGATATTTTGCTTCATAGTTAAAGTTAATTTTGAGGCTGTTTTGGAGGTTTTTTTGACTGTTAGCGTGAAACGCATTTTTGTCCAGATTAATTTTTTCTATTGGTGACTCAAAACAGTTTTGAAAATGGAGTTAGGGTGCGGAACTTATGAAGATCTTTGTGGAGGGTATGATGGAATCTTATGTGAAAGCTGTTGGTGGATTCTACGTTTTATGAATTTATTTTTTGGTAACATTTGCATTTGTTTTAAATTTTTGATTTCTTTTTGATTCTGGGTTGAATGGGTTGGCTCTCATGATGACATTGGTTGGCTTTTTAGGTTTTGAGGATGGGATAGTGTGGTTTATTTTGTGGGTTTCGGGAACTGGTTCACATGGCATTATTTCAAAACCGAGTGGGCTTTGTTTGTTGGGCCTATAGTGGGCCGCTTCTTTATTTTTTTTATTTTGCAAGTACATTTGGTGTTTATTTAGTGTTAGAATAAAATTTTTAGGAGAAATATTACGCCTTTATTGATTTGGAAAGTAAGGAAAACACACTGAAATAAAACTGACCCATATTCTAAAGGGCCTTAGGACCATCTAAAGTCTCTATTATTTTTTTATCAATCTAAAGAACTACTAGGCGCTTTTTACTAATGGTGCCCTATGTGGCTCAAGCCTGGGGTTTAGTCTCATAAAACTTTGGTCCTTCACCGGTACTCATCTTGAATTCCATTCCTTTTGCGTTGACCCACTGATATATCTTCACCCATCCGTTCCCGACCTCTTCTAGTGTTGATGCAGGATAGATTAACCGGGTTGGATCGAAACCTTCATCTTGTAGAGCTAGGGTAGTTATCACAGTCTCGTTCTCCATAGGCCTCGATTCGTTAAACAATGTCCATAGAGCCTGATTGTCCAAAATTTCAGCTGTTTTAGTCTTGGTGAGGTGGGGTGCCTCATCCAAGGTGTGGCAGTCAAGGAAAATTTCAAATCCGGGTTTTAGCAAGCCATCCTGAACGAAGGGTTAAGGGAAATCACAGCATGGGTGTTCTTCTCCTTCCCGAACAAACATCCCGTTAAGGGTCCTTTGATGTGGGGGAAGGAGGGTGGTTTGTTTGGCTTTGTTAAGGCGTAGCCTAGATAGGTGGTCAGCAATATCTTCCTCCGTTGGTTCATAGCCTAAGCCAAAGGGAGTAGATTTGTCGGGAAAAGGATGGAATATGCATTCCTTCTTCCTTATGCCCAATGGGGTTCCTGGGAAATAACCTTGAGCCAACAGCATTCTAGGGATGACTCGGGATGCATGCGGGTCTAGGAATGCTGGATCATAATCTTCGATGAACTGGATTGCTTCTTCCATTTGAAACCCATAAAGGTCATCTGCAGTTTCGGCTGTTCCAACCATAGTACAACTGACGTCGAGAGGAGGGGCGCGGATTTCTAGTATTACCCCGTTATGGTTAAGTTTAACCATTTGGTGCAAGGTAGAAGCCACACCTCCTAAGTCATGGAGCCAAGGTCGCCCCAAGAGGAGGTTGAAAGTGGGCTTGATGTCAATTATTTGAAACTCCGTGGTGCGTGCCACAGGCCCAGTTTGTATGGTAAGGTTGATTTTTCCCAACACAGGCCTTCGGGAGTTATCATAAGCTCGTACCCCTTGTGAGGAGGTTTGGAAGTCATCGCTTCCTAGCCCCAAGCAATGGGCGGTTCGCAATGGGCAGACATTAACCGCCGAACCAATATCTACGAGCGCTAGGGGGATGTTTTCTCCTTTGCATCCAACCACTAAGTAAAGGGCTTTATTGTGAGCACCCCCCTCTTTGGGTAAGTCTTTATCAGTGAAAACTATGGCCTTTTCTCCGGCATCTCTCGTGACATGGCTAACCAATGAGTCAGGTGTGATATCTGTGGGTACTGAGATGAGGTCAAGTGAGCGAATAAGCTTTTCGCGATGTTCCTTTGAAGTACACATAAGATCCCAGATGGTAATCTCAGCCTTGGTTCTTTTCAGTTGTTTCAGGAGAGGATTTTCAATGACTTCCGTGACGGTGGCGTGCCGCCCGTTCTCAGGAGTTTGCCTAACCGGGATGTCGCCCATAGGAGGTGGGTGAATATCCGGTTGGTATATCCTTCCGGATCGGGTGAGGTTGTCGACCTCGGGCTCCTGAGGGGTGGTGTCAATGAGAGCATACCCGGGCCAAGTTTCAGTGAAGAGGTCCTGGCCCGAGACTTGAGATAGGTAAATATCTTCAGCATCATCGTTCCACACACCGCACACTTCCCCCTCGATTCGATCCATAGGTACCACAGCGAGTGGTGCACCTTGAGGTGTAATATACACCGTGGGGTCGAAATTCTCTGGTTGGTCGAGAGAGATGTGACAAGAGTCGAGTGGGATCTTGTTGTTGTTGGGCCTGCCAACGTTAGGGAGAGGTATTACTTCATCCTCTATCATGTCCTGGATCGTATGTTTTAGATACCAGCAGTTTTCAGTGTCATGCCCATTTCCTTGATGGAATTTGCAGTAAGTACCTTCGACCCAATATTTGTTTTTGACAGGAGGGTCGCGGGTGGGGCCTATAGGTCTCAACTTTCCTTGATTGGTTAGTCTTTCAAAGGCTTGTACCAAAGTTGACCCGAGTGGGGCAAACTTTCGGTCTCGGACCCATCTTACAGGGTATCTTCGGGCGGGAGCCTCTTCTACAACATGGACTTCTTGGGTTTGGGGTGTGTTACCTCGATTATAGGTGTTGGTCTTATATGCAGGTTTGCTCTGTATGGTTTTGGCGAGGTCGTCCTCGATTTTTATTCCCACATCATAAACTCTTTTGAAAGTGTCGAGTCCCAGGTACCTAAGGTGTTGTCTGTAAGCCGGGTCTAAGTTATCAATGAATTTTTGGACCAATTCTGTTTCGGAAGGCCTATTGATTAGTTGGGCCGCCTGGTCTCTCCATCTAGCAAAGTAGGTTGTGAAACCCTCATTTTTCTTTTGGAAGAGAACTTCCAGCTCGCGCATGGTGACTTGGAAATCCATGTTCGACGAGTATTGCTTGATGAAGACATTGACAAAGTCTTCCCAAGTGGGGAAGAGCTTAGGGTCCTGGTGATAGTACCATTTGAGCGACACATGTTCCAAGGACAAAGGAAAGGCAGGTAGGTACATGGACTTGTCCACGCCTTTCAAGTTCATGGTATTCACAAAGCTCAGTAGATGATCACGGGGGTTATCCGTGGCCTTGAACTTTGGTAAGTCAGATGAACTGAACTTTTCTGGTAATTTGCCAGAAAAAGGTTCAGGCTCGAGGGAGAAGTATTTGCTCCCCATGGTTTGCTGTAGGACCATTTTTTCGATCCTCTTCTTGTTTTGAGGTCATTTTTGGCTTGCGCAGCCGCTAAGGCTTCATTTTCCATTTTCAGTTGGCCCATGAGTTGGGTCATTTGGACCATCTGGTCTCGCAAATCTTCGATGGACATGTTTGGAGGTGCGAATCGAGGTTGGGGAAGCGGAGATCCTTGAAATGAGGGACGACGGACGGAGCTTGGAGTTGCTAGTCTTGGTGATGTATCTTCGAGACGCACTAGCCGTTGATTCCCTGATCGGCACCAAGTGGCAGGACCGGTCCTAGGCATAAGATAAGCTAAAGTTTAGGTTCCCAAAGTTTCAAGCATTACTTAATCTAGACTTCGACTCTCTAAATTGGTTTTTCACTTTTTCGCTCTTTCTTCTGTCGGTACACTTTTTTTGGGGTTTTTTTTATTTTGGTCATTCTTTGGATTTTCGAAACACTTGCCTGTGTGACATTCATAGTTGTTAGCATGTTCGGTTTTGGTGCCGAGCATTGCCGTCGTAGGAGGCCTAACGACGACACAAGGAGTTATTAATTTTTCGCGAGTCCCCTTTTGAAATCGAGTGCTTTTCTTACGCCCTCGTAGCAATTCTTTTGATGAACATTTTTTGTGCTACGTATTTTCTTTTTTGCTTGGGCACCGAGGCTGCTGCGCCTGACCAGAAAGCCAAGCAGCAACTTCAGCGCCCAGCAGTGGGCGTGAGAAATATTGGCGCCCAGCCAGGGGCGTTGAAAATGCGTCCCTGGCTGGTTCTCGTTTTCTGTTTTCTGTCTATGCGACTTCGATTTGCGTGCTTGCCTAATAACGTCCTTTACGCGTGACAGCGTTTGTGGGATTCGTTACAGGCCATCCCGAGCGTCGCTTGTTTTGTGGCGATCATTCGGGTTTGCGGAACACGTGCTTCGGTATAACTCTTTGGCAAATTAGTCTATGAATGTTTGGGCAATTTTTAAGGTCATTGGTTTTCTAGGATAGTTTGTCACACAATCACGTATTTCGCTACACATAACTACATTACAAACATGGATTTAAAAATTAAATATGCCACGTAGTTTATGATAGGCTTCTATGGGTAGTTTATTTGCGCCTGGCTTGGTACCGCTTCTATCGTAGATCCAACACATGCCCCGGTCGAGGTAGTGTCTTCAACAGACGAATTTCGCTTAAGAGGCCAACCCGCAAGTGCAAGCCAAGGGGGCATGCAGGCGAGAGGGACCTAATGGGCGAGCGATTGGGTTCGGTATAGGTGTACTACCTGCACAAGTACCGAGTGGGAAACATGCGCGGCGTATGCACCCCCTATTGGCGAAAAAGGTATCCTTAGTCCCAACTCCCGAGGGAGCTGAGATTCGCTATGATGTTCTGCCCGTTCACATTAATATGCTGATTTTCAGGTCGTCCCAACTTGATGGGGAAATAAACGCGGGGTAGGATCGTTTCACCCTTCGGCTATTTTGATTACCTACAAGCACGAGTATTTCCTTCACTATCCCCAGTGGAGTCGTCACTGTGAGGGGGTCGAAAAAGCGCGAGGCTAATGCGTGACCTGTCCCTCGTGGGTGTGACGATTCTTTTTATTCAATCAAGTGTAATTGGATTTCCTGTGAGTATACACCCAATCGACTAGTAATATAGGAGTCGCCATTCAGTTTTTAACGACAATGAGAAAAACTGACAAAACCCGGTTATCGTGACATAAATGGAGTGCAATTATGTTTGACCACGACGGCCGTAGGTTCCCTTGTGATCCCTGGTGTGGGGATCTCTCAATATACACCCGCAAGGTAGAGATTGAGGGTTCGGGGGACTGTAACTACCAAGAGGAGTAATTCGCTCGTCGATAACTCCAGAGGCAGGATATCCTTACTAGCTCAGCATAAATAATTGAAGGGACATGCGTTAACTATTAAACTAATCTGAATTGATTTTAGCAATATGCAACATATAATACTAATTCGATCGTGATTATCTAATTTAAATATCATTAAGGGACCTAGCATGATAATCCGATTTCCCAAAAATATTATATTTATTAGGCGTGATAGAACAATCATATTAGGTTAGTTTAACAGTTCATAAAAAGGGTGAGGAAAGCAGTTAAATCATCGAAAAGGGACACATTACGACGCACCCTTGAGAGGTGCGTCAGGGTTCTCAGAAAACTAACCACTTTGACTTTGCTATTTCTCCTTTTTATTTAACGAATCTCGATTATGGGACAGGATACGTTCTGTTCGATTTATGGATCGATTGCGACAGAACGCGTGAACAGTTTCGCAGCGAGAGGCTTAGGCTAAGGGGTTTAGAGTCAATACTCGGAATATATTATGTGTTGTTGTGTGTTGTTTCACGTCGAAACTAGGGGTCTATTTATAGGGAAGAGTTCGTGGAAAGATAGAATTGCAGAGTTCTAATCCACAAAGAATTAGGAAAATAGACGTACCCAGGTATTTTCAGCGCCCAGGCCTGGGCGCCGAAGATTTCGGCGCCCAGAGCCAGGCGTTGAAAATAGGGTCTGGGCTGTTTCCTTTAGTCAGATTCGGATTTCTAAAATCCGTAGAGTTTGAGGTTAATTTGAGTCTCTTAGCGCGTATCAATTTGTGACGGAATGCGTCTGGGCCCGTTACGAACTCTATGCTCGTTAGGATTTAAATTAATACGTAACTCTTATTTCCGAACCCTATTAGGAATAGGATTCTCGCGGTTTTCTATCTCATTTAGGATTTATTTTGGAATGCAACACCTAATTCTGACAGGTTTCTATCTTTTATGATTTTGCCACTTTTAGAAGCTACCTTTTACGGCAGTTACTATTTTTAGCAGGTTTCCATAAATAGCAGGTTTCAGGTGAAATGAAATAGGGAATCGAGATTCGTTTATTTTATAGGAGATGCATTGTCAAGTGGAGATTTTACGCTTTCATCATCGAACCTTTCCCTTGCGGGAACGGGGACAAAAGTAGGTGTCTACAGGACCAAATTCAGGTATTTGGTCAATCTTAGACCCATGACCTTTCTGATGCTAACAACCTGTTTACATGGAACGTTTCAATATAACATTTAACAAACCCACCTTAATGTTTAACAACCAACCATAAGAGTGACTATAAGACCCCTCAGCAAATGTACAAGTCTAATGTACTGCAGATTTACATTTGGTAAGACAAATTCATTAGGAAGGGCAATTAGATAGAAATTGAATTCAGGTTAAACTTTACTGAAATCAGGTTTATCCCATAACTAGATGATTCACAAGCCACACTGCAAATACATTGTTACATCCGACATGTAAAACTGAATTTTGACAGTTGGACCAAGCATGTCGGATGATCATACAAAATGATCCTAGTGCTAGACTTTGAAGATGTACTCTAGGAGATATTAACAGTTCAAAGAGTCGATATTAGAAGTCAGTACGTGATTACTAACACAAAGTAATATTCTATAGTTAACATTAACATTATCCTAAGGACTCTAAAACTTCATACAATAAAGGCTTTCTCATGAATCGATGTCCAGCAACAAGCACATGATTCACACCTTCTCTAAAGTCTAAACACAGTAGAGCAATACAGGGCCAGCAATCCATCCTTGTTAAATAATTATGCACTACTATTTTGAAATTGAAGTATCATCTCGCAATGCATAATGTGTAAGTAGTTACCATTTAGTTTGTACTTAACATACAGGAAGAAAGCCAAAAGAAAAGGGAGAGCAGTATCAACCAAAGAGAAAGGGGCCAACGAGCTTTGTGAGGATGCAATATGAATTGGTAAATAATTATGCACTACTAAATCCATTTTAATCTCGAAATCCATTTTTTTCTCTGACAAAGAGTAACATTTTTCTATTTTGTTCTTCTTTGGATGTGTGAATTTCTAGCAACAACAAGATGTTGAGAAGAAGCCACCATCTCAGGCACGTTTGTACAAAGAAACTCGGAAAAGGAAAGTGGGAAAAGAATATAAAACACCTTACGAGACTATTCAAAGTAACATTGTAAGTTCCATATGCCCCTTCCTGTATTTAGGATATGCGAATCCATCTTAAAATGGCCTGGTGGTTATATAATGCCAATTTTGTTATAGGATAAGATGGAGGAAGTCCAAAGGCAAAGACAAATTGATGGAGATGGTGCATTTTTCGAAGTAATGAACCTGGAGAACTCGCGAAAACACAAGCAATTAGGAAGGTGTTCAAAAGTAAAAGGCAAGAGTAAAAAAGCTTCAGTGGGTGGTGTAATCATACCTGATGAATATATAAAACCATATAAAGATCAAATTGTGAAAGATACCGTAGTAGAAGTACTAAAGATGTTCAAGCAACAACTTCCTCCTGAATCGTTTGCTCGTGTGATGTCATCTTTTCCAGAGAGTCCTAGAGTAACAGATGACCAAGAGCATGACCAGGTGAATTATTCATATATCTTTTACTTATACATTGTTCATAATCTTTATCTTTTACTTAAACTGAAGTACTACCAGAACTGAAGTACAACCAGAACGTATCTTTTACTTAAACGGTTTAAGAATGGTGTCTTACAATGAATCCTTATCTTGCCTAAATCAGATGAAATATAAGGACGTATTGTTTGAATTTTATGTGGACGCCTTGAAAGACAACGTATCATGGATTCAAATATACTCCTGTTTAGGCAACTAGGCCCTCAACCCTGTATAATTTCTTAAATTCAGACCTTGTTACAGGCTAGGATTTCATTTGTTGTCTCTCTGTTGTTCCGGGCTTCTAGTTTGAAGTTTCTGCTTTGTGTCAACCTCTCCAGTCATGTGTTAGACTCTAGGATTCTAGGTATTCAACTTGAGAAAAGAGAAGTAAAAAAATCAGAATTAGGTGGAGCAGCTGATCAGGTGGAGCAGCTGGAGCAAACTGATCAGGTGGAGCAGTTGTCAGTCCAATTGTTGTTAGCATCTAGGATTTAACTACTAATTTTTTTTGATTGGCTTTAGAAGGAATCCTAAGATTTGTCTAGTCAAGTTGTCAGACATAATTTTTTTCTTTCTTTGAGTTATCTAGTAGTAGTTTAGCTTATCCACTTAGGTGGTTTGTGCTTGTGTCCAACTACAATGCAACTATTTGATACGCCTTGAGTCTGCTTGTGTTTTGCATATTTTGGCTAGAGTAGGACCATGCTTTGTTATTGGTAGGTACTGTTTACGTAGATAGACACAATATTTTTAGCGCATTTTCCAAAGCGCTTAGCTTTTTGTCATATTGGTTTTTCACAGCATTCTAGATAGATATAGAGTGTTTAGTAATTTCTAGCTGATTTAGGTGAGTGTATAAGCCGGCAAGATGTTTATGTACGCTGTTTTCAGATTTGGTTGAGAAATTGAAGTGGGAAATTCTCCCTTGCAAATCATACTTTGTTTTGTTTTGGTCAGTTTCAGAAATGAGCCAACCAATCTTCTCAACTTGATGATGTATATAAACGTAAAGTGGTTATTGAAATAAGAAGAGGGGTATGGTCATGTCTGATTGCAGTATCAAGCTGGAGTGCTAAACCACAAAAGCATCCAGCCTTAGGCAGAAAAAAAAGGATTTAGAAAGAGTACATTGACGGGAGTACATGTACTTCACAGTTTTCTGTGTTTTCAATCTGTAAAACCTATATTGCTGCATCACTTCTTCTAGCAGTAAACTGGAAATGTTTCTTCACAGCATTTATTCTTCTAGCATTTATTCTTCTGGTTGTGCTTTACATTATTATGGATGTTGGATCTTACTAATTTTATACTTCTTATAGGATCAAGATGATGGATTGGATCGGATAGCAAATGAAGATTAAAGTTGACATTGAGAATCATGCACACGTAAGGGAAACCAATTGAAGATGAAAAGATAGAAGACATTTAATTTTGGATTATACATTTTAGTTTTGGATATGATCATTTGATTTTATTTTGAACATAATAATGTAATTTTCATAGATCGTACATCAAATACTATTATTTTAATTTGTTAATTAGTTTGTTAGGGAGCGGGTTGTGCTCCCTTCCTTTAGTTGTTTCCTTGTTTGAAACTTATTTTGTGTACGTACTATCTTTTGGTAATAAAATTGCTATTTTACCAAAAAAAATTATAAATTTATAATAATAATAATAATAATTATTATAATTATTTATGAACCAATTTTGTAATATTTATTATTATATTTGATGAAAAGCATTACTTTGCAAGTGTTACAATAGATATTAAAAAGTGTTAAATATGTAATGTTACCTAAGAATAGAAAAGTGTTACGTTATATGGTGAAAAGTGATACCTACGATTCAATAAAGTGTTACTGTAAATCAAAAGATGATGTAAAAAAGTGAGACTAATGGTTAAAAAGTGTTACCTAAGATATCACGAGTAACACTTTTAAAGTGCTACAATAGGAATGGAAAAGTGTTACGTAAAATTATTTTTGGTAACACTAGTAAAAGTGTTACCATATGTTATTAAAAGTGTTACCTAATAGAATAGGTAGCACGAGCAGATGTATCACCCATAAAGTGTTACCTATTATCTATGGGAACACTTTACCCCCTTTATGTAACAGTTTTTCGGTGTTACCTAAAGTTAATTATGTACTAGTGACATCGTAGAACTTTATGTAGTTTTTGTGGCATGATTTGGATTGGTTGACTTAATTCTTTTCCTTCGTTTACTTGGGTAAATTTCGCACCTTGGGAGGTACGGGCTAGGTATTTCATGGCTCGCTCTTTTCGCTCTCCCTTTTCTCTTTCTCTTTTTTCTTCTTTTTTGCTTGGGATTTCTCCCCCTTTTTATTTGGGCTAAAAGGTAGATGGTTGTGGTCTTTGAGTCACGAGGCGAGGCTGAGTGAGCCTCGTTTGGTAGGCCTATAGTGGACCTTTAATTTTAGTAGGCCTAGGGTGGACCTTTAAATTGTCTTACTTTGCAAGTGTATTTAGTCGTTTTTTTTAAATGTGCAAATAGCGTAGATTCAAAATGTTGTTTTTACTTTATTGAAATTTAACGAAAGAATTACATCTAAAATAATAATTTTTTTTGCTTCTTTTCAGATTCCAGTTTTCAGGATTTAATTGGAAGTTGTGATTTAGACTCGAACTTTCATTATTTTTTCTGATTATAACCCGTGTAGGAATACAAGGAGGTGGCCTAGACTCAAATAATGACGTTGCGTAAGCCTATAATACTTGACCAAGCAACTTTCAGACTTAGGCTAATTGGACCATAACTTTCGTTGGTTGACACTTTAGATTTTAACCCTTGGGTGTTCATTTGTCATGCGCCATTTTGCTTAATGTTGGCAAGGTAGTTAGTTGGGGAGATCGAATTTCCATTTTTGCAAGACTAGAATCATTAGTGCGGCTTCCTTCTTAGTGTGCATTGCTTTACCCCAATGGTAGCCTTATGGCATGCCGATTTGGGTATTTTCATGGTTCGTCATGTTGCATTCATGGAAAATCTTTTAGTCCGTACTTAGGAGTACTTCAAGGAGCGAGTGGCTCGAGAGGACTATGATAGCCTTGAGGCCATTAATTTTTTTGCTAATGGTATTGACACCTTAGGCTCACTTTGGGGGTTGTGCGACTATGGGGGAGTGATTTTCAGAATGTGACTGTTTCCATTTTTCAAATACTTGAATTACATAATATATTCTTTTTATCGGTGAGAGAGAGTATTGAGGCCGTAGATTCTTAGCAAGGGATGACAACTACATATGGGTGCTTATTGATTTAAATGTTAAGAAGGGAGACTCAATGTGGTTTAACCTTTTAACTGGCAGAAAGACACCAAGCATTAGGACCGATTCTATGTATAAGATAACTAAGACTTAGGATTTAGATTGTACTTTGGTATAGCCTAGTCTAGACTCGGAAATATTTATTTTTTATTCGAACATTATTTTTTCCTTAAAAACTTTATTCGAACATCATTTTTTGAATACTTTGCCCATGTGACATTCAAGGTTATTTTAATCACCATGCTCGGTTTTAGTGCCGAACATAGTCGTTATAGGAAGCCTAACAACGACACAAGGAGTTATTTATTTTATAAGTCATTCTTAGAACCGAGTGCCTTTTCTCATACGCCCTCGCAGCAATTTTCGCGAATTTTTTACTTCTACGTATATTTGAAGGAAATAATGCCCTTGGTCCAAGTATGCATTCAATGTTAAGTCTAATAAATGCGGTTCAGTATTAATTAACAAGTTAATAATTCAGTGAGATCAAGTGAGCTGAATGCCTAGCTAGAGGTCGCTTCAGTTCAAGTGGAATTAATGATATTAATCCACAGCTTACTCTTGATTGAACCCGTAGGGTCACACAAATAGTACGTAAACGGATCAAGTATTTAATGGCATTAAATACTCCATCTATGGATATTCGGAATCGACGGATCTTGGTTTCAGTGGGAGCTGAGATCGTCACAGGCAAGAAATGAATACTCCGGAAACGATGATATTGCCGGAAACGGAAATATGGATCGTATCGGAAATATAAATATTATCCAAAGTCGTAGATGTTGCCGGAAACGGAAACATGGTACGTATCCGAAAATATTATCGGAAATGGAAATATTGCCGGAATCGGAAATATTGCCGGAAACGGAAATATTGTCAGAATCGGAAATATTATCGGAATCGGAAAATAATTCCGGAAACGGAAATATTAAACATTTGTTCGAAACGGAAATTAATTCCGGAATCGGAAATATTAAATATTGTTCGTATCGGAAATGAATTCCGGAATCGAGAATTTAATCGGAAGCGTATCGTACGAATTAGCATCGGACGAGGCCTGCCAGACGAAGGCCCAGCACAAAGCCGGGCCATCGCCCAGCAAGCCAAGCGCAACAACCACACGCCAAGCATACGACCAGGCCCAGCGCAAAAGCCAGGCCCAGCCGAAGCTTGGGCGCGCGCGCGGGGCTGCGACGAGTGGGCTGGCGCTGTGCGTTGGCCGCAAGGCCTGCGTGCGGTGCTAGCGTATTACTCGAAGTGTGCTACTCGAATCCTAAGGGTACCGGGATTCGTAATATGATTAAATCTAATCCTAATTGATAAAGTTTATTTAATTAGAGTCCTAGTAGGATTATAATTAAATAAATTAGTATCCTAATAGGATTCCAAATCCTTTTCCATAACTCTATAAATAGGTGCCTAGGGTCACATATTTACAACTAGTTTTTTCAAGTATTCAAAGTGAGTTTTTGAGAGAAAAATCCAGTCACACAATTGCCCAAAAGTGCCGAAAATAATAGTACCTTAAGGGCGATTCTAGTTGGTCAATCTTAAGGCGGATCCGGACGTGCTGTGGACTATCTACGGAGGGACGACACTTGGAGTCCTAAAGACTTGTTCTTGTTCGGTTCGGGCGCAGCTAGGGAAGGCACGCAACAAAGAGTATGCATCTAAACTATGTTAAATGATTATGTGTAAATAATATGTTTTCCTGGCTTAATGGTTTTTCCGCATGATTTATGAATTGTCATATGTATCATAACCTAACAGTGGTATCACGAGCCTCTTATTATTTTCATAATCTAAATTGCATGAAAATGGTTAAATATTACAAATTTGCAAGAATTAAAAGGGGTGATTAATTTTCGTAATTGTTAATTAATTGCAAATTGCGTTTATTTAATTATACGTACGCAGTTTTTCGGCAGTTTCTTCGTTACTCATCCAAATCGAGTGATTTTTGTGTCTATTCCGCATGTAAAAGGCATTCTAAAATTTTGACAAAAATAATATTTTTCTGCCGAACCCATAATTCTCAAATTCGAAGGCTAACTATGACTTTTCGGAGGTTTTAGTTTTTCGAATGCAAAATTTCGTAAATTTAAGATGTTAAATTAAATATTTGCGATTCTTGTTGATAAATCTTGAATTTTTGATTGACCTACTGTATATGTTTAACAAGTTTGAATGCCTAGCCTTGTTAATTATGCAATCTAATTTGTAATTATGATTAATTTGTTGAAAATTAGAATAATTTAAGAATTAATTTGATTTTCATAATTAATTATAATTTAATTAGATACCTATGATTAAAAACCACCATAAAAATTGTAAATTTATGATAAATTTTAAATTTTTATGACCTAGACTTGAATCCATGTTAATCGGAAATCAATTGAATAATAAATTTTCGATTTTTTCGCCCTAAAATTATGAAATTAATATTATTTATTAATTTGTCATTAATTTTAAATATAAATTTTTAAATTTTATGCGATTCGCTCATATAACTTGCACGCACAAAGCAATGGACGCTACGTGTTACCCTTAAGGGGTGTTGTATAGTGCGGGCATGTGACGACGAGTAAGGGAGCTCGTCGCCCATGCGGCACGAATGCAATGAGCAAGGCCATGGTGCACGAGCACAAGGCAGCAGCCCTGCCTTGTGTCGTGGGCTATGAGCAATGGACGAATGGGCATGGGCGAAAGCAAGGCACGGCAGTCGCGTGTGGGCAGCAAGCGAGCTGCGCCACAACGTGCACTGCCTCGCGCAAGCGCGCGCTGGCTCGCATCAAGCGAGCGCTGGCGAGCGCGCACAGCGAGCGCTGGCGAGCGAGCGCAGCGAGCGATGGCTCGCGTGCATCGAGCGCTGGCGCGCGCGCAGCGAGCACCAGCTCGCATGAGGCCTTGCGAAGGAAAGCAGCAGCAGCTATGCGACGCAGCGCATGGGCTGCGCGCACATGGCCAGCGATGGCTGTGTGCGTGTGGCCCATGGGCGTACGTCGCGTAGGGTTGTTGCGTTGCGATTAGATCGTTTTGAAATTTTAATTTGAAATTTTCAGTTTACGTAATTTTAATTAATTTTAAAATTAATAATTTAAATTATTTTCTTGGATTTTAATTTTGAATATTGTAATTATAATAAATTTTATTTATTCTAATTATTTTACTAAAATTAAAATCATGAATTAATTTAAATACGACTGAAATTAAATTAAACTTTTTGGATTCAATTATAAATTTATATGAGCTTTAAATTTTAATTAAATTTGTATGTTTCCAGTTAGACTAGAAATACATTTTTATGTTTAAAATTAGTAAAGCATATGAATTTATTGGTTTAAGTGGGAGCCCTTTTAGTCATAAACTCTTGATTAGGTCTACAAATCCTTAAGGTTAAAACAACTTGATTAGAATTAATAAGGACTGAATAATTGGTAGATTATTGGTGCCCTTGATTAATTGCTGCAAATGTTTACGTGATGCATAATGTGTTTTACTAACCAGCTATGTGGGCCATTCATGATAATGAATGGGTGAATGGTATATATTGTATATGTACTGTTTTGCAGGTTATGAAGTGACTAGTATGGCCCAAATAGGATAGAAAATATGGTCTGTGTACCATTAATTTGAATGTAATTGGTCTAAAGTACCAAAGTTGTTTTTCAATTCAAATATGGTCTGCGTACCATCAAATAGTTGTAATTAGTTTTAATTATAGCTTATCCTATTTGAAGAAAATGGTGCCTCCCACGGAGATTTTCAAGACGGACTTTGAAGTTAAAGCTTCAAGATGAAGTCGGGTCATACTAGATCACATTTATCTTATGCATATTTTAAGTTATTTATTGCTTTTAAATATGTCTTAAAATGCATGAGATCAAAAGCTTGATTATGTTGCATGATTAAGGATTTTAGTTCACTTAAAATCTAACCAACATAGTAAGAGCCTTAAGTTCCAAACTTAAAAATTGAGTTAAAAGGTGCCATGCCAAAATATACACTTGCTTGGATATCCTTTACATCAATCTAGTAATAGTTTTCGCTCAGCGAGGTGTTACTTATTGGTCCTAAAGGGGCAAGGTACACAAATAATTGTGAGTACATGTTAGTTTTGGTGAAACTCAACGATATAAGTAAGGAGTCCTTTTATGTCGTGGCAAAATCGATAGGTTTACCTAATAAGTTCTTAGACGTACCTATCAACCAAGAATAGTTTCTAGACTATTAGCAAAAGGCTTTTGCTTACCTAAGATGTTTTAGGATTAAGTCGACAAACTGTGCTTAGTTCTTCAATGATTTTAGGATCTTGGAATCATTTTATTCACACCTGCCGGAACACATAACTTGAATAAAATGCTTAATAAACATTGAATTATGCATGTATGCTAGAATTTAAGTTTATTAAGAGAAACTGTGAATGGTTATTTATTTGTTTATTCTTTTCAATTGTAGTTTTAAATATGGCAAACAACAATCAAAACATCATCATAGGTTCTGAGCTTATGGTCAAGCTGAACCTGGCAAATTTTCTTGAATGGGAAGCTAAGCTAGTTGAAATAGTCAAACTCAATGGACTTGAGTATGTACTGTCACATCCCATGCCAAGCTACTATGCCAGAGACATGACCCCTGAGAGATTTTACGCCTGGGATGCGGATCTCAAAAAGGTTATGAGTCTCATGCTGAAAAATATCCCTGATGATTGGGCTAGAAGGTTTGTAGCCTATGAACCTTTTACGCTCATCAAGAATCTGAGGGATATCTGTCGTGGAAGCACGGAGGACAGGGACCTGAACGTCCATGAGTTGATTGAATCAATGTCTGGTCTAAAGGTTAGTTCTCCCAACAGGTGTTATAGGATGGAGGTCCAAGAAACACATGTTCAGCTCCTTCGCACTAAACAGAGGGTAGGCGTCCCACTGAGGTTCCATGTGGATCTTATGCGTTCATACTTTGATCGCCTAAGTCTACTAGGAACACCAATAAGCGAAAGGATGGCAGTCTCTATCTTGCTCAATTCACTACACAGTGGGTTTGGTCGCTTCAAGCAACTATACCTAAGTGAACCAAGAGAAGAAACAGTTGCAGAATTTGTTCACCTTGTCAGAAAGGCTGAAATAATACTGGACTGTGAAGCCAAAGATTTACTCAAGGCTAGAAGGAGACCGTTCAAGAAAGGTGGAAAGTCCAAGGGCAATGCTAAATCAAAGCAGGACAAGTCCACATCAAGCTGTCTTTATTGTGATGGAATAGGCCATTACAAAAGAGAATGTCCAAAGCTAAAGGAAGATCAGAAGAACGGAACAGTCGTTCCATCTTCAGGTATTTTCGTTATAGACTGTATACTTTCTAATTCAACTTCTTGGGTATTAGATACAGGTTGTGGCTCACACTTATGTTCCAATCCACAGGGACTAAGAAGAAGTAGAAAGTTAAGCAAGGGTGAAGTCGACCTACGAGTGGGAAATGGAGCACGGATTGCTGCATTAGCTGTAGGAACTTACTATTTGTCGTTGCCCTCCGAGCTAGTTTTGGAACTGGAAGAATGTTTCCATGTTCCAAGTCTTACTAAAAACATCATTTCAGTTTCTTGCTTAGATGCTAAGGGATTTTCCTTTTTAATAAAAGACAATAGTTGTTCGTTTTATTTTAAAGAGATGTTTTATGGATCTGCTAGATTAGTCAATGGACTTTATTTATTAGATCACGACAAACAAGTATATAACATAAATACCAAAAAGGCCAAAAAGGATGATTTAGATCTCACCTATCTGTGGCATTGTCGATTAGGCCATATAAACTTGAAACGCTTAGAAAGACTTCAAAAGGAAGGAATTCTAGAACCATTTGACTTAGAGGATTATGGTAAATGCGAATCATGTTTACTTGGCAAAATGACAAAGCAACCTTTCTCTAAAGTTGGAGAAAGAGCAAATGAACTATTGGGTTTAATCCATACAGATGTATGTGGACCAATGAGTACAAATGCTAGAGGTGGTTTCAGCTACTTTATCACTTTCACTGATGACTTCAGTAGATATGGTTATGTCTACCTAATGAAGCATAAGTCTGAATCCTTTGACAAATTCAAGGAATTTCAGAGTGAAGTAGAGAATCAATTAGGCAAGAAGATTAAGGCCCTGCGGTCTGATAGAGGCGGTGAATATCTGAGCTATGAATTTGATGACCATCTGAAAGAATGTGGAATTCTATCAGAATTGACTCCTCCTGGAACACCACAATGGAACGGTGTGTCGGAACGGAGGAACAGAACCTTGCTAGACATGGTCAAGTCAAGATGGGTCAGGCCAAACTTCCATTAGAATTTTGGGGACATGCACTAAATACAGCTGCACTCACTATAAATAAGAGCTCTGTCTAAAGCTATCGAAAAGACTCCATATGAGTTATGGTTTGGAAAGCCTCCAAATGTGTCTTTTCTTAAGATTTGGGGATGTGAAGTATACGTCAAACGATTAATTTCAGACAAACTTCATCCAAAATCTGACAAATGTATCCTTGTGGGCTATCCAAAGGAAACAAAGGGGTATTACTTCTACAATACATCTGAGAACAAGGTGTTTGTTGCTCGAGATGGTGTCTTTTTGGAGAAAGATCACATTTCCAAAATGACAAGTGGGAGAAAAGTAGACCTCGAAGAAATTCGAGTCGAACAACAAACTCTAGAGAATGCTCAAGATGACATTCAGGATGAAACTCAGAGATCTTTAGAAGAATCTGGTGAGAATCATGGTCAAACTAGAAATGTTACCCCGCGTAGATCGCAAAGATATAGATCTCAACCGGAAAGGTACTTAGGTATTTTGACGAACGAGAGCTATGACGTTCTATTGCTTGAAAGTGATGAACCTGCGACTTACAAACAAGCTATGACGAGCCCTAGCTCCAAGCAATGGAAAGAAGCCATGCAATCTGAATTAGACTCCATGTCTGAAAACCAAGTATGGGATTTGGTCGATTTGCCAGATGGCTACCAAGCCATTGGAAGCAAATGGGTTTTCAAACTGAAAAAGGACAAGGATGGGAAACTTGAAGTTTTCAAAGCTAGATTGGTTGCAAAAGGTTACAGGCAAGTCCACGGTGTGGATTACGACGAAACCTTTTCACCAGTTGCAATGCTAAAGTCTATTCGGATAATGTTAGCAATCGCTGCATATTATGATTACGAAATATGGCAGATGGATGTCAAAACTGCTTTCTTAAACGGCGTTTTAACAGAAACTGTGTTTATGACACAGCCTGGAGGTTTTGAGGATCCAAAGAATGCTAAAAAGGTATGCAAGCTAAAGAAGTCAATCTAAGGATTGAAGCAGACATCACGGAGCTGGAATATACGTTTTGATGAAGCAGTCAGTGACTTTGGTTTCATCAAGAACGCAGACGAATCTTGTGTATACAAGAAGGTCAGTGGGAGCAAAATTGCTTTCCTAGTATTATATGTCGACGACATATTACTTATCGGAAATGACATTCCTATGTTGAACTCTGTCAAGATTTGGCTTGGGAAATGTTTTTCGATGAAAGATCTAGGAGAAGCACAGTACATATTGGGCATCAAGATTTACAGAGATAGATCTAAAAGGATGATTGGACTTAGTCAAAGCACTTATATCAATAAGGTGCTTGATAGGTTCAAGATGGCGGACTCCAAGCGAGGCTACCTACCCATGTCTCATGGAATGACTCTAAGCAAGAATCAGTGCCCAAAAACACTTGATGAGCGTAGACGAATGAATGGGATTCCATATGCATCATTGATTGGTTCAATAATGTATGCTATGATATGTACACGCCCGGATGTTGCGTATGCACTCAGTGCTACGAGCAGATACCAGTCAGACCCAGGAGAGGCGCATTGGACTGCTGCCAAGAATATTCTGAAGTACCTGAAAAGGCACAAAGATGACTTCCTGGTCTATGGTGGAGATGATGAATTAATTGTTAAAGGCTATACGGACGCAAGTTTCCAAACCGACAAAGATGATTTCAGATCACAGTCTAGGTTTGTCTTCTGCCTCAACGGAGGAGCAGTAAGCTGGAAAAGTGCTAAGCAAAGCACCATTGCGGATTCTACAACTGAAGCGGAGTACATTGCTGCACATGAAGCAGCAAAGGAAGCTATATGGCTAAGGAAGTTCATAGGTGAACTTGGTGTAGTCCCCTCCATTAAAGGACCAATAGCCCTGTATTGTGATAATAACGGAGCTATTGCACAGGCAAAGGAGCCTAGACACCACCAGAGAGTCAAGCATGTACTTCGTAGATTTCACCTTCTACGAGAGTTCGTTGAAAGAAAAGAAGTCGAGATAAACAAGATTGGAACTGATGACAACATATCAGATCCATTGACTAAACCTCTGCCGCAGGCGAAGCACAACTCGCACACTGCAGCTATGGGAATCAAGCATATTGGAGAATGGCTTTGATGTCTCTGTTTAATGTTTTAAAGTTTTAGAGTTTAAATCTTTGTAAAACATTATTGGTTAATCATTCACAATAAATGAAAAGAATTCAATTTTCCATTTAATTTGTGGTTTATTAAATGATGAGTCCCTTCAATTTGACGATATATTCAAGATAGACTGTCAGGACCAGTCTTGTGACTAAGAAATGTCTATCAAGTGAACTTGACTGTCAAAGGTTGAAAATGGTCCCTAGTCGGAGTTTTCTATAAAATTAGACGCATAGAAAACGTTAGACGATTAGAATGCAAGATGACTAATAGTTCTGTTTCTTGAACTATGTGGACATGGCAATGTCATAATCATTTGCATAGATACTTACTTTGGGAAGACTAGTATCGGACAAGACCTATGAAACTTTACTGTAAGAGATGAAAATCTGTCATAAGTAAATTTCATTAAAATTATTAGACACTAAATCCTCAATACCTGAGTGATTTGAGATTACTTGTTTGAGAACTGGTTGCTTTGACGTTGACCAACCGTCGCACCGTAAAAGGAGGCTATAAAGGCAACGCTCAGGTAATCACCTATCAAACGAAGTTTAATCTCAAGATCGCAAGATTAAGATTGTCCTCCCATAAATCGGGATGAGATGCTTAAAAGTTGTACAAGGCCACTCGGAGAGCTAGAAACTGTGAAATGCATGGCCGTGCTCGGATGAATCATAGGCTATGATTATCTGTTTATTTGAAAAGTTGAACTCTGAAACCGAGGAACACCTCTGGACATAATAAGGATGACAACTCTTACCTTATGTTCAAGAGCAAGCATCGAGCGACAAAGGAATTAGGAAATGCACACTTGTCCCTAAGGACAAGTGGGAGACTGAAGGAAATAACGCCCTTGGTCCAAGTATGCATTCAATGTTAAGTCTAATAAATGCGGTTCAGTATTAATTAACAAGTTAATAATTCAGTGAGATCAAGTGAGCTGAATGCCTAGCTAGAGGCCGCTTCAGTTCAAGTGGAATTAATGATATTAATCCACAGCTTACTCTTGACTGAACCCGTAGGGTCACACAAATAGTACGTACACGGATCAAGTATTTAATGGCATTAAATACTCTATCTATGATATTGCTGAGATCGTCACAGGCAAGAGGTGAATACTCCGGAAACGATGATATTGCCGGAAACGGAAATATGGATCGTATCGGAAATATAAATATTATCCAAAGTCGTAGATGTTGCCGGAAATGGAAACATGGTACGTATCGGAAAATATTACCGGAAATGGAAATATTGCCGGAATCGGAAATATTGCCGGAAACGGAAATATTGTCAGAATCGGAAATATTATCGGAATCGGAAAATAATTCCGGAAACAGAAATATTAAACATTTGTTCGAAACGGAAATTAATTCCGGAATCGGAAATATTAAATATTGTTCGTATCGGAAATGAATTCCGGAATCGAGAATTTAATCGGAAGCGTATCGTACGAATTAGCATCGGACGAGGCCTGCCAGACGAAGGCCCAGCACGAAGCCGGGCCATCGCCCAGCAAGCCAAGCGCAACAACCACACGCCAAGCATACGACCAGGCCCAGCGCAAAAGCCAGGCCCAGCTGAAGCTTGGGCGCGCGCGCGGGGCTGCGACGAGTGGGCTGGCGCTGTGCGTGGGCCACAAGGCCTGCGTGCGGTGCTAGCATATTACTCGAAGTGTGCTACTCGAATCCTAAGGCTACCGGGATTCGTAATATGATTAAATCTAATCCTAATTGATAAAGTTTATTTAATTAGAGTCCTAGTAGGATTATAATTAAATAAATTAGTATCCTAATAGGATTCCAAATCCTTTTCCATAACTCTATAAATAGGTGCCTAGGGTCACATATTTACAACGAGTTTTTTCAAGTATTCAAAGTGAGTTTTTGAGAGAAAAATTCAGTCACACAATTGCCCAAAAGTGCCGAAAATAATAGTACCTTAAGGGCGATTCTAGTTGGTCAATCTTAAGGCGGATCCGGACGTGCTGTGGACTATCTACGGAGGGACGACACTTGGAGTCCTAAAGACTTGTTCTTGTTCGGTTCGGGCGCAGCTAGGGAAGGCACGCAACAAAGAGTATGCATCTAAACTATGCTAAATGATTATGTGTAAATAATATGTTTTCCTGGCTTAATGGTTTTTCCGCATGATTTATGAATTGTCATATGTATCATAACCTAACAATATTTTATGCGCGGGCACCGAGGCTGCTGTGCCTGACCAAAAGGCCAGGCAGGAACTTCAGCGCCCAGCGAAGGGCGTGAAAATGTTTGGCGCCCAGCCAGGGGCGCTGAAAATGCGTCCCTGACTGGTCCTCGTATTCTGTTCGCGTATCCTTTTTTGTACATGCGACTTAATTTTGCGTGCTTGCCTAATAACGTCCTTTACGCGTTGTGCAGCGTTTGTGGGATTCGTTACGGGCCATCCTGAGCGTCGCTTATTTTTGTGGCGATCGTTCGGGATTGCGGAACACGTATTTTGGTATAACTCTTTGGCCAATTGGTGTTTATGAATGTTTGAGCAATTTTTAAGGTCGTTGGTTTTCTAGCATTATTTGTCACACACAATCACATAATTCGCTACACGTAACTAACATTACACCATGAGGCAAAATAATAATATGTCATGTAGTTTATGATATGCTTCTATGGGTAATATTTGCGCCGGCTTGGTACCGCTTCTATCGCAGATCCAACACATGCCCCGGTCGAGGTAGTGCCTTCAACAGACGAATTTCGCCCAAGAGGCCAATCACGATGTAAGCCAAGGGGGCATGCACCAATGAGAGGGACCTAGTGGGCGAGCGATTGGGTGTGGGACGGGTGTACTACTAGGGAAAAGTGCCGAGTGGACAACATTCGAAGCGTATGCACCCCCCGGTTGGCGATGGGTATCCTTAGTCCCAACTCCCGAGATGAAACATCCCAAGGGAGCCAAGATTCGTTATGCGGTTCTGCCCGTTCACATTAATATGCCGATTTTCAGGTCGTCCCAACTTGCTGGGGAAATAAACGTAGGGTAGGATCGTTTCACCTTCGGCTATTTTGATTACCTACGAGCACGAGTATTTCCTTCACTATCCCCAGTGGAGTCGCCACTGTGAGGGGGTCGAAAAAGCACGAGGCTAATGCATGACCACGTCCCTCGTGAGCGTGACGTTTTTTTGTCAGATCAAGTGTAATTGGATTTCCTGTGAGTTTACACCCAATTGACTAGTAATATAGTAGTCGCCATTCAGTTTTTAACGACAATGAGAAAAACTGACAAAACCCGATTATCGTGACATAAAGGGAGTGCAATTATGTTTGACCACGACGGCCATAGGTTCCCTTGTGATCCCTGGTGTGGGGATCGCTCAACGTACACCCGCAGGGCAAGGATTGAGAGTTCGGGCGACTGTAACTACCGAGAGGAGTGCTCATCGATGCTCCAGAGGCAGGATATCCTTACTAGCTCAGCATAAATCATTGAAGGGACATGCGTTAACTATTAAACTACCCTGAATTGATTTTAGCAATATGCAACACATAATACTAAATCGATCGTGATTATCTTGTTTAGATTGATTTAAGGTACCTAGCATGATAGTTCAATTGTCCAAGATATTATCTTTATTAAGCGTGATAGAACAATCAGATTAATAGTTTAACAGTTTTATAAAAGGGTGATGAAAGCGATTAAATCATGCGAAGGGACACATTACAACGCACCCTTGAGAGGTGCGTTGTGGTTCTCAGAAAACTAACCACTTTGGCTTTGCTATTTCTCCTTTTATTTAACGAATCTCGAGTTTCCGGGCAAGGTTCCAATATCCGGGCTTAATTCTTCAGCTACAAGGGACAGGATACGTTCTGTTCGACTTTTGGGTCGATTGCGACAGAACGCGGGATCAATTTCGCAGCGTGAGGCTTAGGCTTAGGGGTTGGAGTCAATACTCAGATTATGAATTGTGTGTGTCCTTTTCACGTCGATTATGAGGCTGTATTTATAGGGAAGAGTTTGTGGAAAGAATCAGGAGATAAAACGGCTCCAGGCATTTTCGGCGCCCAGGGCTGGGCGTTAAAGATTTCGGCGCCCAGCTCTGGGCGTTAAAAATGGGATTTGGCTGCATTTTCGGCGCCCAGGGCTGGGCGTTAAAGATTTTGGCGCCCAGCTCTGGGCGTTGAAAATGGGATCTGGCTGTTTTCCTTGTCAGATTTGGACTCTTAGAACGTGGAGCCTTTTGAGACTTATCCGAGTCTTTTAGTGCGTATTAACTTTATGACGAAATGCGTCAAGGCCCGTTACGAACTCTAGGTTCGTTAGGAATTTAATTAATACATAACTCTTATTTTCGAATTATACCAGGAATGTAAATTCTATCTCTTTTAGGATTTATGTTGGAGTGCAACACCTAATTCTGACATGTTTCTATCTTTTATGACTTTCCACTCTTAACAACTACCCATTATGGCAGTTACCATTTTTAGCAGGTTTCTATAAATAGCAGGTTTGGCTGAAATGAAAAAGGGTGATCGAGATTCGTTATTTTATAGGAGATGCGTTGCCAAGTGGAGATTTATGTTCTCATCATCGAACCTTCCCTTTCGGGAATGGGGACAAAAGTAGGCGTCTACACTCTGGAACAGTGGTGAGTTCCTCTTTTATAACAGAGGAACTCAGGATCAGGAACTTTATCTTCCTTTGCGTATTTGAAAACCATTTGATTGTAGAAGTTGTTGCTTGATATTTACTAGCTTTGATACTCTAGCTTTTACTGCTTCCAACCCAGGAACTCCAGTAGCTATCCATAGTTCCTCCGAGGAACTCAAGCACTTAACTAAAACATCAATCAACAATTAGGAAGTTTGCTGTGTGTCATCAACCAAAAATAGGAACAACAAAATTTTAATTCGAGCATACGAGCATTCATGATCATTTTGCCACTGCTGCGCTCAGGTGCTGAGTGCTAGCAGTAGCGCTGGGCGCAGCCCTTGCGTCTGGCGCTGCTGCCTGCAATCAGCATAGTGGCCTATAGTGGCTCACTGCGCATTTTTGCCCAAGTGCTCGACTGGGAGTTTAAGCTTGGAAATTTTAAAATTCGAAAGGCACTCCCAAATTAAGAGAACGAACGTCGAAGGGCTAACTTTTCAAGTAAAATGTTCAAATACGATTGTTTTTTAGGCATATCATGCATATTTTCGAAAACATTTATCTGTGAAAAATGAATTTCTACCTTGCCCAACATGAATGTGTTCTACATTCAGGCTAGCCCCGGGGGTAACGAAATTGTCATTCTCCATACGGTTCCTGACCAAAGTGTTTGACCATTCCCGCGCCTACAGAAACTTGATATTTTCTTGACGTTCCTGACGTCATGCATGGAGGTCTTCTGCCAACAAACACGCCCCTTAGGTGGATGTCAAACGGTTGTTGCCGGATTTGCCTCTTAGTCAAGGACCCTTTTGACACCCAAGCCGACCACTTGCATCATACAAAACTTAGACCGACCTTAGGTTGAGAACTTTGCATGTCGCATTCATATCCATATTAGTGTGACAACGTGTTATTTGTGCATTATGTGGGCGTCTTTTCACGCGTGAATAACTAACCTCGAGTTCTAGCTTTGCCAAAACCATTAGCTTCCAACTAGGAAACCTAACCCCTAGGAGCATCATCCAAACCTCATGCATATAAAATCTCCGATATAGGGTCTCTAGGAGTGCCACTCCATTTGATTCAAGACTCCTAAACACGCCTCACGCACAAATGCCAAATTCATGAATCCAATCCAATGGCGTTATAATGCCGGATTTTCGAGTCAAAATTCCCAATTCAAGTTTCAAAAGTCCAATCCAACGGCGTTATAATGCCGGATTTTCGAGTCAAAGTTCCCAATTCATGTTTCAAAAGTCAAATCCAACGACGTTATAATGCCGGATTCTCGAGTCAAATTTTCCAACTCAAGTTTCAAAAATCCAATCCAACGGCGTTACAATGCCGGATTTCCAAATCAAATCTCCAAACTCAAGCTTCAAAAATCCAATTCAATGGCGTCATGATTTTCATGTCAAACTTTAAATTCAAATCCTATGTGCGAATTCCCAAGTTCAAATGTCCGAAATCTATGATGGCGTAATGCCGAATTTTCAAGTCCTTACTCAAAACCTTTCAAAATCAAGTTCCAAATCCAATTTCAAAAGCCTCAAACCTATGGCGGCGTAATGCCGGGTTTTCAAGTCCAAAAAATCCAAGTCCTTCAAATTCCAAATTCAAAAAATAAAATAAAATAAAATTCTCTTGTCGAATTCCCAATTCAAATTCCGAATTAAACTCAAGTGTCAAAGTTCAATGTTCAAACTACAAAAATCCTTACCTACCATTATTCTCAAAACAAATTCCAATGGGTTGAAATCCCCCCGAAATAGTTCCAAGGGGTTGAAAATTCCGGAACCAGTTGCAACATTTCCAACGAGTTTGAAAATCCCTTGAAATAATTCCAAAAATATTTCCAATGGGTTGAAAATCCCTAGAAATAGTACAAGTTCCTAAAACATTTCCCATTGGGTGGAAATTTCCTTGAAATATTCCAAATTCTATCAATGGGTTGAAATTCCCTTGAAATATTCCAAATTCTATCAATGGGTTGAAATTGCCTTGAAATATTCCAAATTCTATCATTGGGTTGAAATTCCCTTGAAATTTTCCGAATTCCAAAACATTTCCAACGGGTTGAAAATCCCTAGAAATAATACAAAATCCAATTTCATTTCCAATGGGTTAAAATCCCCTCGAAATAGTTCCAATGGGTTGCGAATCCCAGAACGAATCTCCTAATCCAATGGGTTGAAGTCCCCTTGAAATATTCGAAATCCAACGGGTTGAAACTCCCTAGAAATAATACGAAATTTAATGTCATTTCTATCGGGTTGAAATTCCCCAAAATATTCCAAATTCTATAGCCGGGTTGAAATTCCCCTAAAAATGTTCCAAGTTCTATAGGCGGGTTGAAATTCCCCTAAAATATTCCAAATTCTATAGCCGGGTTGAAATTCCCCTAAAAATGTTCCAAGTTCTATAGGCGGGTTGAAATTCCCCTTAAATATTCCAAGTTCTAATACCGGGTCGAAATTCCCTTGAAATAATGCGAGAAGGTAGCCTCCACAAAAGAATTAAGCTTCTTTCAAAATATTTCCAACGAGTTGTAAGTCCCGATACAAGTACAAATTCTTATACAAATCCCAATAGGTTGAAATTCCTTTGAAATATTTCCAATGGGTCGCAAATCCCAATACAAGTACAAAAATCCGAAATCCCGAATCTTCGGAGTGGCACTTAGAGTCAAGTCTAGGTCTCATCCATTGCATGCATATCATAACATGTGTCAGGAAGTTTCAAGTTCTAAATTCAAGTCATGTGTCAAATAGGTGCTCGGACTCATTCTCTCAAAATACAATTTAAGATGACTTCATTGGCAACGACCGTAGATGAGCTTTATGACCGTGTTGAGGAAGCCGAGGCTCACATAAGGGCTCTCGAAGACAATCAAGAAACTATTTTCAATGCTGTGGGTCCTTTTGAAGTAGAGGAAATCTTTCATACCCCTGCGAACCATCTCGACAACCGGGGACCCGCACTTGACCTTGTGCAATCTAATGAAGATTCAGAGTCTGGGTTCATTACTGGGTAACTTCAAGAGGATATTTGTGGGATATGGGCTAGCGACGATAAAGATGTATACCACTGCCCTCCTATCGAAAACATCTCTGATATGAGTTCCAAGAAATTGTGAATGTCGAATGGTGTTTGGGCACTAAGGCAGAAAACAGTGTTCAGGTCATGACTTGATCTAGCCGAATTCCAGAGCCAATCAACAGGGAAATCCCGGCAACTAATATCCCTCAACTCACTGAGGAGAATCCCTTGATTAAACAATTGAAACGAACAAAAGAAGAGGTTAATTCTGGCAGCTCATGGCTTTCTCTGATGAGCATCGCATTTGTAACACCCTAATAATTCCTTGCTTTTATAAAACCATTTTCCAACTTAAAATAAAGGAATTACTAAAGTATTACCGCAACTGTGATAACGGTTAAGGCTAGTACCAGAATTACGCAGCGGAATTTAATGATAACTACTTTCAAACCAACATAAATAATAATTGAGGCCTCCAACAAATTGGAACCATAACGGCCCAAAACCAAAGTATTGAAAATCCAAAAACTCAAAACATGATTGAAGTATAATTTAAACCACTAAGGCAATACGAATATAAAATATTAAAATAGTTTCCAAAGCACAAAAGAATGCAACTCTCAACCATCCCAAGCTACATGATTTCAATCGTACTTTGTTCTACCAACCTGCTAAAATAAATCTACTCCCCAACAATGCAAGTGCAATGATGGATCATCATAGGGTCATTAAGGCGAAGGCCATGACCAAGAGACACAAAGCACGTAAAAGCTGAGTACTTACAAGGCTTGAGTGAAAGAAAATTATAAACATGCATCACTCGCTAAAATACTAATCCACATGCAAAAGCCACTTAATAAATAACAAACAAATCATGAATACAAGACTTGACTCTTGACTCGACTCTTGACTCACAATTTAATTGGAATAAGCTTCGAACGGGCCAAAAGAAGATTCCATAAAAGGAAGGGTGTTGGGAGCCCACCAAACACCATAATAAATAATATAATAAATATCGGACCATACCGAGTGTCGGACCATACCGACGGAATTCCAGAACATAAATAAAATGAAACAACATCTTGTATCATTAGTAGGAGATTAAGTTTTCCGGCAAGTCTCCCCCCATTGTTCATACTCAAGGTATATACGTTCCAAGAGTTTTGAATCTTGTTCTGGTTGCACTTTATGTTTATTAATGTTTTATTAATGGCGAACTCGAGACTCAACAAACATACATACATACATACATACATACATTTAATAAACGACAACCAAAACAATCTCATTTTTATCCTTTAAGACTTGTGATCAATAAATCAAGACGTAGTGAATTACTACCAAGTTCCTTCTCACAAAAGGTGAGATTCCAAATCATGCCTGTTAACATGAGGGTTGTGCCCTAGCACGACAAATCCGAATTCATTTCATATAAAATATTCCCAACTGAACCCTACATGTGCGGTGGCTTACGTGAGCGTACCCTTCACATGTGGTAAAATAAATAGTGCAACGAGGCACGAATAATTGGCTCAAAAGTATGCTAGACATCCCGTACAATAGCATAACAATAAATAATCCATCCCTTGCATGTTAAACAAACCATACATGCATAATTATTGAACAACATGATTGACAATGAAATCCATACTCACAATAGTTCCAACATGCTTGTTCAATCAAAACATCAATAATTCCAATAATAATAATCCACATGATTGTCCACCAAATCAAATATGAACCCACCAAGTTCACGTAATATGATTCACATCAATAAATAATCACATAATGTCCCTTGACAAATAATGTGGTCGCCCTAGACTTGTACGTACCTTGAATACCTAAGCGTAGGGGCCACTTTGCAAACACGATCACTCCACTTAGAAATCACCTCCAATCATCAAAATAATGAAACCTTAATTATTTCCATGTTCATTAAATTTCCAGCAACTTTTATGAATATAAAACCTTGACGTTAATTAGAAATTAATCGTTCTTTAATAAATTAATCGTCTCAATTTGAAAAACTACTCCCTAGTATGAAAACATACTTTTTCCACCCTTAAAATCAATAAAAATTGACACTTTAAACCTTTTTATAAATCTTAAAATATAATTGATTATCATAATTAAATCAATCATCTAATTATGCTAATCAATTGACCCTTTAGGTCTAGGTTAAAACCCTAACTTAAATTCTCCAATTAAACCAATTTAACACTATAAAAATCAAGCCTTTATTAAATACATGAATCTGAAAATTCATAATTTAATAATTAAAATACGCCTCAAGAATCAAAACATGTAAAACATCACAATACGGTGTTCATAACCGTTTCCCAGCATTTTAAATATTCAAAACAATAATAATAATAATATAATTTGAAATATGGAATTGAAATAGAATAGGTAAGGAAGACGAGAATTATAGCAATCCGGCCTATAGCACGGAACAATCACGAATTGAATGTGATTGGGCGAAAAATTGAACGAACGAACAAAAATAACGCGCACACACACACACACACTTCATGTGTGCGCGCGCGCGAACAAAGGAACAAAGGCAGCAGCAGGGGCTCGCATAGCAGCGCGACACGAGGGACGAGTGCGCGTGCTGGCGAGCAAGAGGGAGAGAGGGGGTGTGTGAAGGAAATAATTCCCTTGGTCCAAGTATGCATTCAATGTTAAGTCTAATAAATGCGGTTCAGTATTAATTAACAAGTTAATAATTCAGTGAGATCAAGTGAGCTGAATGCCTAGCTAGAGGCCGCTTCAGTTCAAGTGGAATTAATGATATTAATCCACAGCTTACTCTTGACTGAACCCGTAGGATCACACAAATATATAGTACGTAAACGGATCAAGTATTTAATGGCATTAAATACTCCATCTATGGATATTCGGAATCGACGGATCTTGGTTTCAGTGGGAGCTGAGATCGTCACAGGCAAGAAATGAATACTCCGGAAACGATGATATTGCCGGAAACGGAAATATGGATCGTATCGGAAATATAAATATTATCCAAGTCGTAGATGTTGCCGGAAACGGAAACATGGTACGTATCGGAAAATATTATCGGAAATGGAAATATTGCCGGAATCAGAAATATTGCCGGAAACGGAAATATTGTCAGAATCGGAAATATTATCGGAATCGGAAAATAATTCCGGAAACGAAAATATTAAATATTTGTTCGAAACGGAAATTAATTCCGGAATCGGAAATATTAAATATTGTTCGTATCGGAAATGAATTCCGGAATCGAGAATTTAATCGGAAGCGTATCGTACGAATTAGCATCGGACGAGGCCTGCCAGACGAAGGCCCAGCACGAAGCCGGGCCATCGCCCAACAAGCCAAGCGCAACAACCACACGCCAAGCATGCGACCAGGCCCAGCGCAAAAGCCAGGCCCAACCGAAGCTTGGGCGCGCGCGCGGGGCTGCGACGAGTGGGCTGGCGCTGTGCGTGGGCCGCAAGGCCTGCGTCCGGTGCTAGCGTATTACTCGAAGTGTGTTACTCGAATCCTAAGGCTACCGGGATTCGTCATATGATTAAATCTAATCCTAAAAGAATTTAGTTTATTTAATTAGAGTCCTAGTAGGATTATAATTAAATAAATTAGTATCCTAATAGGATTCCAAATCCTTTTCCATAACTCTATAAATAGGTGCCTAGGGTCACATATTTACAACGAGTTTTCAAGTATTCAAAGTGAGTTTTTGAGAGAAAAATTCAGTCACATATTTGCCTAAAAGTGCCGAAAATAATAGTACCTTAAGGGCGATTCTAGTTGGTCAATCTTAAGGCGGATCCGGACGTGCTGTGGACTATCTACGGAGGGACGACACTTGGAGTCCTAAAGACTTGTTCTTGTTCGGTTCGGGCACAGCTAGGGAAGGCACGCAACAAAGAGTATGCATCTAAACTATGCTAAATGATTATGTGTAAATAATATGTTTTCCTGGCTTAATGGTTTTTTCCGCATGATTTATGAATTGTCATATGTATCATAACCTAACAGTGTGCGCGTGTGGCTGGGCGAGAGGGGCAGCAGCAGCGCACCACAGCAACAACGGCAGCAACGCGCAACAACACTGGGTGCTGCGCTGCGCGAGGGCGAGAGGGCGACAAGTTTGGGGCAGCGATGGGCAAGGCTCGACGAGCAGCGTGCTCGGTCGAGTGCGGGTGAGGGGAGCCGGGCACAAGGAGAGAGAAAAGAGGAGTGTTGGGCAAGAAAGGGATGAAGGGTTTAATGAAAATAAGGGGATCATTTAATGAGGAGAGTCCTATTTATAGGCTCCCAAATCCCTAGTGGGATAGGCTTAGGAATTTGATATTGGGCTTAGCAATTAAATGATTGGGCTAGCTTTAGAGTTTAGAATTAAATTATTTTGATTGGGCTCATTTAATAAAACGAGTTGGACTTTTATTTAAAAACCCAAACCTTTAAAATTACTTGCGACTCCATTAAATTTCCTGACTCGAAAATTAAATTCGTTCCATAATTAATTAAAATAATAAATATTCTAATTAAATAAAATACATTTAAATAATACTTAAATGTGAAATAAATTCTAAAAATCGTAAAATGCTTTATAAATATAATAAAATGTATTTATAATTATTATAAAAATACGAGGTATTACAGTCTACCCTCCTTAAAAGAAGTTTCGTCCCGAAACTTGGGTTCGGAAAAACTCAAAACTTGAGACTTTATGAGACTTTAATGCGTTCACTTGCAAAAAAAAATTAAGTTGCTATACTCTTTACATGATTAAACAAGAAAATAATGAGTGCAAATTCAATAGAAAGCACTAAATTGAGCATAAAATAGGGGAAAATAAGGTAAAAAGCGCGAAATTCTACTGCACTCCACCCCCCTTAAAAGACATGAGTTACGACCCCGTAACTCAACTAACCTCGGGAAAAAGCTCGTGATATTTCTTTCTCATTTCGTCCTCGGCTTCCCAAGTTTCTTCCTCAGATTCTTGATTAGAACACAACACTTTGACAATTTTCACATCCTTAGTACGTGTACTACGCACTTTACTATCCAAGATTTTGGCAGGTCTTTCCTCGAAAGTTAGACTTTGGTCTAATTCTATGGTTTCCGGTTACAACACATGCGACTTATCCGGAACATGCTTTCTCAACTGAGATATGTGAAACACATTATGCACTCTATGCAAGTCCATAGGCAAGGCTAGTCTATAGGCTACCTTTCCAATTCGTTCTAAGATTTCGTATGGGCCTATGTACTTAGGGCTTAACTTCCCTTTCTTTCTAAATCCCATAACACCTTTCATTGGTGACACTTTGAGCAACACCTTATCACCTACGTGCGAAATAAGGAATTAGTTTTCTACTAGAATTCAAATAACTAATCCTATTAGGACTCTAGTTAATTAGTAGCATTAGAATTCTAGGATTAATTAAACACTAAGTGTTTCAAATCTATCAAAATATCTAATTTTAGTAGAAATAGGAAAGCTGATTTCTTAAGGCCCAAGTTACTTGGCGTCGAAGAAACCGCACAAGCCTTGGTGCACAAGGAACTCGCCGCCAACGCAACCTTGCAGGCCCACTGATATGTGTGTTTTATATATAGTTTTACCCCCGTCCCTTAGTACTTTTATCCATCAAATGAGCTCTTAGGATCCGTTTTTAGTACTAATCTGTGTTGTTGAGTGTGCCTTGAGTTTCAGGATTGATTAGTGAGAAATTGGTCTTTTTAGACCCGTTTCATGGTGATTTAGGCCACTACACGAGCCCGAGGAAGTTCGGGACCATTATCATCGACTTTCGGGAGCCTTAGATGCTTACGGTTGACCCCGGGAGTTAGACTCGGTGATATGGGCAAAGAATGATGACTTTTGCAAATCGCCCTTTGAGCTAAGGGCAAAGTGAGAAGATCGGGAGAAATGAAAGTACTTTGAAGTCATCGCTGCGCTCCCGATCGGGCGGTCATTCTGGCCCCGCTTTGAGCTTTTCGCAAACCGCCCGATCGGGCGAAATTTGGCCCGATCTGGCCGACCATCGAGCAGTTCGCCCGATCGGGCGAAGCGCCGCCCGATCGGGCAACGCCAACCTCCTGCACTTATGCGCGTGTTTATTTCCGGTTTTTTGGCTTGTTTTTTTTGGGCAAACTATAAATACTAGACCATCGAGTAGACATCTCTTATTCTAGTATTGTTACTTAGTTTTATTTTAGTTTTCTCTCTAAATTGTTCCAACACTTAGTTTTAAATTCAATCAAAGCTTTATTTTTCGTTCATCCTTTCGTTCTTCATTTAGGTATTGATTTCTATCTTGCTTTATTAATTGCTTTTGGTCATGTTTTCCATTATATTAATTGCTTTGTTATTTGTTATCATGAGTGAGTAGTCTATTTTCTAGGGTTTAGGGGACCCATAAATGCATGATTGGGATTAATTGTGGACATGATTAGTTGATTAATGAATTGTAACTAGTCTTTAACCCGTGCCATGCACGGTTCTTATTTTGTTTTTAAGGTGACTTTAATATATCAAGTGTAAAAAGAGAAGTGGCATTAATATTTGGATTTGGACGTGGCAATAGATTATAATCATTACAAAAATGAAATGATTCATTATGAATATTATGACATGGATTATGTAACCTTGTTATGCATTGATCACTAACATCATGGAATATGTAAGCTTGTTAAGCATCAGTTACGAACATCATCCCATGCAACAAAAGATCATCACATAAACCATCAACTATACTGTTCTATCTATATTGTTGTTACCTAATTATCATATTTCATCCATTCCGAAAATATCGCACTGTTTGTTTTTTACACTATTTACATTACGACTTTGGCCATTTTTTGTGATTCGTACATATTTTTTTTTTAGTCATGTGGGGTAATGCTAGATTCGTATCGATATATACGTTGTAAATATTCATTTTTTGTAATTTTTACTTGTACACGATTTCAGATATTAAGAGTGAAAATAAAGGTTAGAGGAGTAAAAGTCAACCATGGTGCAATATTTTCGGAACAGGGGAAGTATTACATTTACAATTAATTTTGCTTACAGCCTTATTGGTTTCTTATTTCCCTTAACCTTGACACATTGTTTGTTCTTTTATACAAATATTTGAAGAGATGCTTGATTTCTTTTATTCCATCATGATTCTCCATAATCTCTATAAAGATGGTTGATAATTTCTTTTCCCAACGATGTTGTCTTTTTTCGCACCTGTTGAGATATGTAAAATATTTAATAAGTCCAAAATACAAATTGCAAATCTTAATTCTAATACAATGTGCAAATTTGGCAACCAATCAAAAGAAACAAAGTAATTTGGACATAACAAAGAGTAAAAGTAATTTGATTTTATTTGCCAATTTAGTGAGGCCTATAGTTGAACAACTAATTAGCATTAATTATAGTTTAACTTGAAAGATAATGATGCAATATAAACGATCAACTTCATCATCCACACTGTTATTGTGTAACTACGGTGACGAAAATGAGCTATATGAGATACGCACATTATACATTTCACAATATCATCGTGGCATACACTTATTTTGTAGTCAACAAACAATCAAATTTCGCCTGTTCAAAGTACGGAGTATATACGCTACTACGCTAGGATATGGTCTTTACAGGAGGTTAATTTCTAATAACTTTTCCTTTATTCAAAACATTCAGATCGATACTTACCTCTTTATAATTTAAAAAACTTTTAATGAAGTAAGTGAAGAAAAAACACTCTTGTGAAAAAAGCAATGACTTTTTATTTCTCACTATTTTGCTAAAAAATCAGACAATACTACTCTGTATGAAACAACAAAAATACTTTAAAGTTTCATGTAAGTGAAAAATTTGGATGTAATATGACCTGAAAGTCTGAAAGTTCCTATGTCAAAAAAAAACAAAGCCTGAAACTGTTCCAAAAGTAAATGCTCAAACTCCAAGCCTTGCAGGTTATTGAATTTGTGTTACAATTTCATTCATATTCATTATGTTTCAAATAACTACACGAAATAACAAAAAGAGAAGAAAAAATAGAAAAATAAATCAGTAAAATTGAATCCAACACGCTAAAAAAACACCAAACATATACGGAGTATATAAAACATGTTTGAGATGAGTAAAAAACTGAATTTTACCGAAGATTACCTATACCAACCAATTTCTTCTATCCCAACTCTGTTATACATTTTTTTTCAATCAATGAATAAAAAACTGAATTTTACCGAAGATTACCTGTACTCAGATTTCCGTCCGTCCCATCCACGGTTAACTCGTTAAATTGAATTCGTAAAAACACCTGCACACAGGTACCAAACACCAAAATCATTTGTATGAATTGACAATTTTAATGATTAACATATACAAAACCTAAATTGAATTTAAAATTGAGAAAAATATAGCGATCGAAGAATGTAGAAACTCGCATGTGGGGAAAAATGTCCCAAATTCGGTTGATACCCATGGTGGTGGGGAATGCCGGAAATCTAGAACCCATAAGAACATATTAGAAGAAAAATTAAATTAAAATTCAAAATTAATTAGTTTTTTGTATGAAACTAAAGAATTTGAGTGTTACGAATTAATTAGAGAGAAAAGAAACACTTATCAATTGGAAATTCTTCAATGAAGTTCATGCTTGGCAATTCTTTATGAAGTGAGTTTTAAAGGAGACATTTGGTGGAGAAAAGATCCCTTGTTTAAGAGAAAAAAGAAGGGGAAGTTGAATTCAAGGATGAACCGAAAGGACATGATTCATGGAAAGAAACCCCCAAACTGTATTTTTGAAATTAAAATAAATAAAGATGGTTTTTGAGGTAACGTGACGCTCTTTGAAATTATACCAGAAACACCATCACAAATAAATGGCGTAAACATCCAAGCTTTTCCATCTCCAATATGATGGATTCCCTCGTCTCTTTTTCTTTACGTTATGAATTTATGATGGGATTTGAGTTTTAAAAGAAGATTGAAATCTGTTTTGAAGTGAAATTTAAAGAAAACAGATCTATTGTTCAAGAGAAAAAGGAGAGAGGGGAAGTTGAAATGAACGATGAACCGAAAGGGTACGATTCAGAAAAAAAACCCTGTAAAAACGATTGAAAATTTCAAATTACAATTGAATACTAATGAAACGACGTGAGGGGATTGAGCAGTAAAACAATAGGGTAGTTTTTTCTCTTTCAAAAACATGAAAATGGGAATGGATTATTCAGTTATTTTATCTTTTTGATGAATACAAATATAATTTCTTTTAACATAAAAAAGAAAAAAAAACGTGGAATGCAAAAAGGGTGCCACGTGGCACTCTATATGGGCTTTAAATTTCCCTGCTATTAAATATTAGAATAGATTTCTATAGCTTATTATTATTGCTCGTCAATTCTGTTCGGCCGGACTAATTTGATTTGAGTTTGATTAACCTTAGATTATGCACCGAGAGGTATAACTCTGATGTTTTTTTTATATATGGCTATTAGATAGGAATTAATTCTAGTACATAGCAAGAGCCTGCTAGTTATTTTATCCTAAGGAATTCATAAGATTCGAGAGATGCATGGTTTCCTAGTTATGATTGTTAATTGATTGTTGTTGTCCGTTGTCCAATCCCGGTCTGCATTTGTGGTGAACCGTCGCCCTAGATTCTCTTAATATTGATATTTCCCATTTTGATTATTGCCTTAGTTTAAATCTACAAACCAATCCAACCCTTTTGTTACCAGTAGTCTAGACTAGTTAATTAATAGTAGAAAGAACACTGTCTCCCTGTGAATTCGATCCTGACTTCCCTTGCTACCCAGCTAGTGGACTTAGGTTTATTTTTGATAAGGTGATACGACTTAAGCCTGTCAAATTTTGGCGCCGTTGCCGGGGAAACAATTTTATTTTCTGTTATTAATTGTTATTTCTAGATTATTGTTTGTTACTTCTCAAGGAACTCCCGTTCCTTGAGATCGTATCTCACGACTGTTTTCTAGTTTTGCTTGTTTATGCCCAGGACTGTCCATACCAGCGATCTGACTTCGTTCGATCCTGAACCTGAACGGACCTTCCGTGTAGACGATGTAGATTCGTTGAACAGTTAAGAGACTATTCGGACTCTAAATCCGACCATCTGATTGGCAATCTATTCCATACAGATTCATAGATGGGTGACGAAACACCACCACCGCCACCACCACCTGAGCCAAGGCTTACAGAATATTCTAAGCCAAGTCTGTCTGTGCTTCCCAAGGCGATCATGCCTTCTATTGCGGTCGAGAATTACAAGATTGAACCCCAACTGATAAACATGATCGAGAGACACCAATCCAGTGGGGAAAAGGGTGAAGACCCTAACCTCCATATTCAGTTTTTCATTCAATATTGTGCTACTGTTAAGCAGAAGAATCTAACGCCAGAGCAGACTATGGAGATGCTCTTTCCATTTTCATTGAGTGGGAAGGCAAAGCTATGGATTAATGGTCTCAACCGCGCAGCTATGAAAATCATTGATTGGGATTCTTTGGCTCTTGCTTTCTATGTGAAATATTTCCCACCTGAGAAGACAACTCTTCTGAAGGGTCAGATAATCTCTATTACTCAACAAGCAGATGAGAGTTTGTTCGAGGTCTGGGAGAGATTCAAGGACTTGCAGAGAGAGTGCCCGCACCATGGTTTGAACGACTAGTTCTTGATTCAGCAGTTTTATAACGGTCTGGGTAATGAGTCTAGACTTGTTTTGGATTCAGCCGCCAGTGGGAGATTCATGCAACTTGAGGTGCCTAGAGCTATGGAGGTGATTGAGGAGATGGCCATTCATAGTGCCCAATATGGGAATCCTAGAGGTTTTTCCGACCGGGGTGTTAAGCATGAGATGAATTCTATTGAACAACTTACTGCTCAACTAACTGCCTGATAGGACGATTTTCCGTCGTTGAAAAGAAAACCGCCAAACCAAACAAAATTTATAAACCACTAAACTAACCGGCTATATGAACTATAGCGGCAAGCATAGGGATCGTCCCATAGAAACGGTGGTCATTGAGTCAATGTATTAAGCTAGTTTGAACAAGAGTTTGTTTGAATTATATTCTATGAAACTAAAGCTAACAATTAACGAATTGAATCAATAAAGGGAAATTCTAGGGAGTCAGGGATAGGCTAGGGAATTGGGGGAAAAATCAAGCAATCAAATAATCAGGATCATGTAACGACTTAGTGTATAGGCAAATAGAATCGAATGACGTGCCCGCCACCTCTCGAATGGGGCACGCGAAGCGTCTAATCTACGGAAGAGCTTTCGCCTAATCCTAGACTAAACAACTTGCATATAATAGGCTCCACTATTCACATACACAAGTTAGGCTCACAATGTCTTGCCAAACCTAGCCTATGCAATCCAATCAAATCCAATCAAATAGCATTTACAACTACCACTCAATTAGGCATGGATATCCTATCACCAAATCATATTTAATTACAACAATCAATTAACATTCAACAATCAATTTCCCCTAATTAAACCCCTAGATTCTCCCATTTCCCTAACCTAAGACTACTCACTACACATGCTAGAAATTAGGGAATTCATGGATTCTAAGCAAGCAATCATGTAATTGAAGGAGTAGAAAGAAGGAATCAAAGAGTAGAACATTCAATTGCAAAATCAATTAAAGAATTAAGAATCAATGTAACTAAACTCAAGGAAAAGAGGAATTCAAGAATAAAGAGAATTAAAGAACAATCAACAAAATAGCAAGAGCAAAGAACTAAGGAATTGAATTAAATTGCAAGAAATTGGAAGAGAGTTGAAGAAATTACAAATTGATGCTTCAAAGTAGAGGAGTTTCTCTCTCTAGAAATTCTGAAAATGCATTTAGGAATTCTAAAAAATGTTAAACTAAAAGTGAATTGTTTTAAAATTAAAATGAAAAATCTATTTATAAGTTTCCCCAAATAGAAGTTTTAATTCGAAAATCTGCAGCCCGCGCAAGCATTCGGTCTCACATACCCTCTGTGCGACCGAACAGAGAAAACTAATTCGAGTGCAGTCTTCATCCTTTGCGAGAAAACGAAGCGAGACAATTCCCTTCGTCATGTACGACCGAACAGAGAATCACGTTCGGTCGAATGAGCTTTTCTTGGCTCATGTCCTCTTCGAATTTAGTTTGGTCGAACAGCTGAACATGTGTGGGCGCACAAATCCTTGTGAGGTCGAACAAAAGCTTGTGCGGTTGTTTACCAAAATTGAGGAATTCTGTCTACAAAATCCAATTTGTACGACCGAACAAAAAGGGACGTTCGGTCGCACAAAACCGCACCTTCCTTAGTGTCCATCAGCTCTCCTCTGGTCGGGCGCACGAACTTCCGTTCAATCGCAAAAGCCCGGTTTTGGCTCAATTCTACTTGTTTTCCATCACTTTTCACCATAATCACCTATAAAGCACAAGATGGAAAGAAACTTATGAAAATCATACGAAAAGCTATAAAAACTATGAAAAAGCATAACAAGATAACATGAAATCCTAAGCTAAGAGCGACATAAATGTCGCTCATCAAACTCCCCCAAGCGAGGCGTTTGCTAGTCTCTAGCAAACTAAGAACGAAATAGGGAAGAATGAGCAATTATTCAAATTCTAAAAACTACAAAAACAAGAGCTACAAGAATATACACCTAACTCACTTTCGTAGGAATCACGGTTGCATTTAAGCGCATGCAACAAGCTCTTTAAACCCCACAGTCGCTCATGGGGGCGAGTGAGATCTCGCAAGGGTTTCTAAAGAGAACCACCCATAACTCTTCCAAAAACACGATCAAGGTGTGAGGGGGTCGAAAAAGCACGAGGCTAATGCGTGACCTCGTCCCTCGTGGGTGTGACGTTTCTTTTTGTCAAATCAAGTGTAATTGGATTTCCTGTGAGTTTACACCCAATTGACTAGTAATATAGGAGTCGCCATTCAGTTTTTAACGACAATGAGAAAAACTGACAAAACCCGGTTATCGTGACATAAAGGGAGTGCAATTATGTTTGACCACGACGGCCATAGGTTCCCTTGTGATCCCTGGTGTGGGGATCTCTTAACGTACACCCGCAGGGTAGAGATTGAGGGTTCGGGGGACTGTAACTACCGAGAGGAGTACTCGCTCGTCGATAACTCCAGAGGCAGGATATCCTTACTAGCTCAGCATAAGTAATTGAAGGGATGTAGACACCTACTTTTGTCCCCGTTCCAGCAAGGGAAAGGTTCGATGATGAAAACGTAATTCTCCACTTAACAACGCATCTCCTATAAAATAAACGAATCTCGATTCCCCATTTCATTTCACCCGAAACCTGCTATTTATGGAAACCTGCTAAAAATAGTAACTGCCGTAAGAGTTAGCTTCTAAAAGTGGTAAATCATAAAGGATAGAAACCTGTCAGAATTAGGTGTTGCATTCCAACATAAATCCTAAATGAGATAGAAAACTGCGAGAATCCTATTCCTAATATGATTCGGAAATAAGAGTTACGTATTAATTAAAATCCTAACGAGCCTAGAGTTCGTAACGGGCCCAGACGCATTCCGTCATAAAATTGATACGCGCTAAAAGACTCGATTAAGTCTCAAATTCTACGGATTTCAGGAATCCGAATCTGACCAAAGAATTCTGCCAGACCCTATTTTCAACGCCCAGCCCTGGGCGCCAAAAATTCCAGCGCCCAGAGCTGGGCGCCGAAAGTACCTGGGACGGATTCTTTTACTAATCCGTTTCGTATTCAAATTCTTGAAAAACTATCTTTCTACGCCACTTTTTCCTATAAATAGACCTCTAAGTTCGACGTGAAAAGGACACACAACAACACACAACTATATTCAGAGTATTGACTCCAACCCTTAGCCTAAGCCTCTCGCTGCGAAATTGTTCACGCGTTCTGTCGCAATCGATCCATAAATCGAACAGAACGTATCCTGTCCCATAATTGAGATTCGTTAAATAAAAAGGAGAAATAGAAAAGTCAAAGTGGTTATTTTTCTGAGAATCGTGACGCACCTCTCAAGGGTGCGTCGTAATGTGTCCCTTTTCGATGATTTAACTGCTTTCCTCGCCCTTTTTATGAACTGTTAAACTAACCTAATCTGATTGTTCTATCACGCCTAACAAATATAATATTTTTGGGAAATCGGATTATCATGCTAGGTACCTTAATGCTATTTAAATCAGATAATCACGATCGAATTAGTATTAAATGTTGCATATTGCTAAAATCAACTCAGATTAGTTTAATAGTTAACGCATGTCCCTTCAATTATTTATGCTGAGCTAGTAAGGATATCCTGCCTCTGGAGTTATCGACGAGCGAAGTACTCCTCTCGGTAGTTACAGTCCCCCGAACCCTCAATCTCTACCTTGCGGGTGTATATTGAGAGATCCCCACACCAGGGATCACAAGGGAACCTACGGCCGTCGTGGTCAAACATAATTGCACTCCCTTTATGTCACGATAACCAGGTTTTGTCAGTTTTTCTCATTGTCGTTAAAAACTGAATGACGACTCCTATATTACTAGTCAATTGGGTGTAAACTCACAGGAAATCCAATTACACTTGATTGAATAAAAAGAATCGTCACACCCACGAGGAAAAAGGTCACGCATTAGCCTCGCGCTTTTTCGACCCCCTCACAGTGGCGACTCCACTGGGGATAGTGAAGGAAATACTCGTGCTTGTAGGTAATCAAAATAGCCGAAGGGTGAAACGATCCTACCCCGCGTTTATTTCCCCATCAAGTTGGGACGACCTTAAAATCAGCATATTAATGTGAACGGGCAGAACCGCATAACGAATCTCGGCTCCCTCGGGAGTTGGGACTAAGGATACCTTTTTTTCGCCAATAGGGGGGGTGCATACGCCGCGCATGTTTCCCACTCGGTACTTGTGCAGGTAGTACACCTATCCCGAACCCAATCGCTCGCCCATTAGGTCCCTGTCGCCTGCATGCCCCCTTGGCTTGCACTTGCGGGTTGGCCTCTTGGGCGAAATTTGTCTGTTGAAGACACTACCTCGACCGGGGCATGGGTTGGATCTACGATAGAAGCGGTACCAAGCCAGGCGCAAATAAACTACCCATAGAAGCCTATCATAAACTACGTGGCATATTTAATTTTCAAATCCATGTTTGTAATGTAGTTATGTGTAGCGAAATATGTGATTGTGTGTGACAAACTATCCTAGAAAACCAACGACCTTAAAAATTGCCCAAACATTCATGAACCAATTGGCCAAAGAGTTATACCAAAATACGTGTTCCGCAAGCCCGAACGATCGCCACAAAAATAAGCGACGCTCGGGATGGGCGTAACGAATCCCACAAACGCTGCACAACGCGTAAAGGACGTTACTAGGCAAGCACGCAAAATCAAAGTCGCATAAACAAAAAAGTAGACGCAAACAGAAAACGAGAACCAGCCAGGGACGCATTTTCAGCGCCCCTGGCTGGGCGCCGAATTTTCTCACGCCCTTCTTTGGGCGCTGAAGTTGCTGCCTGGCCTTTTGGTCAGGCACAGCAGCCTCGGTGCCCACGCATGAAGAAAATACGTAGCAAAAAAAAAAAAAACTTTTCGAATTTTTTTTGCTACGAGGGCGTATGAAAAAGAACTCGATTCTAAAAGCGACTTATAAAAAATAAATAACTCTTTGTGTCGTTGTTAGGCCTCCTACGACGACGATGTTCGGCTCCAAAACCGAGCACGCTAATTGAAATAACTTTGAATGTCACATGGGCAAAGTATTCAAAAAAATGTTCAAATGAAGTTTTCAAAAAAAAAAAATAATGTTCGAATAAAAAGTAAATCCGAGTCTAGACTAGGCTATGCCAAAGTACAATCCAAATCCTAAGTCTTAGTTGTCTTATCCATAGAATCGGTCCTAATGCTTGGTGTCGTTCTGCAAGTTAAAAGGTTAAACCATATTGAGTCTCCCTTCCTAACATTTAAATCAATAAGCACCCATATGTAATTGTCATCCCTTGCTAAGAATACACGGCTTCAATACTCTCTCTCACCAATAAAAATAATATATTATAGTATTTGCAAAATGGAAACGGTCACATTCTGAAAATCATCCCCCATAGTCGCACAACCCCCAAAGTGAACCTAAGGTATCAATACCATTGGCAAGAAAAATTAATGGCCTCAAGGCTTATAATCACATTGGGTCACGACTATCATAGTCCTCTCGAGTCACTCACTCCTTGAAATACTATTAAGTACGGACTAAAAGATTTCCCATGAATGCAACATGACCAACCATGAAAATACCCAAATCGGCATACCAATAGGGCTACCATTGGGGTAAAGCAATACACACTAAGAGAGAAGCCGCACTAATGATTCTAGTCTTGCAAAAATAAAAATTCGATCTCCCCAATTAAATACCTTGCCAACATTAAACAAAATGGCGCATGACAAATGAACACCCAAGGGTTAAAATCTAAAGTGTCAACCAACGAAAGTTATGGTCCAATTAGCCTAAGTCTGAGAGTCGCTTGGTCAAGTATTATAGGCTTACGCCACGTCATTATTTTGAGTCTAGGCCATCTCCTTGTATTCATACACGGGTTATAATCAGAAAGATTAATGAAAGTTCGAGTCTAAATCACAACTTCCAATTAAATCCCAGAAACTGAAGTCTGAAAAGAAACAAAAAAAATTATTTTCGATGTAATTCTTTCTTTAAATTTCAAAAAGGTAAAAACAACATTTTGAATCTACGCTATTTGCACATTTTAAGAAACGACTAAATACGCTTGCAAAGTAAGACAAAATTGAAGGTCCACCCTAGGCCAACTAAAATTAAAGGTCCACCCTAGGCCTACTAAACTTAAAGGTCCACTATGGGCCTACCAAACGAGGCTCACTCAGTCTCGCCTCGTGACTCAAAGACCACAACCATCTACCTTTCAGCCCAAATAAAAAAAATTTGAAGGATTTATGTTGGGGAGAAATCCCAAGCAAAAAAGAAAGAGAAAAGGGAGAGCGAAAAGAGCAAACCATGAAATATTAAAAAGAAAGAAAAAATGGAGAGCGAAGAGAGCAAGCCATGAAATACTTAGCCCGTACCTCCCAAAGTGCGGAATTTACGCGAGTAAACGAAGGAAAAGAATTGAGTCGACCAATCCAAATCATAAAATTCTACGATGTCTACCCTTTCCAATCCTTATGTTCTTAGACGCTTTCGCTCTGGGGCCCCTGTTCAGTTCATTTAACCCATCCATGTTCTCATTGTCATAACCCAAGAAACCATTACCTCGACTCTTGTTCTTGAACTTGTTGTCAACCGCAAACCACGCATGGCCATTGACACGTGCGTCATACCCATCATTTCCAAAGCCCAAAACCCATTATTACACCACCGTTAGCATAATAACCATATACCTTGTTCAGACACATCCTGTTGATATACCCTTGAGCCGTCCCCATGCTACTCATTGTCCTTGGTTGATGTAAGCTCACGACGCTAGCTTGAGGCTGCAAATTATGAGTCCTAGCAGATATAATCCTCGTGCTTACCTATACAAATTATCCTATCTCATTCAACCCATCTTTCAAACCGTCTTGAGTCAAGAATAAAAAAGTAAACAAATGAAAAGTACAAAAAAAATAATAAAAAAGCAAACTTTGCAAAGCACCTTTAAAATTTCGTTTAAAAAGAAAAAAAACATTTAGCGCACGAAAAAGATTCACAAATATTCGGCACAAAACCAAAAAAATCTGCCCAGGTATCATTTTCCGCGCCCAGAGCTGGGCGCCGAAATCTTTAGCGCCCCAACCTGGGCGCTGAATCTCTCTGCTTGCTAAAATTTGTCCAGAAGTGCTCGTCATTTTATCCGCACATGCACGGAAAAATAACGAACACTTGGGGGGATACAACACGTATTCAGATATACGTACCACCAAAAAAATACATGTACTCAAAAAATATATAAAACAAATTTTTGGCTTACGGCAAAACAGTAGATTAAAATAATAATAAACTTCACTTATTCTACCGTTTCAGATAATATGTTTCCACCTCAGAACATACCTATCGAATTCGGCATTCTAAGAAACCATTTTCTAGGCTAAGAACTACGCAAGACCTGATTCCAAATTAAATCTATTTAAGGCGGATACGTAGGCAATCCATGATTCGGTCCAACCAATTTGCAAAAATATTAAAGCCTATAGAAAAACAAAAATAAAAAATAGAAGTCCCTTATTGAAATTTAATTACTTGCAATCCAAGTCGAAAGAAAAATTTAAGTCAAAGAAAGAATCCAAGTCGTCAAGATGCCAAAACGAGCATACATCGAAAAATAATAAGGGCACGTACCCTTGCCAGAAGGAGCTCTCACACTCCTAGGCACTTAGCCAAGACTCAAAAGATCGCTTTGCCTCAATTGAATGGGGGGCTAGCGCAAGCGTCCATGACCTCTAAAGTACTCGACTTGACCCTCCCTAAAAGCAAACTAACTCACTTAAAGACTTTCTTTCACCACTAGACATAGTCGTTCGCTTAAAGACCTTCTTTCACCACTAGACACAGTCATGATCGCCAACAAGTAGTAAGGGCAGTAAGCTTGCAATAAAGAGGATTGTTCTACGGCATCGCCCCATCGTTCCTTCGAACTCAGGGCACCCGTTCATGGTAATTCAAATGCTTGCGAATCCCCTTTGGGAAAAAAAAATCAGACATTGTCAATAGGACTTGGCACTTAACCGAGGCTCATCCTACTCAGACATATGACACGGGCATCTAAAATCGAAATCTGAAAGCATTATTAATGGGAAGACATAACAGCAACTGGGGGCCAAAAATTGAAATGAAAGAGCTAGGGAAAGAACTAAGTGTACCTTGACCTTTTGTGCAGACATACACCAAGTAAATCTAAGTCAATTTGAAAACGGTTTATATTCCCGCAATTCTGGAAAAGATGGCCTTAAAATCCTAAAGCATATGCCAAACGGGCACAAGTATATCTTGACGCCCGCACCCTGGCTTCCAGCAAATCCTTAGACAGCATTCCAAAAATCGTAACAGTATTCTGATGCATTCATGTAATCCTGTACGAACCCTTCTATAAGTCAACCTACTTGGGACACCTCGGATTGTACACAGTAGGACTCGGATTTTAAATAATTTTCAAATGATTTTTAAAGACTTCTTCGAACATAATAAAGTGTCGTTGGTTTAATCTAAATATGCGTTTTGCAAGTGAGTCAAAGATATTTCTAAATATAATTATGGGTAAAGAAAGGTACCTAGCTTTTGGTCAAGACACACTCCAACATGTGACTACCTTGACCATGGCAATGTCGCACAATACGACATTTACAAAAGAAGTAGCAGATCACTACTCGAACGTACCTCACACTAAACGAGTCTGGTTCAAACTATTCATGATCCATGTCACCATAAATGCATAAAGACGTATGCAAAGCATTATGACACCAAGCCAATCCCGCAGCTACAATTGGAGGCTTGAGAAAAAACACTCTAAAAATGCTCGAAATGACGATTTTATCGCAAATTTTCGACGCTAATGCTATACATACATCATAGGGGCACAATCCTAAGCATTAATTGTGAAAAACAAACCTTAGAATGGCTACAACCCCTCCCAAATTCTAAGCACTACTTAGAATATATAAAGTCACCCCACTATCAAGGGTAACTGAAAATCGCGAGTCACCAAAACTCCGACCAAACCACTGCACATAACGCTCGCCCTATAAAGCGACTGTTACACAGTCTACATCATTCCAAAGCAAAAGCGAAAGGAAAAAAAAAATCAAGGATAAGAACTGTCAAAATATACCCAAAAATCATTTTCAACGCCTAGAGCTGGGCGCCGATATCTTTAACGCCCCAGCCTTGGCGCTGAATCTTTCTGCTAGCCAAGTTTTATCCAGATATAAAAATAAGAAAGAAACACCTATGAATCCTCGCATCGAACGAAGTAATAAGCCGTGCAAACCCACGCAGAAGGTGCTACACTTATTCGAGCACCTGAACAAGGCATGATGAAATACTCCAATGCAAATGATATCCCAACACCTGGAAGAATGTTCTAAGACACGCCGTTAGGCCACACAAGCCTACGTCGCACCATAAGTTCAACCGTCCCACGGTACAAGTCTAAAAGAAGAGTAAGGCATGTTGCACTAATGTAGGCACGACCAAGAGCACGTGTAAATGAGGCAAAGACTACTTATCGCCCAAATTCAAAATGCAAGCCACACTACTTCCATATTAAGGATTAAAAGTAGCAAAACATTACCTACCACGGAAGGGATAGCTCGCACCTACACGAGTGGAACCCCAAGGCATCTTTCTCAAAAAAACCTACAAAAATCGTACGCCAAAAGGAAGCATCCCAACATGCATACTTGGGGGCTCCAAGCTACGAAACGACTATAGCAAAATAAAAAAATCGAAAAAGCAAATGTTTGAACAATCAAAAGGGTACGATGTTTAAGCCCGCTTCATGAATAGGCCTAAACCCTATCAAGCTTCTAAGCAAACTATTCAAAATCAGTCATTGCTCAAAAAAAAATATGATTCAAGCAAACTGATTAATGGACCGCACACAACGGCCATTCTATGAACACTCGTTCGCACATACAAGTCATCATTCACGAACGCATTCAAAAGAAAAACAAAATATATATACAAGAGCGATCAAAGTCTTACGCCTCAAGGTATGTTCCTCGGGCCATATAGACTCGCCCAACTATTGCAGTAACTGTACGCCTTAAAGAGCAACAGTTCCTTAAAACAATCGCCCCAAAGCGACAAGCGCCGTAGTCCACCAATCGGCTACAGCTTCTTAAGAAAATCATCGCGTTCTAAAAATAAAGAAAAAAACAAAAGAGAAGAGAATACATAGAACTTCCAAGTGAAATAAACGAATGAACAAAAGGCCAACTGTGTCATCAAGAAAGCTCGCCAGGAATTATTTTCAGCGCCCAGCGCCGGGCGCCGAAATCTTTAACGCCCAGGCTTTGGCGCCGAAAATGATCACAGACCTAAAAAAAAAATAGCTCTGACTTCTATAGGGCCCTGCCATATTCATTCGACTTTAAAATTGCCGAAAGTCGCACCTCACGGCTTTGTTAAAAGTAGCACGCCACTACAAAGATCGCTCGCACTTACGAGCGCATTCCCAAACACGATCAAAGACATTACGAAACGCGTGTCCCCAAGGAACCTCTTCAACAAGAAATGACCGTCAAGTACGAATTCTTGGGGGCTCGAAAGAAAATATAGAGTATACAAAGTTAAAAACAATATTCCCAGACTACGCTATACGAAGTCCCGTGTTTGGATGTCTCAAAAATAAAAAATAAACCAGTTTACGACCTCAAGACAAAGGTCGCCGTTGATACCTATACATAGTCCCCTAATCAAGGACCCAGGTAGTGGCAAAATTGAGCCGTAAGGACTAACTCAAAACCATAAAGGATGATGACCACAAGACAATGGTCCGTCTAAGCATGTTGTCAACCCACATTCAGGTTGCAACTAAATCCGAGCATCCCTCGAAAGAATTCGCTCCTGCAAGAATAAGAGCATCTCCAATGGTTGTAGCTAGGGACTAGCTTGAAATTTATAAAAGTTTCAAGCTAATAGCTAGACCATTGGAGTGAGAGTAATAAATTAGCTTGGCCAAGCAAATTAGCTTAAACAAGCTAATTTGCTTGACAACTAGCTTCCAAAAATTGCCAATTAATTAATTTACAAGTGGACAAGTGGGACCAATTTAAATAACAAGTTAGTTGCTAGCCATTGGAGCACAAATTAGCTAGACAATGTAATAGCTTGAAATCTTATGTGGCATAACAAGCTAATTGTCAAATTAGCCAACCATTAGAGATGCTCTAAATGAAAAGAAATTCTCAAAAGAAATCACAAGAAAAGAAATGAAATAGGGACTTGCCCACCTCAATCGGGCAAGATCGCGGCACACGAATCCCAAATCGAAAAGACGAATTCAGGTTCGCTCACCTCCAGCGAGCGGGGCGCCCACCCTTAGCGGACAGGGCTCGCCCACCTTCAGCGGGCGGGGTCTGCGTCCCTAGCCGCACAGGTCCTCAGTTTTCGAGAAAAATAAAGTCTTCAAATTTAAAATAGGCTCGCCATCTTCAGCCGGCGGGGTGTACGGCGCAAACCACGTAGGTCCTTATTTTCAAAAAAGCAAAATAAATTTCAAAATAGATTCGTCCACTTCTGTCGGACGGGGTGTCCACCCTTAGCGGAGAGGTTCGCCATCTTCAGTCGGCGGGGTCTACGTCAAAAACCGCGTAGGTCCTTATTTTCAAAACATCAAAACAGATTCGTCCACTTCTATCGGACGGGGCGTCCACCCTCAGCGGACAGGCTCGCCCACCTTCAGCGGGCGGGGTCTGCGTCACTAACCGCGCAGGTCCTTAGTCGCTGCAGCGATAACCTTTTTCGGTTTTCCCTTTATCCAAAAATTAAAGGATTGGTTTTCCGTTTTTCCAAAAACGAACGATGTGCTGGATTTTCCTTCGTTTTACGTCCTATAAAAACAAGGGGGTTTTCTCGTTTAGCTAGCCCTGAAAATGAGAATCTTCAAAAACGTTTTACCTCGTGATTGGGCTTGGCCAGGCCCAATTACACTTTACATCTTTGATTTCGAAAACATCTGTAGCTACTCCCAATGACAAAGTGAGGGAGTTTCTACGCCTCTTTAGATACTTTCAATGACAAAGTGAGGGAGTATTCTATACTATCCGTTGACAAATCCCAATGACACGTGAGGGATATGTCGACACTTCAAGTGATAACCCTTAAGTCAAATGTTATCACTCGGGGGCTCGTGAGACCCTCGCAAAACAGGTCACATACACCATGGCTTGTGTGACGCACTCCGTCTAATACTTTGACCATCGTCTTACTTCAAGACTCAGTCAAAGTGGGGGCTAACTGTAGACACCTACTTTTGTCCCCATTCCCGCAAGGGAAAGGTTCGATGATGAAAACGTAAATCTCCACTTGACAACGCATCTCCTATAAAATAAACGAATCTCGATTCCCCATTTCATTTCACCCGAAACCTGCTATTTATGGAAACCTGCTAAAAATAGTAACTGCCGTAAGAGGTAGCTTCTAAAAGTGGTAAATCATAAAGGATAGAAACCTGTAAGAATTAGGTGTTGCATTCCAACATAAATCCTAAATGAGATAGAAAACTGCGAGAATCCTAAATGATTCGGATATAAGACTTACGTATTAATTAAAATCCTAACGAGCCTAGAATTCGTAACGGGCCCAGACGCATTCCGTCATAAAATTGATACGCGCTAAAAGACTCGATTAAGTCTCAAACTCTACGGATTTCAGGAATCCGAATCTGACCAAAGAATTCTGCCAGACCCTATTTTCAGCGCCCAGCCCTGGGCGCCGAAAATTCCAGCGCCCAGAGCTGGGCGCCGAAAGTACCTGGGACGGATTCTTTTCCTAATCCGTTTCGTATTCAAATTCTTGAAAAACTATCTTTCTACGCCACTTTTTCCTATAAATAGACCCCTAAGTTCGACGTGAAAAGGACACACAACAACACACAACTATATTCTGAGTATTAACTCCAACCCTTAGCCTAAGCCTCTCGCTGCGAAATTGTTCACGCGTTCTGTCGCAATCAATCCATAAATCGAACAGAACGTATCCTGTCCCATAATTGAGATTCGTTAAATAAAAAGGAGAAATAGCAAAGTCAAAGTGGTTAGTTTTCTGAGAACCGCGACGCACCTCTCAAGGGTGCGTCGTAATGTGTCCCTTTTCGATGATTTAACTGCTTTCCTCGCCCTTTTTATGAACTATTAAACTAACCTAATCTGATTGTTCTATCACGCCTAACAAATATAATATTTTTGGGAAATCGGATTATCATGCTAGGTCCTTAAATTCTATTTAAATCAGATAATCACGATCGAATTAGTATTATATGTTGCATATTGCTAAAATCAACTCAGATTAGTTTAATAGTTAACGCATGTCCCTTCAATTATTTATGCTGAGCTAGTAAGGATATCCTGCCTCTGGAGTTATCGACGAGCGAAGTACTCCTCTCGGTAGTTACAGTCCCCCGAACCCTCAATCTCTACCTTGCGGGTGTATATTGAGAGATCCCCACAGCAGGGATCACAAGGGAACCTACGGCCGTCGTGGTCAAACATAATTGCACTCCCTTTATGTCACGATAACCGGGTTTTGTCAGTTTTTCTCATTGTCGTTAAAAACTGAATGGCGACTCCTATATTACTAGTCAATTGGGTGTAAACTCACAGGAAATCCAATTACACTTGATTGAATAAAAAGAATCGTCACACCCACGAGGGACAAGGTCACGCATTAGCCTCGCGCTTTTTCGACCCCCTCACAAGGGACATGTGTTAACTATTAAACTGATCTGAGTTGATTTTAACAATATGCAACACATAATACTAGATCGATCGCGATTATCTGATTTAGATTGCTTTAAGGGACCTAGCTTGATAGTTCAATTTCCCAAAATATTATCTTTATTAGGCGTGATAGAACAATCAGATTTAATTAGTTTAACAGTTTATCAAAGGGCGAGGAAAGCAATTAAATCATGGAAAAGGGACACATTAGGACGCACCCTTGAGAGGTGCGTCACGGTTCTCAGAAAACTAACCACTTTGACTTTGCTATTTCTCCTTTTATTTAACGAATCTCAAGTTACGGGCTTAATTCTTCAGCTACAAGGGACAGGATACGTCCTGTTCGATTTTGGGATTGATTGCGACAGAACGCGAAATCAATTTCGCAGCGTGAGGCTTAGGCTTAGGGGTTGGAGTCAATACTCAGAATATGAATTGTGTTTTCTTTTTACGTCGAATTTGGGGCTATATTTATAGAAAAGTGTTCGTGGAAAGATAGAATTTTAGAGCTCTAATCCACGAAGAATTAGGAAAGAACACGTCCCAGGTAATTTCAGCGCCCCGGCGCCCAGAGCCAGGCGTTGAAAATAGGGTCTGGGCCGTTTTCTTTGTCAGATTTGGACTCTTAGAATCCGGAGTGTTTGAGACTTATTCGAGTCTTTTAGCGTGTATTAATTTTATAACGAAATGCGTCTGGGCCCGTGACGAACTCTACGCTCGTTAGGATTTCAATTAATACGTAACTCTTATTTTTGAATCATATTAGGAATATGATTCCTCTTGTAATTTCTATCTCATTTAGGATTTATGTTCGAGTGCAACACCTAATTCTGACAGGTTTCTATCTTTTATGACTTGCCACTCTTAACAACTACCCATTACGGCAATTACTATTTTTAGCAGGTTTCCATAAATAGCAGGTTTCGGGTGAAATGAAAAGGGTGATTGAGATTCGTTATTTTATAGGAGATGCGTTGCCAAGTGGAGATTTACGTTCTCATCATCGAACCTTCCCTTTCGGGAATGGGGACAAAAGTAGGTGTCTACAGTTAGCCCCCACTTTGACTGAGTCTTGGAGTAAGACGATGGTCAAAGTATTAGACGGAGTGCGTCACACAAGCCATGATGACCAGTTTTGCGAGGGTCTCACGAGCCCCCGAGTGATAACATTTGACTTAAGGGTCATCACTTGAAGTGTCGACATATCCCTCACGTGTCATTGGGATTTATCAATGGATAGTATAGAAACTCCCTCACTTTGTCATTGGAAGTATCTAAAGATGCGTAGAAACTCCCTCACTTTGTCATTGGGAGTAGCTACAGATGTTTTCGAAATCAAAGCTATAAAGTGTAATTGGGCCTGGCCAAGCCCAATCACGAGGTAAAATGTTTTTAAAGATTCTCATTTTCAGGGTTAACTAAACGAGAAAACCCCCTTGTTTTTATGGGACGTAAAACGAAGGAAAATCCAGCACATCGCTCTTTTTTGGAAAAACGGAAAACCAATCCTTTATTTTTTGGAAAAAAAGGAAAACCAGAAAAAGTTATCGCTACGGCGACTAAGGACCTGCGCGGTTAGTGGCGTAGACCCCGCCGGCTAAAGATGGCGAGCCTGTCTGCTAAGGGTGGACACCCCGTCCGATAGAAGTGGACGAATCTGTTTTTATGTTTTGAAAATAAGGACCTACGTGGTTTATGACGTAGACCCCGCCGGCTGAAGATGGCGAGCCTGTTTCATTTTTGTTTTTTGAAGATTCTATTTTTCGAAAACTGAGGACCTGCGCAGCTAGTGACGCAGACCCCGCCCGCTGAGGGGGGCGAGCCCTGTCCGCTGAGGGTGGACGTCCCTGAATTCGTTTTTTCGATTTGTAACCCGCGTGGTTCGTGACACGACCCTACCAACTGAAGATGGGCAAGTTCCTATTTTTTGTTCATCGTGATTTCTTTTGAGAATTTCTTTTATTCATTCTTGCAAGAGCGAATTCTTTCGAGGGATGCTCGGACTTAGTTGTAACCTGAATGTGGGTTGACAACGGGCTTAAACGGACCTTTGTCTTGTGGTCGTCTTCTTTTGTGGTTTTGAGCTAGTCTTTACGGCTTGATTTTTGCCACCACTTGTTCTTTGATTAGAGGACCATGTACAAGTATCAACGGCGACTTTTACTCTGAGGTCGAAATCCGTTTTTTTCTTTTGAGATTATCCAAACATGGGACTGTGCATAGCGTTGTCCGGGAATATGATTTTAATTTTGCACACTCTTTGTTGGAGTATATATTTTTTCGAGCCCCCAAGCATTCGGGCTTGATGGTCATTTCTTGCCAAGAGAGGTACTTATTTTATAACATCCTTTAATCATGTTTGGGGTCGTGCTCGTATGTGCGAGCGACCTTTATAGTGGTATGCTATTTTGGCGAAGTCGTAGAGTGCGACTTCATTTTCCAGGCGACGAAGTTTATTTTTCAAATAATATCAAGCTTAGCTTGGCCCAGATAAACCTTTTGACAAACAAACATTTTTCATTTTGAGAAACCAACGACTTAACAACATTTTTTGGTGTTTCGAAGAATGACCTTGATATTTATTTTGCTTATATTTATTTTGAAAAGTGTACATATATATTCCTTGAGACGAGTCTAAGTTTCGACCAAGTTTTAACATTCATTTTTACTATGTGGGTGCTAAAGGTGTTTTTGGGCTTGATCTTGATTGCAGTAGGGCCTCGTGTCTACCGACACGGTTTTAAGTCCTTTCCTGTTCCGTGTTTTGTGAGATCCGGGCCTTGGGCTGCATTTTTAGCGCCCAAGGCTAGGCGTTAATCTTTTCGGCGCCCAGCCGTGGGCGCTGAAAGTCTTTTCCTGGCGATTTTTGGTTTTCGGATTTCTTAACGCGTTTCCGAATGGGATCAGGATGTCACTTGATGTCTTCAGCTATATATAGGGGCTAGATACGTCCCTCTTTTCCATCACTCTCAATTTTCTTCTCTCTTGTAGTTGCTTAGCTTTTTAATTCCTCCTTGCTTTTGTCATGTCGATTCCTCCCTTCTCACTTTAACGAGCTGTTAGGCGTTGGCTAAGAGCCCTTACTCCTACAGAAAAGGCTTTGTTGAAAGAATACCACTTAGAGGCACTTTTAGGCTTACAACAAATCAATATTGATTATAACTTTCTGTATGCAGCCCTGAGCTTTTGGGATTCCGATCATCATGTTTTTGTCTTTCGGGGCAACGAAATATATCCTTTGCCAGATGAATTTGCTGCGATCCTTGGTTATCCTACTAATGCTACTCCGGCCACCCCTGGCACCATTGATGAGGGTAAAACAACCATGGGGCTTTCCTAGGACTAGATGCTAACATGCTTGCTGAGTTTGTTGTAGGTGATGAGGTTAATTTGGCAAAGCTTGTAAAACATCACTTTAGGCCTAGTAAAAATATGACCGAACAGAAATTGAACATTCGAGCCCTTGTATTTTGTTTGTTGAATCATTATTTGCTGTCGAATAACAATGGTGAGTTCGGTGACATAAGGTTGATCCCCTTGATTAGCCAGTTGGAAAGTTGCTATTCTATTATGCCGTTGGTTGTCGCCGAGACCTTGCTGAGTGCGGATGAGTTGAAGAAGAATGCCAAATCTGAATATTTTAAGGGGAGCCCCCTATTGCTGCAGGTAATCGATCTTTCCTTTGCACACATATATGTTTTTTTTTCGCATATTTTATACTCGTCCTGCCTGGAGCTGAGTTTCAGCGCCCAGGGCTGGGCGTTAGAATTTTCGGCGCCTGGTCCTGTGCGTTGAAACTGCGCCCCAGGTCCCATTTTTCTTATTGTTTTTGATTTGATCGTACCCGTTTTTAGAAACTCCTGCCGATCCTAAACATTATCGCCCTATAGCCTTGGGTAACCGAAAGTATTTGCACCGAGGCCAGGACGAGGCCGAGTGGGCTTCCTTTTTTACTCATGGTATCTGTTCTATTAAGTGGGTGGTACCGTGGTGGGATTTGACTACTATGACGGGGGGTTCTGATGTGTCGGTTTATGTTTCTTTGTTGGGGCTATCTCGGCCCATTTATATCTTTCCTTACCGAGTCATGCGTCAATACGGCTTAAGGCAGACTATCCCTTTTCTAATACGGTACCACCTAAAGTAGCGGCCTTTTCACAAGCACAGGTTCTAGCATGGGCTAAGTATTATGATGGTCTCCCGCGTTGGGCCGTGGCTACAAATGGCTTTGTGGGTCTTTCTGAAAACTACAAGTTGTGGATGAGTTCCGATGATAAAGCTGTGAGGATCGAGGCTCGAAATGGAGAGCCGGCTGAGCTTTTGATACCTCGTATTCGGGGTAGATATGAGGGCCGTGATTCTGCCAATCCTCGCACCCATGGTATTAAGACTGTGAAAGCTCGTCCTGATCGAAAGCGAAAGGAAGTTCCTCCCCGTTCCAGTTCTAGGCCTAAGAAGATGCCTAACATGAAGGGGCCTGCCGTTGCTAAAAGAAATGCAAGCTCTCGCGGAGATCGTCGCCGGAACAATGTATGGGTTAGGAAGGCTCAGCCGCCAGTAGAAACAGTGACTAATCCAGTTGATGTCGATAATCCTTCCCCCACCATTGTCTGTGCCCTTGAGGCTGAGCGGGCTATAACTGTTCAAACTGAGAATGTTTCTGAAGCCTTGGCATCTTTGGAAGTTAGTGTCCAGGAGCCGGTTCTTATGGAGATTGATATAGGGGCAGCGCAGAAAACTGTGGGGGTGGACCCTGCGAACATTGCCCTCTACAAGACTTTATTTGATGATCCGGAAGAACTAGAGTAGTGTAGTTCTTGCTAGGGTGTAGATGCCCTTTATTTATTTCAGTTGTGTTTGTTTTTTCCTTCTTAGCACTTTTGTTTTCCTTCTTATCATTTTTTAATAAAGGCGTATTTTATTTTTACTTTCATTTTTGCTTCTCCTTTTTTTTTTTTTTTTTTTTTTTTTTTTTTTATATATGTCTAACACTTTTGCACAATGTATATATGTTTTTTACTTGATTGGACCGAATCCATAAATAGGATTGCCTACGTATCTTTGTTAAATATTTTTTAATTTAGAATCAGGTCGCGAGTAGTTCTAGCTAGAATAAATTCTAGGATGCCGAATTTTAATAGATATGCCCTGAGGTGGAAACATATCATTTAATTGGTAAAATGAGTGAAGTATTATCATTATTTTAGTTTGCTGTTTTTTTTTTTTGCCGTAAGCCGCGTATCTGTACATAAAAATGAAATTCCATGTGTTTTTTTTTGTACGGCTTTTTTTTTGGTACGCATGTTTGAATATATGTTGTACCCCCCAAGTGTTCGTTATTTTTCCGTTATGTGCGGATAAAATGACGAGCACTTCTGAAAAGTTTAGGCAGGCAGAGAGTTTCAACGCCCAGGCTAGGGCGTCAAACATTTCGGCGCCCAGCCCTGGGCGCTGAAAATGATTTCTGGGCGGTCGTTTTTGACGCTTTGCTTCACATGTTCTTGCATTTATTTCTTTTCTCTTTGTTTTGTGCTTTGCTTTTTACTCGTATTAAAATCAATTTTGAGGCTATTTCGGAGGCTTTTTTGACTGTTAGCGTGAGACGCATTTTTGTCCGGATTAATTTTTTCTATTCGTGACTCGAAACGGTTTTGAGAATGGGGTTAGTGTGTGGAAGATATGAAGATCTTTGTGTAGGCTTTTGAGTGGTCTGAGGCGTGGGCTGGGAATGATGGTGTTCTATTTTATGGATGTATTTTTTTTGAGCAACATTTTGAATTTGATTTCCTTTTTGATTTCTTTGGGTTGCATGGGTTAGACCCTTATGTTGTGGCAATATGATAGTATGGCTTTCTTTGGGATTTTTTTTGATGAGCTTCGATGTCACGATTCAAGACCGAGTGGGCCGTGTTTATTGGCCTAAAGTGGGCCGCCTCTTTTTTTTTTTTTTTTTTTGTATTTGCAAGTACGTTTGGTGCTTATTTAGTGTTAGAACAAAAGTTTTTAGGAGAAATCTTACGCCTTTATTAATTTGGGAGGTAAGGAAAACACACTGAAATAAAATTAAACTATATTTTAAGGGTCTTAGGACCATCTAAAGCCTTTATTTTTTTTTCTATCAATCTAAAGAACTACTAGGCGCTTTTTTCTAAGGTGCTCTGTATGGCTCAAGCCTTGGGTTTAGTCTCGTTAAACTTTGGTCCTTCACCGGTACTCATCTTGAATTCTATTCCTTTTGTGTTGATCCACTGACATGTCTTCACCCATCCGTTCTCGGCCTCTTCTAGTGTTGACGCAGGAGAGATTAACCGGGTTGGATCGAAACCTTCATCTTGTAAAGCTAGGGTAGTCATCACAGTCTCGTCCTCCATAGGCCTCGATTCGTTGAACAATGTCCATAGACCCTGGTTGTCCAATATTTCAGTTGTTTTGGTCTTGGTGAGGTTGGGTGCCTCATCCAAGGTGTGGTAGTCATGGAGAATTTCAAATCCGGGTTTTAGCAAGCCATCCTGAACGAAGGGTTCAGGGAAATCACAGCATGTGTGTTCTTCTCCTTCCCGAACGAACATTCCGTTAAGGGTTCTTTGATACGGGGGAAGGAGGGTGGTTTGTTTGGCCTTGTTAAGGCGTAGCCCAGACAAGCGGTCAGCAATATCTTCCTCCGTTGGTTCATAGACTAGGCCAAAGGGAGTAGATTTGTTGGCTAAAGGATGGAACGTGCGTTCCTTCTTCCTTATGCCCAATGTGGTTCCTGGGAAATAACCTTGAGCTAACAACATTCTAAGGATGACTCGGGATGCGTGCGGGTCTAGGAATGCTGGATCATAGTCTCCGATGAACTGGATTGCTTCATCCATTTGAAACCCATAAAGGTCGTCTGCAGTTTCGGCCGTTCCAACCATAGTACAACTGATGTCGAGAGGAGGGGCGCGGATTTCCAGAATCACTCCGTTATGGTTAAGTTTAACCATTTGGTGCAGGGTAGAAGCCACACCTCCTAAGTCATGGAGCCAAGGTCGCCCCAAGAGGAGGTTGAAAGTGGGCTTGATGTCGATTATTTGAAACTCTGTGGTGCGTGCCACAGGCCCGGTTTGTATTGTAAGGTTGATCTTTTCCAACACAGGCCTTCGAGAGTTATCATAAGCTCGTACTCCTTGCGTGGAGGTTTGGAAGTCATCGTTTCCTAGCCCCAAGTAATGGGAGGTTCGCAATGGGCAAACGTTAACTGCCGAACCATTATCTACGAGCGCTAGGGGGATGTTTTGTCCCTTCCATCCAACCACTAGATAGAGGGCTTTATTGTGGGCACCCCCCTCTTTGGGCAGGTCTTTGTCAGTAAAAACTATGGCCTTTTCTCCAGCATCTCTCGTGACGTGGTTAACCAATGAGTCAGGCGTGATGTACGTAGGCACTGAGATGAGGTCAAGTGAGCGAATAAGTTTTTCGCGATGCTCCTTCGAAGTACACATGAGATCCCAGATGGTAATCTCGGCCTTAGTTCTTTTTAGTTGCTTCAAGAGAGGATTTTCAATGACATCTGCGACGGTGGTGTCCCGTCCATTCTCAGGAGTTTTTCTGACTGGGATATCGTTCATGGGAGGTGGGCGAATATCCGGTTGGTATATCCTTCCGGATCGGGTGAGATTGTCGACTTCGGGTTCCTGAGGGGTGGTGTCAATGAGAGCATACCCGGGCCAAGTTTCAGTAAAGATATCTTCAGTATCATCATCCCACACCGCACACTTCTCTCTCGATTCGATCCATAGGGACCACAACGAGTGGTGCTCCGTGGGGTGTAATGTACACCGTAGGGTCGAAGTTCTCATTTTTTGGTTAGTCGAGAGAGATGTGACAAGAGCCGAGTGGGCTCTTGTTGTTGTTGGGTTTGCCAACGTTAGGGAGAGGTATCACTTCATCCTCTATCATGTCCTGGATCGTGTTTTTTAGATTCCAACAGTTTTCAGTGTCATGCCCATTTCCTTGATGGAATTTGCCATAAGTACCTTTGACCCAATATTTTCTCTTGACAGGAGGGTCACGGGTGGGGCCTATAGGCCTCAACTTTCCTTGATTGGTTAGTCTTTCAAAGACTTGTACCAAAGTTGACCCGTGTGGGGCAAACTTTCGATCTCGGACCCATCTTCCAGGGCTTCATCGGGCGGGAGTCTCTTCTACGGCATGGACTTCTTGGGCTTGGGATGTGTTGCCCCTGTTGTAGGCGTTGCTTTTGTATGCGGGCTTACTTTGTATTGTTTTTGCGAGGTCATCCTCGATCTTTATTCCTACATCATAAACTCTTTTGAAAGTGTCAAGTCCCAGGTACCTAAGGTGTTGTCTGTAAGCCGGGTCCAGGTTGTCAATGAATTTTTGGACCAATTCTGTTTCGGGAGGCCTATTGATTAGTTGGGCCGCCTGGTCCCTCCATCTAGCAAAGTAGGTTGTGAAACCTTCATTTTTCTTTTGGAAGAGGACTTCCAGCTCGCGCATGGTGACTTGAAAATCCATGTTTGACGAGTATTGCTTAATGAAGACATTGACAAAGTCTTCCCAAGTGGGGAAGAGCTTAGGGTCCTGGTGGTAGTACCATTTGAGCGGCACAGGTTCCAAGGACAAAGGAAAGGCAGGTAAATACATGGACTTGTCCACGCCTTTCAAGTTCATGGCATTCACAAAGCTCAATAGAAGATCACGGGGATTGTCCGTGGCTTTAAACTTTGGTAAGTCAGATGAACTAAACTTTTCTGGTAGTTTGCCAGGAAAAGGTTCAGGATCGAGGGAGAAGTACTTGCTCCCCATGTTTTGCTGTAGGACCATTTTTTTCAATCCTCTTCTCGTTATCGAGGTCATTTTTGGCTTGCGTAGCCGCTAAGGCTTCGTTTTCCATTTTCAGTTGGCTCATAAGTTGGGTCATTTGGACCATCTGGTCTCGCAATTCTTCGATGGACATGTTTGAGGGTGCGAATCGAGGTTGGGGAAACGGAGATCCTTGAAATGAGGGATGACGGACGGAGCTTGGAGTCACTAAACCTGTTGTTGGTGATGTATCTTCGAGACGCACTAACCTTTGATTTCCAGATCGGCACCAAGTGGCAGGACCAGTCCTATGCATAAGATTAGCTAAAGTTTAGGCCCCAAAGTTTCAAGCATTACTTAGTCTAGACTTTTGACTCCCTCTATTGGTTTTTTCGCTCTTTCTTTTGTTGGTACACTTTTTGGTTTTTTTTCGTTTGGTCATTCTTTGGATTTTCGAAACACCTGCCCGTGTGACATTCATAGTTATTAGCATGTTCGGTTTTGATGCCGAGCATTGTCGTCGAAGGAGGCCTAACAACGAGACAAAGAGTTATTTATTTTTTATAAGTCGCTTTTAGAATCGAGTGCTTTTTCATACGCCCTCGTAGCAATTTTTTTTTCACGAAAAGTATTTTTGCTACGTATTTTCTTCATGTGCGGGCCCCGAGGCTGCTGGGCCTGACCAAAAGGCCAGGCAGCAACTTCAGCGCCCAGCGTAGGGCGTGAGAAATTTTAGCGCCCAGCCAGGGGCGTTGAAAATGCGTCCCTGGCTGGTTCTCGTTTTCTGTTTGCGTCTACTTTTTGTTTATGCGACTTTGATTTTGCGTGCTTGCCTAATAACGTCCTTTACGCGTTGTGCAGCGTTTGTGGGATTCGTTACAGGCCATCCCTGGCGTCGCTTATTTTTGTGGCGATCGTTCGGGTTTGCGGAACACATATTTTGGTATAACTCTTTGGCCAATTGGTTTATGAATGTTTGGGCAATTTTTAAGGTCGTTGGTTTTCTAACGTTGTTTGTCACACACAATCACATATTTCGCTACACATAACTAACATTACATCATAAGGCAATAATAATATGTCATGTAGTTTATGATAGGCTTCTATGGGTAGTATTTGCGCCTGGCTTGGTACCGCTTCTATCGCAGATCCAACACATGCCCCGGTCGAGGTAGTGCCTTCAACAGACGAATTTCGCCCAAGAGGCCAATCACGATGTAAGCCAAGGGGGCATGCACCAATGAGAGGGACCTAATGGGCGAGCGATTGGGTTTGGGACGGGTGTACTACTAGCGAAAGTGCCGAGTGGATAATATTCAAAGCGTATGCACCCCCCGGTTGGCGATGGGTATCCTTAATCCAAAATCCCTGAGGGAGCCAAGATTCGTTATGCGGTTCTGCCCGTTCACATTAATATGCTGATTTTCAGGTCGTCCCTACTTGATGGGGAAATAAAAGCGGGGTAGGATCGTTTCATCCTTCGGCTATTTTGATTACCTACAAGCACGAGTATTTCCTTTACTATCCCCAGTGGAGTCGCCACTGTGAGGGGGTCAAAAAAGCACGAGGCTAATGCGTGACCTCGTCCCTCGTGGGTGTGACGTTTCTTTTTGTCAAATCAAGTGTAATTGGATTTCCTGTGAGTTTACACCCAATTGACTAGTAATATAGGAGTCGCTATTCAGTTTTTAACGACAATGAGAAAAACTGACAAAACCCGGTTATCGTGACATAAAGGGAGTGCAATTATGTTTGACCACGACGGCCATAGGTTCCCTTGTGATCCCTGGTGTGGGGATCTCTCAACGTACACCCGCAGGGTAGAGATTGAGGATTTGGGGGACTGTAACTACCGAGAGGAGTACTCGCTCGTCGATAACTCCAGAGGCAGGATATCCTTACTAGCTCAACATAAATAATTGAAGGGACATGTGTTAACTATTAAACTAATCTGAGTTGATTTTAACAATATGCAACACATAATACTAGATCGATCGCGATTATCTGATTTAGATTGCTTTAAGGGACCTAGCATGATAGTTCAATTTCCCAAAATATTATCTTTATTAGGCGTGATAGAACAACCAGATTTAATTAGTTTAACAGTTTATTAAAGGGCGAGGAAAGCAATTAAATCATGGAAAAGGGACACATTACGATGCACCCTTGAGAGGTGCGTCACGGTTCTCAGAAAACTAACCACTTTGACTTTGCTATTTCTCCTTTTATTTAACGAATCTCAAGTTACGGGCTCAATTCTACAGCTACAAGGGACAGGATACATTCTGTTCGATTTTTGGATCGATTGCGACAGAACGCGGGATCAATTTCGCAGCGTGAGGCTTAGGCTTAAGGGTTGGAGTCAATACTCAGAATATGAATTGTATTCTTTTCACGTCGAATTTGGGGCTATATTTATAGAAAAGAGTTCGTGGAAAGATAGAATTTTAGAGCTCTAATCGACGAAGAATTAGGAAAGAACACGTCCCAGATAATTTCAGCGCCCAGGGCTGGGCGCCGAAGATTTCGGCGCCTAGAGCCAGGCGTTGAAAATAGGGTCTGGGCCGTTTTCTTCGTCAGATTTGGACTCTTAGAATCCGGAGTGTTTGAGACTTATTCGAGTCTTTTAGCGCGTATTAATTTTATAACGGAATGCGTCTGGGCCCGTTACGAACTCTAGGCTCGTTAGGATTTTAATTAATACGTAACTCTTATTTTCGAATCATATTAGGAATAGGATTCCTCTTGTAATTTCTATCTCATTTAGGATTTATGTTGGAGTGCAACCCCTAATTCTGACAGGTTTCTATCTTTTATGACTTGCCACTCTTAACAACTACCCATTACGGCAGTTACTATTTTTAGCAGGTTTCTATAAATAGCAGGTTTCTATAAATAGCAGGTTTCGGGTGAAATGAAAAGGGTGATTGAGATTCGTTATTTTATAGGAGATGCGTTGCCAAGTGGAGATTTATGTTCTCATCATCGAACCTTCCCTTTCGGGAATGGGGACAAAAGTAGGTGTCTACACAAGGCAAGACCTAAAAATGAAAAACAAACCAAAAAAAGGAAGAAAAGAAGAAGAAAGAGTAGAAAAAAGAAAGAAAGGAAAAGAAAATAGAAAAGAAAGAAGAATGAAACTACAAAATTCAAGATAAGGACCTTTATTATGGAACGAGTATGAGAGTATTCTAATATTACTAACGAAATAAACAAATGCACGCTAACGAGTATGCCAATATTACTAACGAAATAAACAAATGCCCTAAATCGAGTGAAAGATTCGAGTGCTAAGCAAAGAGAACTAAGGGTAAACACTTATCAATTCCCCTTCAACCAAGCATACCACGTCAAATCTCTAGATCCCATCCACCCTTAAGAATAGTTTCTCAAGACCCCGCGAAGGCGCCGGAAAACAAGAATTGCAAGGGAGAAAAGAAGGTTACTCGACATCTTAGCATGACAATCCATTCCATAAACTTGACCAAATCCTCCCTCCACCGACAATGACTCAACTCAAAAGGTTCAAGAGGACTTTTGGGTGTAGCGTTAGGCTAGGGGTAAAGGCGTGGAACAAATTTGGGATTTGGTGCTCATTCCTAAAGTGAAGCACAATAAACGAACTCAACTCAAGCAAATCGAACCACATAAACTCATACCACTTATTTGGGGTACCCCCAAGCTTATTCAACAACTACTCTAAACTAAAACTCTTTTTGCACTTTTCTTGATTTGATTCTTTTTTTTTTTGTGTTTCAATTGAAACTTTTCTCATTGCCTTGTTTTTCTCTATTTTTGGCTTTTTCAAAACTTTCCTTTCTCTTTTTGCTTTTGCTTATTTATTCACTATATACAACATATTTCCCAAACTTTGCAATTCGTACCAAAATCAATCATTCCTCAACTTTGCATAATCATTCAAAACCATCAAGCATCATAACACAAAGCTTCACTAACACTTCTAAGGGTGAAAATAAAATAAAGGCTATTAGGCTTGTAATGTGCTCATAAGAAATGAAGGGGCAAGGCTCAAATGGCTAGCAAGGGGGAAAATGCAAACAAAAATATATGAAAAATAGAAAATAAAGTCCTAAACTAAAAAAGAAAAATAGTCACCGAAAGAAATGCCTCTATCGTCCCCTAAAGTAGTTCGGTCGCGGTCTCGGGAAGGAAATAGTCAAACTCGGGAAATAAGAAAGTCAAAGCTAAAGATCCATGCCACAGAATATGTGTAAACAATGTGTTTGGGCTAATGTGAACCAGATCCTTACATGGGAGCAAATACTACTCTCTCCGGTTTCAAGTCACTAGAGAGATCGACACCATCTTACCACAAGCCAAGGGTTCAAGACGCATGCTACCCAAAGTTCAACCAACTTTCTTAACACCTAAATCCTAGATTCGACCCAAGACATTGAAAACCGTGCAAACATCTACCAATTAGGAATAAAAGCATTCTAACCTACAAGTTCCAATTTTATTTTCCCAAATCAAGAATAATGCCTAAAAAACCTAGAAAAACTTGCCTTGACAAAGATCGAAGAGGAAAAAGAAAGAAAAGAAATGAAAAAGAAAATAAGGAAAAGAAAAGGAAGTAAAAAGAAAAGGAAAATAAAGAAAATCAATGAAACTAAACAAGAACTATGCACAAAATCCAAAATTTTCACAAAATCAAGCAATCATCAAATGGAGATCAAAGTAGCAATCCAAAGAATAAAATCTCCCCCCAAGCTTGAATTAGGCCATGTCCTCAAGGCCTAAAACGAAACTAGAAGGGGCACAACTACCCATCCAACCAATGCCCCGCATGAAATATGCCCGACCCCCAAAGAATGCAAGAGAGTTAGAATGATATTACCGGAAATGTCGTGGGAGTAAGTCCCGCAAAGAACCGTAATAACGAACGAATTCACTAATAAGAATAGCCGGACATGGCAAAGATGGATGCAAAGATTTCCACATCAAGAAAGCTTGAGGCACAAAAACTTCAAAAATCAAGAAAAAATTAGTATACATGGGCCAAATGGTCAACACCCACGGGTTGCCTCCCGAGAAGCGCTTTGTTTACGTCATTAGCTTGACGCCTTTTACCTCTAGTAAGTACCCCGACAACGATCGCAATAGTTTGTCATATGCAATGGCAAACATATCCAAGTGTAACAAGTAGGCAAGAGTCAAATGAGAGGCAATCAATTTAAAAGTAGAATGCAACTCTATGCCTATGGGGCATGGGGTACCAAGAGTAAGAAGAATCAAAAGGAAAAATAAGAAAATAAGAAGAAGAATCAAAAGGAGAAAGAGTAAAATGAAATAAGAGAAGCCTCATGCTCCTCGACGGACTCTTTTTGGGTGACAAGAGAACTTAATTCCTCAAGATTGGGCAAATAGGGCACATGGGGGTGAATGGAGGGTGGAGAATCCTCAAATGGTGGGGCTCGGTGAAAATAAGGAAGTGAGATGGGAAAGGAAGGACAAATTTCGAGTTTCTTGAGTCGGAAAGGGGTATGAGGGAAGGGATTGAGAACAAAAGTTTCACAAGCAACTTCACTCACATCACAAAGAGAACAAGAAATCTCAACAAAAGAACCTTCAATCAAATTCACATCAACAACTTCATTACTATTCTCGGAATCATCCAAAACAACCAAATTAGGTGCTTCACACTCAATGACATCCTCAATAGAACTATCACATCCCAAATGAACCAAATCATTCTCAATATTCAATGGGCAATCATCAATGGGGTGAGAGTCACTTTCTCTCAAGGGAGGGGAGGTGGGAGAAATAGGAACAACCTCTAAGTTCAATACCTCACCATTTTCAACATCATTCTCATCACTTGATTGATTATCATCCTTAGCATAACAGGAATCATAATCATCATCATCAATATAATTGCGGCACAGACAAGATTTTGAAAATTCACAATGCAAAGAGTTTTGAGAATCAACATGGGGAGAATGGTTGTCATCAAGCTCATGAGAATTATCATTAGAAACATGAGGGAAATCATTGACATTCATGCAAGGATGCGAAAAATCACGAGAATAAGCAAGAGAGTCAAAATATTGAACTCTAGCAAACCACGAAAAGAAAGGCATGGCATCTCTGAAATGCATGTGTTGAAGCTCTTCATTACAATTGGATTGAAGAATCTAAAATGTTTCCATATTCACTCCATAATATATGCAATTACAAAAGTCCCATCCCGTTAAACCATTAAGAGTTCCATGGGTGCGACGATATTCAATCACCGCACTTACTCTATTATAATACATCCAAAATGGTTCATGAACAACTTGAGGAATATAGAACACTCTTGACATTTTTATTTTTGATTTTTAAATGGAAATGAAAAGAAAAGAAAATGAACTAGACTAGAGAACTAGAATTAAAGATCAAACAATGATGCCATTCCCCGGCAACATCGCCATTTTGATAGGACGATTTTCCGTCGTTGAAAAGAAAACCGCCAAACCAAACAAAATTTCTAAACCACTAAACTAACCGGCTATATGAACTATAGCGGCAAGCATAGGGATCGTCCCATAAAAACGGTGGTCATTGAGTCAATGTATTAAGCTAGTTTGAACAAGAGTTTGTTTGAATTATATTCTAGGAAACTAAAGCTACCAATTAACGAATTGAATGAATAAAGGGAAGTGCTAGGAAGTTGGGGATAGGCTAGGGAAATGGGGGGAAAATCAAGCAATCAAATAATTAGGATCATGTAACGACTTAGTGTATAGGAAAATAGAATCGAATGACGTGCCCGCCACCTCTCTGATGGGGCACGCGAAGCGTCTAATCTACGGAAGAGCTTTCGCCTAATCCTAGACTAAACAACTTGCATATAATAGGCTCCACTATTAACATACACAAGTTAGGCTCACAATGTCTTGCCAATCCTAGCCTATGCAATCCAATTAAATCCAATCAAATAACATTTGCAACTACCACTCAATTAGGCATGGATATCCTATCACCAAATCATATTTAATTACAACAATCAATCAACATTCAACAATCAATTTCCCCTAATTAAACCCCTAGATTCTCCCCTTTCCCTAACCTAAGACTACTCACTACACATGCTAGAAATTAGGGAATTCATGGATTCTAAGCAAGCAATCATGTAATTGAAGGAGTAGAAAGAAGGAATCAAAGAGTAGAACATTCAATTGCAAAATCAATTAAAGAATTAAGAATCCATGTAACTAAACTCAAGGCAAAGAGGAATTCAAGAATCAAGAGAGATAAAGAACAATCAACAAAATAGCAAGAGCAAAGTGTTAGGTTATGATACATATGAATAAACATAAATCATGCGGAAAAACCATAATGTCAGGAAACATATTATTTACACATAATCATATAGCATAATTTAGATGCATACACTTTGTAGCGTGCCCTCCTAGCTGAGCCCGAACCGAACAAGAACAATTCTTTAGGACTCCAAGTCTCGTCCCTCCGTAGATAGTCCACAGCACGTCCGGATCCGCCTTAAGCTTGACCAACTAGAATCACCCTTAAGGTACTTAGAATTTTCGGCAATTAGGTTGCAAGTGTTTGGCTGATTTTGCTCCAAAATCTTACCTTTGAATACTTCAATTGTATCTATAAACTGTGACCCTAGGCACCTATTTATAGTGTTATGGAAAAGGATTTGTAATCCTATTAGGATACCAATTAGTTTAATTAGAATCCTGCTAGGACTCTATTAAATAAACTTTATCTAATAGGTTTAGGATTTAATCATATATCAAATCCCGGTAGCTTTAGGATTCGTACAGCACGCACACGAGCATCGCACGAGCACCGTACACCCGCGCAGGCCTTGCGGCCCATGCTGAGCGCACAACGCCTCGGCCCATGCTCGCTGCCTGTGTCCGCGCGCGCGCCCAAGGCCTTGGCTGGGCCTAGCCTTTTGCTGGGCCTGGTCGACGCTTGGCGTGTGTTGGTGATGCGTGTGGCTTGCTGGGCGATGGCCTGGCTTCGTGCTGGGCCTTCGTCTAGCGAGCCTCGTCCGATGCTAATTCGTACGATACGCTTCCGATTAAATTCCCGATTCCGGAATTCATTTCCGATACGAACAATATTTAATATTTCCGATTCCGGAATTAATTTCCGTTTCGAACAAATATTTAATATTTCCGTTTCCGGAATTATTTTTCCGATTTCGATAATATTTCCAATTCTGACAATATTTCCGTTTCCGGAAATATTTCCGATTCCGGCAATATTTCCATTTCCAATAATATTTTCCGATACGTACCATGTTTCCGTTTCCGGCAATATCATCGACTTATTTCCGTAATATTCATATTTCCGATACGATCCATATTTCCGTTTCCGGCAATATCATCGTTTCCGGAGTATTCATTTCTTGCTTATGACGATCTCAGCTCCCACTGAAACCAAGATCATTCCGAATATCCATAGATGGAGTATTTAATGCCATTAAATACTTGATCCATTTACGTACTATTTGTGTGACCCTACGGGTTCAGTCAAGAGTAAGCCGTGGATTAATATCATTAATTCCACTTGAACTGAAGCGGCCTCTAGCTAGGCATTCAGCTCACGTGATCTCACTGAATTATTAACTTGTTAATTAATACTGAACCGCATTTATTAGACTTAATATTAAATGCAGACTTGGACCAAGGGCATTATTTCGTTCAGTCTCCCACTTGTCCTTAGGGACAAGTGTGCATTTCCTAGTTCCTTTGTTGCTCGGTGCTAGCTCTTGAACATAAGGTAAGAGTTGTTATCATTATTATGTCCAGAGTTGTTTCTCGGTTTCAGAGTTCAACTGATCAAATAAAACAGATAATCATAGCCTATGATTCATCTGAGCACGGCCATGCATTTTTCAGTTTCTAGCTCTCTGAGTGGCCTTGTACAACTTTTAGCATCTCATCCCGATTGATCGGAGGAAAATCCCAATCTTGCGATCTTGAGATTAGACTTCGTTTGATAGGTGATTACCTGAGCGTTGCCTTTATAGCCTCCTTTTACGGTGCGACGGTTGGTCAACGTCAAAGTAAGCAGTTCTCAAACAAGTAATCTCAAATCACTCAGGTATTGAGGATTTAGTGTCTAATAATTTTAATGAAATTTATTTATGACAGATTTTCATCTCTTACAGTAAAGTTTCATAGGTCTGTCCGATACTAGTCTTCCCAAAGTAAGTATCTATGCAAATGATTACGACATTGCCATGTCCACATAGTTCAAGAAACAGAACTACTAGTCATCTTGCATTCCAGTCGTCTAACGTTTTCTATGCGTCCTATTTTATAGAAAACTCCGACCAGGGACCATTTCCAACTTTTGACATTCAAGTTCACTTGACAGACATTTCTTAGTCACAGGACTGGTCCTGACAGTCTATCTTAAATATATCGTCAAATTGAAGGGACTCATCATTTAATAAACCACAAATTAAATGGAAAAATGAATTCTATTCATTTATGTGAATGATTAACCATTAATGTTTTACAAAGAATTAAACTCTAAAACTTTTAAAACATTAAACAAGGACATCAAAGCCATTCTCCAATATGCTTGATTCCCATAGCTGCAGTGTGCGAGTTGTGGTTCGCCTGCGGCAGAGGTTTAGTCAATGGATCTGAGATGTTGTCATCAGTTCCAATCTTGCTTATCTCGACTTCTTTTCTTTCAACGAACTCTCGTAGAAGGTGAAATCTACGAAGTACATGCTTGACTCCTTGGTGGTGTCTAGGCTCCTTTGCCTGTGCAATAGCTCCGTTATTATCACAATATAGGGCTATTGGTCCTTTAATGGAGGGGACTACACCAAGTTCTCCTATGAACTTCCTTATCCATATAGCTTCTTTTACTGCGTCATGTGCAGCAATGTACTCCGCTTCAGTTGTAGAATCCGCAATGGTGCTTTGCTTAGCACTTTTCCAGCTTACTGCACCTCCGTTGAGGCAGAAGACAAACCCAGACTGTGATCTGAAATCATCCTTGTCGGTTTGGAAACTTGCGTCCGTATAGCCTTTAACAATTAATTCATCATCTCCACCATAGACCAGGAAGTCATCTTTGTGCCTTTTCAGGTACTTCAGAATGTTCTTGGCAGCAGTCCAATGTACCTCTCCTGGGTCTGACTGGTATCTGCTCGTAGCACTGAGTGCATACGCAACATCCGGGCGTGTACATATCATAGCATACATTATTGAACCAATCAATGATGCATATGGAATCCCATTCATTCGTCTACGCTCATCAAGTGTTTTTGGGCACTGAGTCTTGCTTAGAATCATTCCATGAGACATGGGTAGGTAGCCTCGCTTGGAGTCTGCCATCTTGAACCTTTCAAGCACCTTATTGATATAAGTGCTTTGACTAAGTCCAATCATCCTTTTAGATCTATCTCTGTAAATCTTGATGCCCAATATGTACTGTGCTTCTCCTAGATCCTTCATCGAAAAAAATTTCCCAAGCCAAATCTTGACAGAGTTCAACATAGGAATGTCATTTCTGATAAGTAATATGACGTCGACATATAATATTAGAAAAGAAATTTTGCTCCCACTGACCTTCTTGTATACACAAGATTCGTCCGCGTTCTTGATGAAACCAAAGTCACTGACTACTTCATCAAAACGTATATTCTAGCTCCTTGATGCCTGCTTCAATCCGTAGATTGATTTCTTAAGCTTGCATACCTTTTTAGCATTCTTTGGATCCTCAAAACCCTCAGGTTGTGTCATAAACACAGTTTCTGTTAAAATGCCGTTTAAGAAAGCGGTTTTGACATCCATCTGCCATATTTCGCAATCGTAATATGCAGCGATTGGTAACATTATCCGAATACACTTTAGCATTGCAACTGGTGAAAAGGTTTCATCGTAATCCACACCGTGGACTTGCCTGTAACCTTTTGCAACCAATCTAGTTTTAAAAACTTTAAGTTTCCCATCCTTGTCCTTTTTCAGTTTGAAAACCCATTTGCTTCCTATGGCTTGGTAGCCATCTGGAAAATCGACCAAATCCCATACTTGGTTTTCTGACATGGAGTCTAATTCAGATTGCATGGCTTCTTGCCATTGCTTGGAGCTAGGGCTCGTCATAGCTTGTTTGTAAGTCGCAGGTTCATCACTTTCAAGTAATAGAACGTCATAGCTCTCGTTCGTCAAAATACCTAAGTATCTTTCCGGTTGAGATCTATATCTCTGCGATCTACGCGGGGTTACATCTCTAGATTGACCATGATTCTCACCAGATACTTCTAAAGATCTCTGAGTTTCATCCTGAATGTCATCTGGAGCATTCTCTAGAGTTTGTTGTTCGACTCGAATTTCTTCGAGGTCTACTTTTCTCCCACTTGTCATTTTGGAAATGTGATGCTTTTCCGAAAAGATACCATCTCGAGCAACAAACACCTTGTTCTCAGATGTATTGTAGAAGTAATACCCCTTTGTTTCCTTTGGATAGCCCACAAGGATACATTTGTCAGATTTCGAATGAAGTTTGTTTGAAATTAATCATTAGACGTATACTTCACATCCCCAAATCTTAAGAAAAGACACATTTGGAGGCTTTCCAAACAAAAACTCATATGCAGTCTTTTCAACAGCTTTAGACGGAGCTCTATTTATAGTGAGTGCAGCTGTATTTAGTGCATGTCCCCAAAATTCTATTGGATGTTCGGCCTGACCCATCATTGATCTAACCATGTCTAGCAAGGTTCTGTTCCTCCGTTCCGACACACCGTTCCATTGTGGTGTTCCAGGAGGAGTCAATTCTGATAGAATTCCACATTCTCTCAGATGGTCATCAAATTCATAGCTCAGATATTCACCGCCTCTATCAGACCGCAGTGCCTTAATCTTCTTGCCTAATTGATTCTCTACTTCACTATGAAATTCGTTGAATTTGTCAAAGGATTCAGACTTATGCTTCATTGGGTAGACATAACCATATCTACTGAAGTCATCAGTGAAAGTGATAAAGTAGCTGAAACCACCCCTAGAATTTGTACTCATTGGTCCACATACATCTGAATGGATTAAACCCAATAGTTCAGTTACTCTTTCTCCAACTTTAGAGAAAGGTTCCTTTGTCATTTTGCCAAGTAAACATGATTCGCACTTACCATAATCCTCTAAGTCAAATGGTTCTAGAATTCCTTCCTTTTGAAGTCTTTCTATGCGTTTTAAGTTTATATGGCCTAATCGACAATGCCACAAATAGGTGAGATCTGAATCATCCTTTTTGGCCTTTTTGGTATTTATGTTATAAACTTGTTTTTCGTGATCTAATAAATAAAGTCCATTGACTAATCTAGCAGATCCATAAAACATCTCTTTAAAATAAAACGAACAACTATTGTCTTTTATTAAAAAGGAAAATCCCTTAGCATCTAAGCAAGAAACAGAAATGATGTTTTTAGTAAGACTTGGAACATGGAAACACTCTTCCAGTTCCAAAACTAGCCCAGAGGCTAACGACAAATAATAAGTTCCTACAGCTAATGCAGCAATCCGTGCTCCATTTCCCACTCGTAGGTCGACTTCACCCTTGCTTAACCTTCTACTTCTTCTTAGTCCCTGTGGATTGGAACATAAGTATGAGCCACAACCTGTATCTAATACCCAAGAAGTTGAATTAGCAAGTATACAGTCTATAACGAAAATACCTGAAGATGGAACGACTGTTCCGTTCTTCTGATCTTCCTTTAGCTTCAAGCAATCTCTCTTCCAATGGCCCTTCTTCTTGCAGTAGAAGCATTCGGATTCAGAAGTGGGTTGACTGACCTTCCTCTTTTCAGATTTGGTGCCAGCTGGTTTCTTAGTCTGGCTGGCCTTGTTGCCACCTTTCTTAGCATTCCTCTTCTTTCCAGATTTCCTGAACTTGCCCCCACGCACCATAAGCACATCTTGCTTATTATTTTTGAGCGTCTTTTCAGCGGTCTTCAGCATACCGTGAAGCTCAGTGAGTGTTTTATCCAGACTATTCATACTGTAGTTCAGCTTGAACTGATCATACCCGCCATGAAGAGAGTGGAGGATGGTGTCTATAGCCATTTCCTAAGAGAATTGCTGATCCAGCCGACTCATATTCTCAATGAGTCCAATCATTTTGAGCACATGTGGACTTACGGGCTCGCCTTTCTTAAGCTTGGTCTCAAGAATTTGCCTATGAGTCTCAAATCTTTCGACTCGAGCTAGATCTTGGAACATGTTCTTTAACTCACTGATGATCGTGAAAGCATCTGAGTTGATGAACGTTTTCTGCAGATCTGCACTCATGGTTGCGAGCATTAGACATTTCACATCCTTGTTGGCATCAATCCAACGATTAAGGGCTGCCTGAGTGACCCCGTCGCCTGCGGCTTCGGGCATCGCCTCTTCCAGGACATACTCCTTTTCTTCCTGCATAAGAACTATTTGCAAGTTCCTTTGCCAGTCAAGGAAGTTTTTCCCGTTCAACTTCTCCTTTTCGAGAATTGACCGAATGTTGAATGAATTGTTGTTTGCCATAATTAAAACTACAATTTAAAAGAATAAACAAATAAATAACCATTCACATTTTCTCTTAATAAACTTAAATTCTAGCATACATGCATAATTCAATGTTCATTAAGCATTTTATTCAAGTTATGTGTTCCGGCAGGTGTGAATAAAATGATTCCAAGATCCTAAAACCCATTGAAGAATTAAGCACATTATGTATTTAGACTCAATTCTAAAATATTTTAGGTAAGCAAAATCCTTTTGCTAATAGTCTAGAAACTACTCTTGGTTGATAGGTACGTCTAAGAACTTATTAGGTAAACCTATCAATTTTTCCACGACATAAAAGGACTCCTTACTTATATCGTTGAGTTTCACCAAAACTAACATGTACTCACAATTATTTTTGTACCTTACCCCTTTAGGATCAATAAGTAACACCTCGCTGAGCGAAAAACTATTACTAGATTGATGTAAAGGTTATCCAAGTAAGTGTTATTTTGGCATGGCACCTTTTAACTCAATTTTTAAGTTTGGAACTTAAGGCTCTTACTATGTTGGTTAGATTTTAAGTGAACTAAAATCCTTAATCTTGCAACATAATCAAGCCATAATCTCATGCATATTTAATACATAGTTAAAAGCAATAAATAACTTAAAGCATGCATAAGATAAATGTGATCTAGTATGGCCCGACTTCATCTTGAAGCTTCAACTTCAAAGTCCGTCTTGAAAATGGATTGAAAACTCTGTCTTGAATTTCACCGTGGGAGGCGCCATTTTCTTCAAATAGGATAAGCTATAATTAAACTAATTACAACTATTTGATGGTACGCAGACCATATTTGAATTGAAAAACAAATTTGGTGCATTAGACCAATTACATTCAAATTAATGGTACGCAGACCATATTTTCTATCCTATTTGGGCCATACTAGTCACTTCATAACCTGCAAAACAATACATATACAATATATACCATTCACCCATTCATTATCATGAATGGCCCACATAGCTGGTTAGTAAAACACGTTATGCATCACGTAAATATTTGTAGCAATTAATCAAGGGCACCAGTAATCTACCAATTATTCAGTCCTTATTAATTCTAATCAAGTTGTTTAACCTTAAAGGATTTGTAGACCTAGCTAATCAAGAGTTTATGACTAAAAATTTCTCCCACTTAAACCAATAAATTCATATGCTTTACTAATTATAAACATAAAAATGTATTTCTAGTCTAACCGGAAACATACAAATTTAATTAAAATTTAAAGCTCATATAAATTTATAATTGAATCCATTTTATTTAATTTATATTTCAGTTGAATTAAATAAATTTAAATTAATTGAAGGTTTAATTTTAGTAAAATAATTAGTATAAATAAAATTTATAATAATTATAATATTCAAAATTAAAATCCGAGAAAACAATTTAAATTATTAATTTTAAAATTAATTAAAATTATTTCCGAACTGAAAATCTCAAATTAAATTCAAAACGCGTCAATCATAACACGACGAGGCACCTTGGGCTTGCACCCAAGCACCATCGAGTCATGAGGCAGCCACGCCCCATCGACTGATCGCTAGGCGCGCACGAGCAGGCCACACGCATCGCAGCCATGCCAGGCCACGCTGCGCGCAGCCCGCATAGCACGACGCTACTGCTTTGCTCGCTGGGCGAGGCAGCACGCTGTGGCGCAACTCGCTTGCTGCCCACACGCGTCTGCTCGCCTGGCAGACGCCACGCCCTCCGCCCGTCGCCCATCGAGTCACACACGCCCAGCTCCCTTGCTTCGCGCGCGGGCCTCTTGCTTGTTGCTTGTTGCATTCGTACCGCATGGGCGACGAGCTCCCTTGCTCGTCGTCGCATGCCCGCACTATACAACACCCCTTAAGGGTAACACGTAGCTTCCTTTTCTTTGTGCGTGCAACATTTATGAGCGATTTCATAAAAATTTAAAATTTTTAATTTAAAATTAACGACAAATTAATAAATCATACTTCCTCCGTCTTTTAATACTCGCAACGTTTGGACTTTTGCCACTATTCATATAATCTACTTTGACTATTCTTAGTGCTTTTTATATAAGATAAAACATAGTCATGTGGGATCTTGTTAGATTCGTCTCAATGTGTATTTTCAAAATATCAACTTTTTATAATTTTTGCATAAAGAGAATTTAAGATATAAATGATCAAAGTTGTGCATTGGCATGCGTGAAACTAACAAACGTTGCGAGTATTAAAAGACGGAGGAAGTATTAATTTCATAATTTTAGGGCGAAAAATCGAAAATTTATTAATCAATTAATTTTCGATTAACATGGATTCAAATCTAGGTCATAAAAATCTAAAATTTAACATAAATTAACAATTTTTATGGTGGTTTTTAATCATGGGTACCTAATTAAATTATTAATTAATTATGAAAATCAAATCAATTCTAAATTATTCGAATTTCAACAAATTAATCATAATTACAAATTAGGTTGTATAATTAACAAGGCTAGGCATTCAAACTTGTTAAACATATACTGTAGGTCAATCAAAAATTCAAGATTTATCAACAAGAATCGCAAATATTCAAGAGAGCGTATAGCCATAGTCTCTCGAATGAGTGTATCCTCTAGGTTGAGGCGTTTTAGAGAAAAGTAGGAGGGATCAACCAGCAGTTCTTCGTGTTAGGTTATGATACATATGAATAAACATAAATCATGCGGAAAAACCATAATGCCAGGAAACATATTATTTACACATAATCATATAGCATAATTTAGATGCATACACTTTGTAGCGTGCCCTCCCTAGCTGCGCCCGAACCGAACAAGAACAAGTGTTTAGGACTCCAAGTGTCGTCCCTCCGTAGATAGTCCACAGCACGTCCGGATTCGCCTTAAGCTTGACCAACTAGAATCGCCCTTAAGGTACTTAGAATTTTCGGCTATTAGGTTGCAAGTGTTTGGCTGATTTTGCTCCAAAATCTTACCTTTTAATACTTCAATTGTATCTATAAATTGTGACCCTAGGCACCTATTTATAGTGTTATGGAAAAGGATTTGTAATCCTATTAGGATACCAATTAGTTTAATTAGAATCCTCCTAGGACTCTATTAAATAAACTTTATCTAATAGGTTTAGGATTTAATCATATATCGAATCCCGATAGCTTTAGGATTCGTACAACACGCACACGAGCATCGCACCAGCACCGTACACCCGCGCAGGCCTTGCGGCCCACGCTGAGCGCATGCTCGCTGCCTTTGTCCGCGCGCGCGCCCAAGGCCTCGGCTGGGCCTGGCCTTGCTCTGGGCCTGGTCGAGGCTTGGCGTGTGTTGGTGATGCGTGTGGCTTGCTGGGCGATGGCCTGGCTTCGTGCTGGGCCTTCATCTAGCAAGCCTCGTCCGATGCTAATTCGTACGATACGCTTCCGATTAAATTCCCAATTCCGGAATTCATTTCCGATACGAACAATATTTAATATTTCCGATTCCGGAATTAATTTTCGTTTCGAGCAAATATTTAATATTTCCGTTTCCGGAATTATTTTTCCGATTTCGATAATATTTCCGATTCTGACAATATTTCCGTTTCCGGCAATATTTTCGATTCCGGCAATATTTCCATTTCCAATAATATTTTCCGATACGTACCATGTTTCTGTTTCCGGCTACATCTACGACCTGGATAATATTCATATTTCCGATACGATCCATATTTCCGTTTCCGGCAATATCATCGTTTCCGGAGTATTCATTTCTTGCTTATGACGATCTCAGCTCCCACTGAAACCAAGATCCGTCGATTCCGAATATCCTAAGATGGAGTATTTAATGCCATTAAAAACTTGATCCGTTTACGTACTATTTGTGTGACCCTACGGGTTCAGTCAAGAGTAAGCTGTGGATTAATATAATTAATTCCACTTGAACTGAAGCGGCCTCTAGCTAGGCATTCAGCTCACTTGATCTCACTGAATTATTAACTTGTTAATTAATACTGAACCGCATTTATTAGACTTAATATTAAATGCATACTTGGACCAAGGGCATTATTTCCTTCACAAAGAACTAAGGAATTGAATTAAATTGCAAGAAATTACAAATTGATGCTTCAAAGTGGAGGAGTTTCTCTCTCTAGAAATGCTGAAAATGTATTTAGGAATTCTAAAAAATGTTAAACTAAAAGTGAATTGTTTTAAAATTAAAATGAAAAATCTATTTATAAGTTTCCCCAAATAGAAGTTTTAATTCGAAAATCTGCAGCCCGCGCAAGCATTCGGTCGCACATACCCTCTGTGCGACCGAACAGAGAAAACCAATTCGAGCGCATTCTTCATCCTGTGCGAGCAAACGAAGAGAAGACAATTCCCTTCGTCATGTGAGACCGAAAAGAGAATCACGTTCGGTCGAATGAGCTTTTCTTGGCTCATGTCCTCTTCGAATTTAGTTTGGTCGAATAGCTGAACATGTGTGGGCGTACAAATCCTTGTGCGGTCGAACAAAATCTTGTGCGGTCATTTACCAAAATCAAGGCATTCTATCTAGAAAATCCAATTTGTGCGACAGAAAAAAAAGGGACGTTCGGTCGCACAAAACTGCACCTTCCTTAGTGTCCATCAGCTCTCCTCTGTTCGGGCGCACAAACTTTCGTTCGGTCGCACAAGCCCTGTTTTGGCTCAATTCTACTTGTTTTCCATCACTTTTCACCATAATCACCTATAAAGCACAAGATGGAAAGAAAGTTATAAAAATCATACGAAAAGCTATAAAAGCTATGAAAAAGCATTATAAACTAACATGAAATCCTAAGCTAAGAGCGACATAAATGTCGCTCATCACTGCCCTACATCACAAGCTTGATAATATGCAAATCGCACATCTTCCCAGTCCACCCAACATGCTAGTGTCGTTGCAATGAGTGCCCAATTTGCCAATGTCTGTGATAGTTGTGGGATGCTAGGTCATTACGTACAGGAATGTAGGAGCTCTATCGAACAATGCAATGCATTGCATTCCTACATGCAGAATAGTCCGTACTCCAACTCTTACAATGAGGGGTATAAAAATAACCCCCTGCTATCATATAGGAGTACTAATGTCCAAAACCCCCCATCAGATTCAACACCCTCCACCACCATAACAACCCTACCAACCACCACCACAACAATCATACCAACCGCGGAATAACTACAACCAGCAGTCTAGTGGACCACCTGGGTTCCCTAGACAAAACACATCCCCTCCACCACCACAACCGCAACCCACACAGTCTGATCTTATGCTTATAGAGATGAGGAATATGATGTTGCAATTGCAGAAGTCTCTGAGCAAAAAGGATGCCAAAATTGATGCTCTTACTGCTCATAACAAGATCATTGATACACAGTTGGCATAAATGTCTACTACCCTTGCAGGGAGACCCCAGGGTCATCTCCCTTCACAGCCCGAGAATAGAGAGTCTGTAAATACTGTCACTTTGCGGAGTGGATATGAGTATGATGGGCCGCCTATGACTATTGAAGGAGATGTTGAAGCGTCTGTCAGTAATGCTGTGCTAGAAGAAGATGAGAAGGTGGTCAAGGAGAAGGAAGCTAGCACAAGGGTTGAGAAGAAAGTTGAGATACAAGTCCCACCTATCAAACTTCCCTTCCCTCACCGTCAGCTTAAGAACAAGCTAGACAAGCAGTTGGGTAAGTTCTTAGAAGTGGTAAAGAATCTGCAGGTAACAGTCCCTTTCACTGAATTAATTACTCAAGTACCTGCATATGCTAAATACATGAAAGATATCTTGACTAGGAAGAGAGCATTAAGTGAGGTGGAGATTGTTGCATTTACTGAAGAGTGCAGTGCCTTACTACAAAATAAGTCTCCACCCAAGTTGAAGGACCCTAGGAGTTTCTCTATCCCGTGTAACATTGGCAATCTTTTTATTGACAAATCTTTATGTGATTTAGGTGCCAGTGTTAGTGTCATGCCCCTGCATGTCTGTACTAAATTGAACATGGGTGATTTAAAAGTTACCAACATAACTCTGTAAATGGCTGATCGATCTGTGAAGTACGCCCTAGGTGTTCTAGAAGATGTGCCTGTTAGAGTAGGTAAATTTTTTATTCCTGTTGACTTTGTTGTGTTGGACATGGAAGAGGACAGACAGATTCCCATTATATTAGGTACACACCGGAGGGCAATCATTGATGTCAAGAATGGCAAGCTGACTTTAAATGTGGGGGATGACAAAGTTACTTTCAATCTAACCCATGTTGCTAAGAGTCCTATGATAGAGGAGTCATGTTGTGGTGTCAATGCATCTAATGATTATTGCAATGATGGATTGACTCATACTAACTCTAACAACTCTTCAGAGAAAGCGGGTGTCTCGAATTGCTTTGCAGGTGGAGGTAGCCGGAGTATCAATTCTTTGGCATGGGTTCAAAAGGGGGCACGGCTTGATGACTCTGTGACCCAAAAGGCCGAAGATTCTGTCAACGGTGGGCACCGTATTCATGATCGGGGTCGTGATCTGTCACTTTTCGCGCCACATAGCTAATCCAAGGCAACTGATTTGACACCAGATGGCACCATCTTTGGTGCCCCCATTCGATGAGTTGTCGTGGCTCTCATCCCCTTCCTTTCGTTTCTGCGCAGTAATTTGGGATTGTATAATGGGGACGTTGCATCAATCTAGCCGGGGGATGAATACTTCACTATCCATCTATCGCTTTAAGTAGTGTACTTTTTCATTTTTTTTCTTTCTTTTGTGTGTTTTCAGTTAATTCTTTTTGTTGGTGTATGTTTTTAGTGTAACTTCTGGTATTGGAGAGGTGAGAAGAGGGTATTTTACGGTTTGGGTGTTTAATAGTGTGCAGGTCTAATTTTTCAAGTTCGAAAAAGTGGAATTAAAGCTGAAACGGAGTGGCTTGCAAGTCGCCCGATTCGGATCGGGCGAGGAGCTCCCGATCGGGCGCGTGTCGACATAAATAAAATCACTGAAAATCGCCCGACCAAGCGAAGGTTGCCCGATCGGGCCAATTTTCGAGTAAGATGCCCGATCGGGCGGTCGTTGATGACGTCATGCAAAGGCTGGAGGAGGGATCTGAGTTGAAGAAGGTACATTTGGAGGAAGTTCACAAATCGCCCGATCCGGACCGGGTGAGGTGCGCCCGACCGGGCGCGTGTCGATTGAAAGAAAAAGACTCAAAATCGCCCGATCGGGCGAGCTGCTGCCTGACCGGGCGAAATGCGATTCAGCGAACAAATAGAACACGGGCCACACTTCCCTAATTCTATTTCATCTTCAACCTCAATCTCTCTCTCTCTTCCTCCATTAAACCCCAATTTCACAAATCATCCAACCCTCATATCTCACTCAATTCTTAACCAAATTCAACAACCCATACATCAAAATCTTCCTCTTATCCTCTACGACCTACACCTAATTAATTCCAGTTTCTTCCAATCTCCACAAATCCCCAAATTCCACCCAAAAACCCCAAAAACCTTAAAAACTCAGATTTTTATCAATGGCTAGCCGTCCTAAAAGAAATTGCACCATCCAAGCAAGGAACTGACATGAGGCTTCTAAAAGCCGAGCTCGTGAGCCAACACCACCACCGCAGCCGCCCCAGTTTGAAGCTGACCAGGATTTTCCGGAAATTATCTTTACTACGGAGTGGCAATGGGATCGATTCGTCCACCTCAAAAATAGGGAGGTAATTCCTACCCGTTTTATCTGTCAAAAATCATTGCATGATATGGGTATTCAACAGGATGTCAAACGAGTTTTTTATGGTGTTGGTATGAAGAATATGTATAGCATGTTGCGTCTTACCTTTAGGCGATTGACTTTGGAGTTTTTGAGTTCTTTACATTTGCGTAAAAATGGTTATAGGGATGTGTCTTTGGTTCATATTCGTTTGATGAACCGTGATGTACAGTTGAGTATTGCGGACTTTGGTGGAATTTTTGGTTTGTCCACTACCCCCAGTAGGAAGCCTGGTAATGCCCATAACAATAGTGAAATGTGGAAAGCTGACCGGAAATAGTGATCCCGGCAGTATGCAACACTTGCATGCTTCCAAGATCCAACACCCTGTCCCCATTGTATTCTACAGGTTCCTAGGGTTCACCATATTTGGTAGAGAGGAGAATCAGAATGTTAGGAGTACGGAGTTGGAGATTCTGGGTGGTTATGTTTTAGAAGGGGAGGAGAGATATACAATGAACTTAGCCCATCACATGGCTTCCCACCTTTATTCAATAGCCACTAGCTCGCACACCACTCGCATCACCATTGGTGGGTTGATCACCCACATTGTCATGGCCACGGTAAACTTTGTAGAGGCTAACCAGACACCGGTTTTGGTTAGCAACTTGCTAGACTTGGCCTATTTTGTTGGGCTTTGCCGCTTGCAGGGTGAGCATGGGTTGTATCGCCCGGGTGCCATGTATTGGATGTTTGAGGGGAACAGGATTTTCACCTTGCCTGACCCTCAGGGCCGCACCCGTTTCAAACCCGGCCAAGCTCACTATTTGTATGTTGGGGTCGAGCAAGAGCAGGAGCCTGAGCCCCAGCCCAACCCGCAGCCAGAGCCCCACCAGTTTCAACCCGAGCCTCGCACCTACTTTAGGAGGGGGCGTCGTGGGGATGAGGGGAGGCCACAAGGTGGCTCGACACCAGAGGAGGAGCAGCGCTCCATTCATGAGCGGTTGGACAGGCTTGAGATCGGCTTTCATGACTTTGGGAGTGATCACCAGAGAGCCATGTTCCCTATCTATGATCAGTATGCCAGGAAGGGCTATATTCCTCAGGATGCCCAGCACCCTACCTGGTTTACCTATCCCGCGGAGGGATATGGAGCTCCCGGTGCCATGAGCACTTTCACACCCACCCACTACTACGGTGGGTATGGAGCGGGCCCTAGCGGTCATGTTGGTCGTGGTGGTGATGATGGCCAAGGCCATCAATGATGCTGAGGATGCTAGAGATGGTTCGGTACCCCTTGAGCCAATGAGGACACTGTCTGATTTAGCTTGGGGGGGTGTTTGACTTACCTGTACATATTAGGCATGTTTTCTTTTCATTTCTTGCATTTACTTATTTTGGTGTGTTTGTTTTAGTGTGTTATTGTTTTCTAGTGTAGTTTATTGCTTAAAAAAAAATACAAAAATACGTTACGTTGAATGCTAAATCATGCTTCCCTGTACCCCCTTTGATTGAAAATTGTTTATGATTCTTGGTATTTGATGATGAGCAATGTATATGTGTTAGCCATGATTTAATATTCGATTACTTTGATGCCTTAACATGAGTCAACTCTGACTAACTGTTTGTGGACTTGGTGCTTGGCTAGTTAACTTGGTTAGGAATGTGTGATAGTTTCCTGGTGTGTCGTTGATTTTGAGTATTGATTTGCAGCTGTTAGTAGTGTTTTATAACTCATATACATGCACATTGAGGAGGACGAAGGCATTTTTCTATTTAGGTAGCCTTCAGATGAAATTAGATACATTTGTTCCCTCTTTTTCTACCTATGTTGTGCTTGTGCCCTTTATTCGGTGACTAACCACATTACAAGCCCGTGAAATCCCCATTGGTTACTAGTCCCAAGCCTAGCTTGGGGGAGCTAATAGTAGTGAGGTGAGGGAGTTGTAGTGTGGTACATTTTGAGCATATTGAGTATTGAAAAGGGAATTTCTTCTTATCATGATTGTTTTTGAAAAAAAATGAGTTGAAAAATGAATGAGATGAGGAGAATAAAAAAACGTGAAGGTTCCAATAGAAAAAGAAAAAAAAAAGAGAGAGATTGAGAAAAAAGAAAAAAAATTCTTTACTCTCAAAATAATTCAAAGCATTTGTCACTCCGGTTTTGTAATTTCTTATCTTTATGAGTCATTGGTTATAATTGTGAAATCAAGGCAAGAAAGTATAGTGTGGTTTGTTTGTTGTTTTATTCATGTGTTGAGTGAGAGAGTTGTGGTCACCATTTGTGGTTGATCATGGTTTTGCTGGGATGAATTCAAGAGATGAAGCCGCCAACGAATGAAAAGGAGATTCGGGGGTTTCTCGGCAAGCTGCAATACATCAGTAGGTTCATTTCAAAGCTCACTATGATCTGCGAACCGGTATTTCGAAAGCTCCGCAAAAGCGAACCCAAAGTCTGGGACGAGGATTGCCAGCATGCATTCAATACTATTAAAGACTATGTTTCCAATCCGCCAGTGCTAAAGCCAGCCATACCAGGGATTCCCCTCAGGCTTTACCTTACAACAACTGAATCAGCAGTCGGGGCCATGCTCGCCCAAGAAATTGAAGGCAAAGAAAACGCCGTATACTACATCGGCAAAAAGTTAATTGAGTACGAGACCAGATACACTCAGCTCGAGAAAATCAGCATCACCTTGGTTTGGGCCACAAAGAAACTACGGCACTACATGCTCTCCCATACAGTGCATGTAATCAGCAAAGCAGATCCTCTCAAGTACGTGTTCGAAAAACAAGCTCTCAACGGACGATTATCCAGATGGTTGGTCATGCTAGCAGAATTCGATCTCAAATACACCCTGCAAAAGTCTATCAAGGGTTCAGCAGTCTCAGACTTCCTAGCCGACTGCCCCTTCGAGGCAGAAGAGGAGGATTATGACTTACCTAACGACCAAATCTTAATGACCAGCGATGACAGTTGGTCGATGCATTTTGACGGTGCTTCAAATTAGAAGGGAGGTGGAGTTGGAGTAATTCTAGTAGCCCCGGACGGCACCCACATCCCTATATCAGCAAAATCGCAATTCAACGTCACAAACAATGCGACGGAATATGAAGCATGCATTATGGGCCTGGAAGCCGCATTAGCATTGGGTGTCCAGAAACTTCGAGTCTACGGGGATTCCTCCCTAATCATCAATCAAATTTCCGGCAAATGAAAAGTAAGGAGCGAAAGCTTGGCCCCATACAAGTCCTATCTCGAGAAGCTGTCTGAGCAAGTAGAAGAGCTTTGCTATACATACCTCCCAAGAGAGGAGAATCAATTCGCTGACGCACTAGCAAAGCTGGCCTCAATGATCAACATTCCGAACGGCAAGGCTGAAATGCCACTTACAATTGAAACACGTCAAAAAGCAGCATATGTCCATGCTATTGACGACATCGAGCCTGACAGAGAGGAACCTTGGTTTACATACATTCAAAGGTATCTGCAAAACTACGAATATCCCCCACACTTTTCAAGTAAGAATCAAAGGGCTTTACGATTACAATCATCCAATTTCGCCATAGAAGGCGGCGTTCTATACAAGAGGTCCCCTAGCGGCCCTAATCTCCAATGTGTTGACAAACACGAAGCTCAAAGAGTCATGGACACCGTGCATGCCAGAGTCTGTGGTATCCACATGAATGGGAAGATGTTGACCCTCAAAGTTATCAGGGCTCGATATTACTAGACTACCCTCGAACGGGATTGCTACTTCTTTGTCAAGAAATGTCCTATATGCCAAAATTGTGCAAATCTAAAGCACATTCCCCCATCCTTGCTTTATTCTTAGTCATCACCATGGCCATTCTCAGCTTGGGGTATCGACGTCATTGGCAAAATCACTACAACAGGCACCGGGGGTCATGGGTTCATACTGGTCGCAATTGACTATTTCGCTAAGTGGGTCGTGGCCAGATCTTTCAAAGTGTTGGGTTCCAAGAAAGTGGCCCAGTTCATACAAGAAAACATCATATGCAGATACGGAGTTCCTCACGAGTTCATTAGCGACTAGGGAACCCATTTTCAAGGAGAGTGTGAAGATCTATTCACCGAATACAAAATTCAACATCATCGTTCTTCGCCTTATCGTCCGCAAACTAATGGGGCGGTCGAAGCAGCCAACAAAAATGTCAAGACCATCATCATGAAAATGACAACCAATTACAAAGACTGGCCCCAGAAGCTGCACTTCGCATTGTGGGGGTATCGAACTTCAATTCTTACTTCAACTGGTGCAACCCCATTCTCATTGGTCTATGGAACGGAGGCAGTACAACCTACCGAGCTGGAGATACCTTCTCTAAGGATAGTCCTCAAAAGAAAAATCCCAGAAGATGCAAGGGTACAAGCAAGATATGATGAGCTAATCATGCTCGATGAGTGTCGACTTCAAGCTGCTCACCATGTACAAGTCTATCAGCGCCGAGTGGCCAGACATTTCAACAAAAGGGTCAGAACCGTAAACATCAAAGAAGGCGAGCTTGTCCTGAAAGCCCTTCGCAAAACCATCATGGACCCAAGGGGAAAATTCAAACTCAAGAATGGTTTGGCGATCCAATACCGCCTCTAAACTTCAAGTCGATTTGCATTCAAGCGCAACAGGTTTCGGGTTCTCTTCAGTACAATCTGGGACTTCTTGTTGCAAACCATACTGTCTCATCACTCGGACAGGAGAGTAGAAGACCAACATTATGAGGCTCGGTACCCTCAAAGCAGTAGAGCCGGGCGCATATCTCATAGCAGTAATTCCCCACCAAGGAACTACCCACCTTATACAAGACTCAATCCCAGAGAGTGCACATCGCCACTCATCCAATGAAAGCCGACCATACCTCATGGGCCGCTCAGTGAACCCTTTCCTATTATAGCACTCCATGTTCTCCGGTGGTGCCACCAGCATGAGTCTCTCCGTAAGCCAGACCTTGGGGAGTATACAAGAAAACCATTCAAAATTCGACATTCAAAATACAAGTACAAATTCAATATACAAGAAAGCTCCAGATCCGCACTTCTCGACGGCAAAGAGAGGGGTCCGACTTCAGCACATCAAGGCCCATCAATGTCTCGCCAATCACGAGTAACATTGGGTCCCGGCCACTAGCAAACTACTCTACAATCTCTATTAGGGAGGCATCACCGTTGCCAAACCCCTGCTTCGAAAAGAGGAAGCCGACCAAAACTCAAGGCCCTCAAGCGGAAAGCCTTGGGAACATCAAGCCCAACAAAATAGTTGACAAGCAGAGACAAATCCACCCCTCTGTCATATACAACAGCACTCAAAAGTGGCGGCTTCAAGCCCAAATATCTTTCAAAACCCAAGAAAAAGTGTTCTTCAACACTAGGCATGCATGGCTCCGGCATAATGGGCCACCCCAATATGGCACTAAAGTCTTCAGGGAGGGGACATACCTCATTATTTCCAAAGAGGAAGACATGATGATTTGGATCCTAAGCCTCCAGAGCAGCAAGAATGAATTGCGCATCAAGCTTTACAAACCAGAAGGAGGCGAGCACCCCAAGATGCATGCCATCGAGCTCCCTTTTCTCTAATTTTCTAATAGGGTGTCTACACCTACTTTTGTCCCCATTCCCGCAAGGGAAGGTTCAATGATGAGAACATAAATCTCCACTTGGCAACGCATCTCCTATAAAATAACGAATCTCAATCACCCTTTTCATTTCACCCGAAACCTGCTATTTATAGAAACCTGCTATTTATGGAAACATGCTAAAAATAGTAACTGCCGTAATGGGTAGTTGTTAAAAGTGGCAAGTCATAAAAGATAGAAACCTGTCAGAATTAGGTGTTGCACTCCAACATAAATCCTAAATGTGATAGAATTTGCAAGAGGAATCCTATTCCTAATATGATTCGAAAATAAGGGTTACGTATTAATTAAAATTCTAACGAGCCTAGAGTTCGTAACGGGCCCAGACACATTCCATCATAAAGTTAATACGCACTAAAAGACTCGAATAAGTCTCAAACACTCCGGATTCTAAGAGTCCAAATCTGACAAAGAAAACGGCCCAGACCCTATTTTCAACGCCTGGCTCCCAGACCCTAAATTACCAAGGCTATGAATATTTCCATGACTGCCACACCTTGGATGAGGCACCCCACCTCACCAAGACCAAAACAACTGAAATATTGGACAACCAGGCTCTATGGACATTGTTTAACGAATCGAGGCCTATGGTGGACGAGACTGTGATGACTACCCTAGCTTTACAAGATGAAGGTTTTGATCCAACCCGGTTAATCTCTCCTGCATCAACACTAGAAGAGGCCGAGAACGGATGGGTGAAGACATGTCAGTGGGTCAACACAAAGGGAATAGAATTCAAGATGAGTACCGGCGAAGGACCAAAGTTTTACGAGACTAAATCCAAGGCTTGAGCCATAGAGAGCACCTTAGTAAAAAAGCGCCTAGTAGTTTTTTAGATTGATAGAAAAAATAAAGGCTTTAGATGGTCCTAAGACCCCTTAGAATATAGGTTAATTTTATTTCAGTGTGTTTTCCTTACTTTCCAAATTAATAAAGGCGTAAGATTTCTCCTAAAAACTTTTATTCTAACACTAAATAAGCACCAAACGTACTTGCAAATACAAAAACAAAGAGGCGGCCCACTCTAGGCCCAAATAACAAGGCCCGCTCGGTCTTGAAACGTGACATCAAAACTCATCCCCCCAAAAAAAAAATCCCAAAATAAAACACACTATCATAAGGGTCTAACCCATGCAACCCAAAGAAATCAAAAGAAACCAAATCCAAACAAAGAAAACGTTGCTCAAAAAAGAATACATCCATAAAACAGAACACCATCATTCCCAACCCACGCCTCAGACCACTCAAAAAGCCTACATAAAGATCTTCATATCTTCCACACACTAACCCCATTCTCAAAACCGCTTTGAGTCACAAATAGAAAAAATTAATCCGGACAAAAATGCGTCTCACGCTAACAGTCAAAAAAGCCTCCAAAATAGCGTCAAAATTGATTTCAATACGAGTAAAAAAGGTAAAACACAAAAAAAAAATGCAAGAACATGTGAAGCAAAGCAGACTAAAATAATGATAATACTTCACTCATTTTACCGATTAAATAATATGTTTCCACCTCAGGCCATATCTATTAAAATTCGGCATCCTAGAATTTATTCTAGCTAGAACCACGCGCGACCTGATTCTAAGTTAAAAATATTTAACAAAGATACGTAGGCAATCCTATTTATGGATTCGGTCCGATCAAGTAAAAAACATATATACGTTGCGCAAAAGTGTTAGACATATATAAAATGAAAAAGAGGAGAACAAAAAATGAAAGTAAAAATAAAATACGCCTTTACTAAAAAATGATAAGATGGAAAACAGCAGTGCTAAGGAAGGAAAAACAAACACAACTGAAATAAATAAAGGGCACCTACACCCTAGCAAGAACTACACTACTCTAGTTCTTCTGGATCATAAAATAAAGTCTTGTAGAGGGCAATGTTCGCGGGATCCACCCCCACAGTTTTCTGTGCTGCCCCTATATCAATCTCCATAAGAACCGGCTCCTGGACACTAACTTCCAAAGATGGCAAGGCTTCAGAAACATTCTCACTTTGAACAGTTATAGCCCGCTCAGCCTCGAGGGCACAGACAATGGTGGGGGAAGGATTATCAACATCAACTGGATTAGTCACTGTTTCTACTGGCTGTTGAGCCTTCCTAACCCATACATTGTTCCGGCGACGATCTCCGCGATAGCTTGCATTTATTTTAGCAACGGCATGCCCCTTCATGTTAGGCATCTTCTTAGGCCTAGAACTGGAACGGGGAGGAACTTCCTTTCGCTTTCGACCAGGATGAGCTTTCACAGTCTTAATACCATGGGTGCGAGGATTGGCAGAATCACGGCCCTCATATCTACCCCGAATACGAGGTATCAAAAGCTCAGCCGGCTCCCCATTTTGAGCCTCGTTCCTCACAGCTTTATCATCGGAACTCATCCACAAACTTGTAGTTTTCAGAAAGACCCACAAATCCATTTGTAGCCACGGCCAAACGCGGGAGACCATCATAATACTTAGCCCATGCTTGAACCCGTGCTTGTGAAAAGGCCGCTACTTTAGGTGGTACTGTATCAGAAAAGGGGATAGTCTGCCTTAAGCCGTATTGACGCATGACTCGGTAAGGAAAGATATAAATGGGCCGAGATAGCCCCAACAAAGAAACATAAACCGACACATCAGAACCCCCCGTCATAGTAGTCAAACCCCACCACGGTACCACCCACTTAATAGAGCAGATACCATGAGTAAAAAAGGAAGCCCACTCAGCCTCATCCTGGCCTAGGTGCAAATACTTTCGGTTACCCAAGGCTATATGGCGATAATGTTTAGGATCGGCAGGAGTTTCTAAAAGCCTAAGTCGTTCCATGAGCCAAATCTGCAAAAAACGGGTACGATCAAATCAAAAAATAAGCAAATGAAACCTGGGGCACAGTTTCAACGCCCAGGACCAGGCGCCAAAAATTCTAACGCCCAGCCCTGGGCGCTGAAACTCAGCACCAGGCAAGACGAGTTAAAATATGTAAAAAAAAAAAATAGGTGCGCAAAGGAAAGATCGATTACCTGCAGCAATAGGGGGCTCCCCTTAAAATATTCATATTTGGCATTCTTCTTCAACTCATCCGCACTCAGCAAAGTCTCGGCGACAACCAACGGCATAATAGAAGAGCAACTTTCCATCTGGCTAATCAGGGTGATCAACCTTATGTCACCGAACTCACCATTGTTATTCGACAGCAAATAATGATTCAACAAGCAAAATACAAGGGCTCGAATGTTCAATTTCTCTTCGGTCATATTTTTACTAGGCCTAAAGTGATGTTTTACAAGCTTTGCCAAATTAACCTCATCACCTACAACAAACTCAGCGAGCATGTTAGCATCTAGTCCTAGAAAAGCCCCTATGGTTGTTTTACCCTCTTCTATGGTGCCAGGGGTGGCAGGAGTAGCATTAGTAGGATAACCAAGGATCGCAGCAAATTCTTCTGGCAAAGGACATATTTTGTTGCCCCGAAAGACAAAAACATGATGATCGGAATCCCAAAAGCTCAGGGCTGCATACAGAAAGTTATAATCAATATTAATTTGTTGTAAGCCTAAAAGTTCCTCTAAGTGGTATTCTTTCAACAAAGCCTTTTCTGTAGGAGTAAGGGCTCTTAGCCAACGCCTAACAGCTCGTTGGAGTGAGAAGGGAGGAATCAATATGAAAAAAGCAAGGAGGAATTAAAACTAAGCAACTACAAGAGAGAAGAAGATTGAGAGTGATGGAAAAGAGGGACGTATCTAACCCCTATATATAGCTGAAGACATCAAGTGACATCCTGATCCCATTTGGAAACACGTTCAGAAATCCGAAAACCAAAAATCGCCGGGAAAAGACTTTCAGCGCCCACGGCTGGGCGCCGAAATGATTAACGCCAAGCCTTGGGCGCTGAAAATGCAGCCCAAGGCCCGGATCTCACAAAACGCGGAACGGGAAAGGACTTAAAATCGTGTCGGTAGACACGAGGCCCTATTGCAATCAAGATCAAGCCCAAAAGCACCTTTAGCACCCAAGTAGTGAAAATGAATGTTAAAACTTGGTCGAAACTTATACTCGTTTCAAGGAATAAATGTGTACACTTTTCAAAACGAATATAAGCAAAATAAACATCAAGGTCATTCTTTGAAACACCAAAAAATGGTGTTAAGTCGTTGGTTTCTCAAAAGAAAAATGTTTGTTTGCCAAAATAGCATACCACTATAAAGGTCGCTCGCACATACGAGCGCGACCCCAAACATGATTAAAGGACGTTATAAAATACGTACCTCTCTTGGCAAGAAATGACCGTCAAGCCCGAGTGCTTGGGGGGCTCGAAGGAAAATATATACTCCAACAAAGAGTGTGCGAAGTTAAAATCATATTCCCAGACTACGCTATACACAGTCCCATGTTTGGATAAACTCAAAAGAAAAAAAAACGGATTCCGACCTCAGAGTAAAAGTCGCCGTTGATACTTGTACATGGTCCTCTGATCAAAGACCAAGTGGTGGCAAAAAATCGAGTCGTAAAGACTAGCTCAAAACCACAAAAGAAGACGACCACGAGACAAAGGTCCGTCTAAGCCCGTTGTCAACCCACATTCAGGTTACAACTAAGTCCGAGCATCCCTCGAAAGAATTCTCTCTTGCAAGAATGAATTCTCAAAAGAAATCGCGATGAACAAAAAATAGGAACTTGCCCATCTTCAGTTGGCAAGGTCGCGTCACGAACCACGCGAGTTCCAAATCGAAAAAACGAATTCAGGGACGTCCACCCTCAGCGGACAGGGCTCGCCCACCCTCAGCGGGCGGGGTCTGCGTCACTAGCCGCGCAGATCCTCAGTTTTCCAAAAATAGAATCTTCAAAAACAAAATGAAATAGGCTCGCCATCTTCAGCCGGCGGGGTCTACGTCGCAAACCACGTAGGTCCTTATTTTCAAAAAAGCACAAACAAATTTCAAAATGGATTCGTCCACTTCTATCGGACAGGGTGTCCACCCTTAGCGGACAGGTTCGCCATCTTCAGCCGGCGGGGTCTACGTCACAAACCGCGTAGGTCCTTATTTTCAAATTTTAAAACAGATTCGTCCACTTCTAACGGACGGGGTGTCCACCCTTAGCGGACAGGCTCGCCATCTTTAGCCGGGGGGGTCTGCGCCACTAACCGCGCAGGTCCTTAGTCGCCGTAGCGATAACTTTTTCTGGTTTTCCCTTTTTCCAAAAATTAAAGGATTGGTCTAACGTTTTTTCCAAAAAAGAACGATGTGAGTAGTTTTCCTTTTTTCCAAAAATTAAAGGATTGGTTTTCCGTTTTTCCAAAAAAGAACGATGTGCTGGATTTTCCTTCGTTTTACGTCCCATAAAAACAAGGGGGTTTTTCTCGTTTAGCTAACCCTGAAAATTAGAATCTTTAAAAACATTTTACCTCGTGATTGGGCTTGGCCAGGCCCAATTACACTTTATAGCTTTGATTTCGAAAACATCTGTAGCTACTCCCAATGACAAAGTGAGGGAGTTTCTACGCATCTTTAGATACTTCCAATGACAAAGTGAGGGAGTTTCTATACTATCCGTTGATAAATCCCAATGACACGTGAGGGATATGTCGACACTTCAAGTGATGACCCTTAAGTCAAATGTTATCACTCGGGGGCTCGTGAGACCCTCGCAAAACAGGTCACCATGGCTTGTGTGACGCACTCCGTCTAATACTTTGACCATCGTCTTACTCCAAGACTCAGTCAAAGTGGGGGCTAAATGTAGACACCTACTTTTGTCCCCATTCCCGCAAGGAAAGGTTCGATGATGAGAACATAAATCTCCACTTGGCAACGCATCTCCTATAAAATAATGAATCTCAATCACCCTTTTCATTTCACCCGAAACATGCTATTTATAGAAACCTGCTATTTATGGAAACCTGCTAAAAATAGTAACTGCCGTAATGGGTAGTTGTTAAAAGTGGCAAGTCATAAAAGATAGAAACCTGTCAGAATTAGTTGTTGCACTCCAACATAAATCCTAAATGAGATAGAAATTGCAAGAGGAATCCTATTCCTAATATGATTCGAAAATAAGAGTTACGTATTAATTAAAATCCTAACGAGCCTAGAGTTCGTAACGGGCCCAGACGCATTCCGTCACAAAGTTAATACGCACTAAAAGACTCGAATAAGTCTCAAACACTCCGGATTCTAAGAATCCAAATCTGATAAAGAAAACGGCCCAGACCCTATTTTCAACGCCTGGCTCTGGGCGCCAAAATCTTCGGCGCCCAGCCCTGGGCGCTGAAATTACCTGGGACGTGTTCTTTCCTAATTCTTCTTGGATTAGAGCTCTAAATTTCTATCTTTCCACAAACTCTTTTCTATAAATATAGCCCCAAATTCGACGTGAAAAGAACACACAATTCATATTCTGAGTATTGACTCCAACCCCTAAGCCTAAGCCTCACGCTGCGAAATTGATCACGCGTTCTGTCGCAATCGATACAAAAATCGAACAGAACCTATCCTGTCCCTTGTAGCTGAAGAATTAAGCCTGGAAACTTGAGATTCGTTAAATAAAAGGAGAAATAGCAAAGTCAAAGTGGTTAGTTTTCTGAGAACCGTGACGCACCTCTCAAGGGTGCGTCGTAATGTGTCTCTTCGCATGATTTAATCGCTTTCCTCGCCCTTTTATAAACTGTGAAACTATTAAATCTGATTGTTCTATCACGCCTAATAAAGATAATATTTTGGGAAATTGAACTATCATGCTAGGTCCCTTAAAACAATTTAAATATGATAATCGCGATCGATCTAGTATTATATGTTGCATATTGTTAAAATCAATTCAGATTAGTTTAATAGTTAACGCATGTCCCTTCAATTATTTATGCTGAGCTAGTAAGGATATCCTGCCTCTGGAGTTATCGAAGAGCGAGTACTCCTCTCGGTAGTTACAGTCCCCCGAACCCTCAATCTCTACCCTGCGGGTGTACGTTGAGAGATCCCCACGCCAGGGATCACAAGGGAACCTATGGCCGTCGTGGTCAAACATAATTGCACTCCCTTTATGTAACGATAACTGGGTTTTGTCAGTTTTTCTCATTGTCGTTAAAAACTGAATGGCGAATCCTATATTACTAGTCAATTGGGTGTAAACTCACAGGAAATCCAATTACACTTGATTTGACAAAAAGAAACGTCACACCCACGAGGGACGAGGTCACGCATTAGCCTCGTGCTTTTTCGACCCCCTCACAAATAGGATTATAAGTCCTTTCCATAAACTCTATAAATAGGTGCCTAGGGTCACATATTTAAATAGAAGATTGAAGTATTAAAAGGTAAGATTTTGAAGCAAAAATCAGCCAAACACTTGCAACCTAATAGCCTAAAATTCTAAGTACCTTAAGGGCGATTCTAGTTTGTCAAACTTAAGGCGGATCCGGACGTGCTGTGGACTATCTACGGAAGGACGACACTTGGAGTCCTAAAGACTTGTTCTTGTTCGGTTCGGGCGCAGCTAGGGAGGGCACGCTACAAAGTGTATGCATCTGAATTATGATAAATGATTATGTGTTAATAATATGTTTCCTAACTTTATGGTTTTTCCGCATGATTTATGTTTATTCATATGTATCATAACCTAACAGTGGTATCACGAGCCTCTTATTATTTTCATAATCTAAATTGCATGAACATGGTTAAATTTTACAAATTTGCAAGGAATTAAAGGGGTGAATAGTTTTCGTAATTAATTGCAAATTGTGTTTATTTAATTATATGTACGCAGTTTTTTCGGCAGAACATTCGTTACTCAACCAAATCGAGTGATTTTTGTGTCAATTCCGCATGTAAAAGGCATTCTAAAATTTTGACAAACCCAGAATTCCCAAATTCGAAGCCTAACTATGACTTTTCGGAGGTTTTAGTTTTTCGAACGCAAAAGTTTGTAAATTTAAGATGTTAAATTGAATATTTGCGACTCTTGTTGATAAATCTTGAGTTTTTGATTGACCTACTGTATATGTTTAACAATTATGAATGCCTAGACTTGTTAATTATACAACCTAATTTGTAATTATGATTAATTTGTTGAAATTCAAATAATTTAGAATTGATTTGATTTTCATAATTAATTAATAATTTATTTAGGTACCCATGATAAAAACCACCATAAAAATTGTCAATTTAAGTTAAATTTTAAAATTTTATGACCTAGATTTGAATCCATGTTAATCGGAAATTAATTAATTAATAAATTTTCGATTTTTAGCCCTAAAATTATGAAATTAATATGATTTATTAATTTGTCATTAATTTTAAATTAAAAATTTTAAATTTTTTATGAAAACGCCCATAAATGTTGCACGCACAAAGCAATGGAAGCTACGTGTTACCCTTAAGGGGTGTTGTATAGTGCGGGCACGCGACGCGAGCAAGGGAGCTCGTTACCCGTGCGGTATGAATGCAGCGAGCGACGAGCTATGCGGCACGCAAGGCCCTGCGCCTAGGCGTGCGTGCAGGGCGATGGGCGAGGGCATGGGCACACGGTATAGCATGATGCGTGTGGGCAGCAGCACGCTGCGCCACAACGCACCATGCGCGCCAACGAGCAGCAGCCACGACGCAGCAATGCTGCGCGCAGCGTAGCCCGCAAGGGCTGCGTGTGCGTGGCTTGGGCGTGGGTGCGTATTGCTGTGCGGGGTATGTGCGACGATCAATAGGCAGGGGGCATGGGCCTTGTAGCTCGATGGGGCTTGGGCGTAAGCCCAAATGCCTCGTCTTGCAAAGTATTGATGCGTTTCGTTTTAATTTTAAATTTTCAGTTCGGAAATAATTTTAATTAAATTTAAAATTAATTATTTAAATTGTTTTCTCGGATTTAGTTTTAAATATTATAATTATTATAAATTTTATTTATACTAATTATTTTAATAAATTAAATAAGTGGATTCAATTATATTTTATATGAGCTTTAAATTTTAATTAAACTTGTATGTTTCCGGTTATACTAGAAATACAATTTTATGTTTAAAATTAGTAAAGCATATAAAGTTATTGGTTTAAGTGGGAGTATTTTTAGTCATAAACTCTTGATTAGGTCTACAAATCCTTTAAGGTTAAACAACTTGATTAGAATTAATAAGGAATGAATAATTGGTAGATTATTGGTGCCCTTGATTAATTGCTGCAAATATTTATGTGATGCATACAACGTGTTTTAACTAACCAGCTATGTGGGCCATTCATGATAATTAATGGGTGAATGGTATATATTATATATGTACTTTTTTGCAGGTTATGAAGTGACTAATATGGCCCAAATAGGATAGAAAATATGGTCTGCGTACCATTAATTTGAATGTAATTGGTCTAATGCACCAAATTTGTTTTTCAATTCAAATATGGTCTACGTACCATCAAATAGTTGTAATTAGTTTAATTATAGCTTATCCTATTTGAAGAAAATGGCGCCTCCCACGGTGAAATTCAAGACGGAGTTTCCAATCCATTTTCAAGACGGACTTTGAAGTTGAAGCTTCAAGATGAAGTCGGGCCATACTAGATCACAATTATCTTATGCATGCTTTAAGTTATTTATTGCTTTTAAATATGTCTTAAATATGCATGAGATCGTGGCTTGATTATGTTGCATGATTAAGGATTTTAGTTCACTTAAAATCTAACCAACATAGTAAGAGCCTTAAGTTCCAAACTTAAAAATTGAGTTAAAAGGTGCCATGCCAAAATAACACTTACTTGGATATCCTTTACATCGATCTTAGTAATAGGTTTCCGCCATAGCGAGGTGTTACTTATCGATACTAAAGGGGTAAGGTACACAAATAATTGTTAGTACATGTTAGTTTTGGTGAAACTCAACGATATAAGTAAGGAGTCCTTTTATGTCGTGGAAAAATCGATAGGTTTACCTAATAAGTTCTTAGACGTACCTATCAACCAAGAGTAGTTTCTAGACTATTAGCAAAAGGCTTTTGCTTACCTAAAATGTTTTAGAATTAAGTTAAAATACATAATGTGCTTAATTCTTCAATGGTTTTAGGGTCTTGGAATCATTTTATTCACACCTGCCGGAACACATAACTTGAATAAAATGCTTAATGAACATTGACTTATGCATGTATGCTAGAATTTAAGTTTATCAAGAGAAACTATGAATGGTTATTTATTTGTTTATTCTTTTCAATTGTAGTTTTAACTATGGCAAACAACAATCAAAGCATCATCATGGGTTCTGAGCTTATGGTCAAGCTGAACCTAACAAATTTTCTTGAATGGCAAGCTAAGCTAGTTGAAATAGTCAGACTCAATGGACTTGAGTATGTACTGTTACATCCCATGCCAAGCTACTATGCCAGAGACATCCCTGAAAGATTTGTCGTCTGGGATGCGGATCTCAAAAAGGTTATGAGTCTCATGCTGAGCAATATCCTTGATGAATGGGCTAGAAGGTTTGTAGCTTACGAACCTTTTACGCTCATCAAGAATCTGAGGGATATCTGTCGTGGAAGCACGGAGGACAGGGACCTGAACGTCCATGAGTTGATTGAATCAATGACTGGTCTAAAGGTTAGTTCTGCCAACAGGTGTTATAGGATGGAAGTCCAAGAAACACATGCTCAGCTCCTTCGCACTAAGCACAGGGTAGGCGTCCCACTAAGGTACCATGTGGACCTTATGCTTTCATATTTTGATCTCCTAAGTCTACTAGGAACCCCAATAAGCAAAAGGATTGCAGTCTCTATCTTGCTCAATTCACTGCACAGTGGGTTTGGTTGGTTCAAGCAACTATACCTAAGTGAACCAAGAGAAGAAACAGTTGCAGAATTTATTCACCTTGTCAGAAAGGCTGAGATAATACTGGACTGTGAAGCCAAAGATTTACTCAAGGCTAAAGGGAGACCCTTCAAGAAATTAAAGGTGGAAAGTCCAAGGGCAATGCTACATTAAAGCAGGACAAGTACACATCAAGCTGTCTTTATTGTGATGGAATAGGCCATTACAAAAGAGAATGTCCAAAGCTAAAGGAAGATCAGAAGAACGGAACAGTCGTTCCATCTTCAGGTATTTTCGTTATAGACTGTATACTTGCTAAATCAACTTCTTGGGTATTAGATACAGGTTGTGGCTTACACTTATGTTCCAATTCTCAGGGACTAAGAAGAAGTAGAAAGTTAATCAAGGGTGAAGTCGACCTATGAGTGGGAAATGGAGCACGGATTGCTGCATTAGCTGTAGGAACTTATTATTTGTCGTTGCCCTCTGGGCTAGTTTTGGAACTGGAATAGTGTTTCCATGTTCCAAGTCTTACTAAAAACATCATTTCTGTTTCTTGCTTAGATGCTAAGGGATTTTCCTTTTTAATAAAAGACAATAGTTGTTCGTTTTATTTTAAAGAGATGTTTTATGGATCTGCTAGATTAGTCAATGGACTTTATTTATTAGATCACGACAAACAAGTTTATAACATAAATACCAAAAAGGCAAAAAAGGATGATTCAGATCTCACCTATCTGTGGCATTGTCGATTAGGCCATATTAACTTGAAACGCATAGAAAGACTTCAAAAGGAAGGAATTCTAGAACCATTTGACTTAGAGGATTATGGTAAATGCGAATCATGTTTACTTGGCAAAATGACAAAGCAACCTTTCTCTAAAGTTGGAGAAAGAGCAACTGAACTATTGGGTTTAATCCATACAGATGTATGTGGACCATTGAGTACAAATGCTAGAGGTGGTTTCAGCTACTTTATCACTTTCACTAATGACTTCAGTAGATATGGTTATGTCTACCTAATGAAGCATAAGTCTGAATCCTTTGACAAAATCAAGGAATTTCAGAGTGAAGTAGAGAATCAATTAGGCAAGAAGATTAAGGCACTGCGGTCTGATAGAGGCGGTGAATATCTGAGCTATGAATTTGATGACCATCTGAGAGAATGTGGAATTCTATCAGAATTGACTCCTCCTGGAACACCACAATGGAACGGTGTGTCGGAACGGAGGAACAGAACCTTGCTAGACATGGTTAGATCAATGATGGGTCAGGCCGAACTTCCAATAGAATTTTGGGGACATGCACTAAATACAGCTGCACTCACTATAAATAGAGCTCCGTCTAAAGCTGTTGAAAAGACTGCATATGAGTTATGGTTTGGAAAGCCTCCAAATGTGTCTTTTCTTAAGATTTGGGGATGTGAAGTATACGTCAAATGATTAATTTCAGACAAACTTCATTTGAAATCTGACAAATATATCCTTGTGGGCTATCCAAAGGAAACAAAGGGGTATTACTTCTACAATACATCTGAGAACAAGGTGTTTGTTGCTCGAGATGGTATTTTTCGGAAAAGCATCACATTTCCAAAATGACAAGTGGGAGAAAAGTAGACCTCGAAGAAATTCGAGTCGAACAACAAACTCTAGAGAATGCTCAAGATGACATTCAGGATGAAACTCAGAGATCTTTAGAAGTTTCTGGTGAGAATCATGGACAATCTAGAGATGTAACCCCGCATAGATCGCAGAGATATAGATCTCAACCGGAAAGGTACTTAGGTATTTTGACGAACGAGAGCTATGACGTTCTATTACTTGAAAGTGATGAACCTGCGACTTACAAGCAAGCTATGACGAGCCCTAGCTCCAAGCAATGGCAAGAAGCCATGTAATTTGAATTAGACTCCATGTCTGAAACCAAGTTTGGGATTTGGTCGATTTGCCAGATGGCTACCAAGCCATAGGAAGCAAATGGGTTTTCAAACTGAAAAAGGACAAGGATGGAAAACTTGAAGTTTTCAAAGCTAGATTGGTTGCAAAAGGTTACAGGCAAGTCCACGGTGTGGATTACGATTAAACCTTTTCACCAGTTGCAATGCTAAAGTCTATTCGGATAATGTTAGCATTGGCTACATATTACGATTACGAAATATGGCAGATGGATGTCAAAACCGCTTTCTTAAACGGCGTTTTAACAGAAACTGTGTTTATGACACAGCCTGAGGGTTTTGAGGATCCAAAGAATGCTAAAAAGGTATGCAAGCTTAAGAAATCAATCTACGGATTGAAGCAGGCATTAAGGAGCTGGAATATACGTTTTGATGAAGCAGTTAGTGACTTTGGTTTCATCAAGAACGCATATGAATCTTGTGTATACAAGAAGGTCAGTGGGAGCAAAATTGCTTTTCTAGTATTATATGTCGACGACATATTACTTATCGGAAATGATATTCCTATGTTGAACTCTGTCAAGATTTGGCTTGGGAAATGTTTTTCGATGAAGGATCTAGGAGAAGCACAATACATATTGGGCATCAAGATTTACAGAGATAGATCTAAAAGGATGATTGGACTTAGTCAAAGCACTTATATCAATAAGGTGCTTGAAAGGTTCAAAATGGCAGACTCCAAGCGAGGCTACCTACCCATGTCTCATGGAATGACTCTAAGCAAGACTCAGTGCCCAAAAACACTTGATGAGCGTAGACGAATGAATGGGATTCCATATGCATCATTGATTGGTTCAATAATGTATGCTATGATATGTACACGCCCGGATGTTGCGTACGCACTCAGTGCTACGAGCAGATACCAGTCAGCCCAGGAGAGGCACATTGGACAGCTGCCAAGAACATTCTGAAGTACCTGAAAAGGCACAAAGATGACTTCCTGGTCTATGGTGGAGATGATGAATTAATTGTTAAAGGCTAAGGCTATACGGACGCATGTTTCCAAACCGGCAAGGATGATTTCAGATCACAGTCTGGGTTTGTCTTCTGTCTCAACGGAGGTGCAGTAAGCTGGAAAAGTGCTAAGCAAAGCACCATTGCGGATTCTACAACTGAAACGGAGTACATTGTTGCACATGAAGTAGCAAAGGAAGCTATGTGGCTAAGGAAGTTCATAGGTGAATTGGTGTAGTCCCCTCCATTAAAGGACCAATAGCCCTATATTGTGATAATAACGGAGCTATTGCACAGGCAAAGGAGCCTAGACACCACCAAAGAGTCAAGCATGTACTTCGTTGATTTCACCTTCTACGAGAGTTCGTTGAAAGAAAAGAAGTCGAGATAAGCAAGATTGGAACTAATGATAACATCTCAGATCCATTGACTAAACCTCTGCCGCAGGCGAAGCACAACTCGCACACTGCAACTATGGGAATCAAACATATTGGAGAATGGCTTTGATGTCCTTGTTTAATGTTTTAAAGTTTTAGAATTTAATTCTTTGTGAAACATTATTGGTTAATCATTCAGAATTAATTTTTCCATTTAATTTGTGGTTTATTAAATGATGAGTCCCTTCAATTTGACAAAATATTCAAGATAGACTGTCAGGACAAGTCCTGTGACTAAGAAATGTCTATCAAGTGAACTTGAATGTCAAAAGTTGAAAATGGTCCCTGGTCGGAGTTTTCTATAAAGATGGACGCATAGAAAACGTTAGACGACTAGAATGCAAGATGACTAGTAGTTCTGTTTCTTGAACTATGTGGACATGGCAATGTCATAATCATTTGCATAGATACTTATTTTGGGAAGACTAGTATCGGACAGACCTATGAAACTTTACTGTAAGAGATGAAAATCTGTCATAAGTAAATTTCATTAAAGTTATTAGACACTAAATCCTCAATACCTGAGTGATTTGAGATTACTTGTTTGAGAACTGCTTACTTTGACGTTGTCAACCGTCGCACCGTAAAAGGAGGCTATAAAGGCAACGCTCAGGTAATCACCGATCAAACGAAGTCTAATCTCAAGATCGCAAGATTGGGATTGTCCTCCCATAAATCGGGATGAGATGCTAAAAGTTGTACAAGGCCACTCGGAGAGCTAGAAACAGTAAAATGCATGGCCGTGCTCAGATGAATTGAAGGAAATAATGCCCTTGGTCCAAATATGCATTCAATGATAAGTCTAATAAATGCGGTTCAGTATTAATTAACAAGTTAATAATTCAGTGAGATCAAGTGAGCTGAATGCCTAGCTAGAGGCCGCATCAGTTCAAGTGGAATTAATGATATTAATCCACAGCTTACTCTTGACTGAACCCGTAGGGTCACACAAATAGTACGTAAACGGATCAAGTATTTAATGGCATTAAATACTCTATCTATGGATATTCGGAATCGACGGATCTTGGTTTCAGTGGGAGCTGAGATCGTCACAAGCAAGTGAATACTCCGGAAACGATGATATTGCCGGAAACGGAAATATGGATCGTATCGGAAATATAAATATTATCCAAGTCGTAGATATTGCCGGAAACGGAAACATGGTACGTATCGGAAAATATTATTGGAAATGGAAATATTGCCGGAATTGGAAATATTGCCGGAAACGGAAATATTGTCAGAATCGGAAATATTATCGGAATCGGAAAATAGTTCCGGAAACGGAAATATTAAATATTTGTTCGAAACGAAAATTAATTCCGGAATCGGAAATATTAAATATTGTTCGTATCGGAAATGAATTCCGGAACCGGGAATTTAATCGGAAGCGTATCGTACGAATAAGTATCGGACGAGGCCTACCGGACGAAGGCCCAGCATGAAGCCAGGCCATCGCCCAGCAAGCAAGACGCGCGCCAACGCCCAGCCCAAGGCAGCGCCAGGCCCACCGCAAGGCAGGCCCAGCGCGCCAAGGCGTGGCTGCGTAGCGTCGGCTGCGTGGGCCGAGCGCACGCGTGCGGGCGCCCTCGTGGCTCCGTGCGTGTGTGTGTTTGTGTCCATGCACAATTCCTAAATCTATTAGGATTTTGTGTATGATTAAATTCCTATTCCTAAAAGGATTATTTAATTAATTAGAGTCCTTGTAGGATTCTAAGTTTAATTAAATCGTATCCTACTAGAATTCCAATTCCCTTTCCAAGCCTCTATAAATAAGGGCCTAGGGTCATAATTTATGCACATGGAATTGAAGTATTCAAATGGTAAGTTTTTGAAAGAAAAATAAGCCAAACACTTGCAAACACTTAACCGAAATTCCTAGTAACCTTAAGGGTGATTCTAGTTTGTCTAACTTGAGGCGGATCCGGACGTACTGTGGACTATCTACGGAGGGACGACATTTGGAGTCCTAAAGAGTTGTTCTTGTCTGGTTCGGGCGCAGCTAGGGAGGGCACGCTACAAAGTGTATGCTCCTAAATTATGCTAAATGATTATGTGTAAATAATATGTTTCCTGGCATTAAGGTTTTCCGCATGATTTATGTTTTGTCATATGTATCATAACCTAACAGTGGTATCAGAGCCTCTTATTATTTTCATAATCTAAATTGCATAAACATGGTTAAATATTACAAATTTGCAAGAATTAAAAGGGGTGATTAATTTTCGTAATTGTTAATTAATTGCAAATTGCGTTTATTTAATTATATGTACGCAGTTTTTCGGCAGTTTCTTCGTTACTCATCCAAATCGAGTGATTTTTGTGTCAATTCCGCATGTAAAAGGCATTCTAAAATTTTGACAAAAGAGTATTTTTCGGCCGAACCCAGAATTCTCAAATTCTAAGCCTAACTATGACTTTTCGGAGGTTTTAGTTTTTCGAACGCAAAAGTTTGTAAATTTAAGATGTTAAATTAAATATTTACGATTCTTGTTGATAAATCTTGAATTTTTGATTGACCTACTGTATATGTTTAACAAGTTTGAATGCCTAGCCTTGTTAATTATGCAATCTAATTTGTAATTATAATTAATTTGTTGAAAATTCGAATAATTTAGAATTGATTTGATTTTCATAATTAATTAATAATTTAATTAGATACCTATGATTAAAAACCACCATAAAAATTGTTAATTTGTGTTAAATTTTAAATTTTTATGACCTAGACTTGAATCCATGTTAATCGGAAATTAATTAATTAATAAATTATCGATTTTTCGCCATAAAATTATGAAATTAATATGATTTATTAATTTGTCATTAATTTTGAAAATAAAATTTTTAATTTTTATGCGATTCGCTCATATAACTTGCACGCAAAAAGCAATGGACGCTACGTGTTACCCTTAAGGGGTGTTGTATAGTGCGGGCATGCGACGACGAGCAAGGGAGCTCGTCGCCCATGCGGTACGAATGCAGCGAGCAAGGCTATGGTGCACGAGCATAAGGCAGCAGCCCTGCCTGGTGTCGTGTGCTATGTGCGATGGGCGAGTGGGCAAGGGCGAGAGCAAGGCAGCAACAGTCGCATGTGGGCAGCAGGCGAGCTGCGCCACGACGCAACTGCCTCGCGCAACGTGCGAAGCCTCACGCTCGAGTGCGACGAGCGCTACGCCCAGCGTCGAATGCTCGTGCGCAGCGAGCGTTTGGTCGCAAGCTACGAGCACTGCCTCGAGCAGCGAGCGCGAGCTCGCGTGCGTCAAGGGCAGGCGCTCGCAGCGAGCCAGAGGCCAACAAACCTCGAGGCGCCTTGCGATGGTGTGCAGCGATGGATGCGACGTAGCACATAGGCTGCGCGCACATGGCCAGCGATGGCTGCGTGCGTGTGGCCTATGGCTGTGCGTTGCGTGGTGATGTTGCGTACCTTGTGTTACGATTAGATTGTTTTAAAATTTTAATTTGAAATTTTCAGTTTATGTAATTTTAATTAATTTTAAAATTAATAATTTAAATTGTTTTCTTGGATTTTAATTTTGAATATTATAATTATAATAAATTTCATTTATTCTATTTATTTTACTAAAATTAAAATCATGAATTAATTTAAATACGACTGAAAATAAATTAAATAAGCGGATTCAATTATAAATTTATATGAGCTTTAAATTTTAAATTTGTATGTTTCCAATTAGACTAGAAATACATTTTTATGTTTAAAATTAGTAAAGCATATGAATTTATTGGTTTAAGTGGGAGCCCTTTTAGTCATAAACTCTTGATTAGGTCTACAAATCCTTAAGGTTAAAACAACTTGATTAGAATTAATAAGGACTGAATAATTTGTAGATTATTGGTGCCCTTGATTAATTGCTGCAAATATTTATGTGATGCATAACGTGTTTTACTAACCAATTATGTGGGCCATTCATGATAATGAATGGATGAATGGTATATATTGTATATGTACTGTTTTGCAGGTTATGAAGTGACTAGTATGGCCCAAATAGGATAGAAAATATGGTCTGCGTACCATTAATTTGAATGTAATTGGTCTAAAGTACCAAAATTGTTTTTCAATTCAAATATGGTCTGCGTACCATCAAATAGGTGTAATTAGTTTAATTATAGCTTATCCTATTTGAAGAAAATGGTGCCTCCCACGGAGATTTTCGAGACGGACTTTGAAGTTGAAGCTTCAAGATGAAGTCGGGCCATACTAGATCCCATTTATCTTATGCATGCTTTAAGTTATTTATTGCTTTAAATATGTCTTAATTATGCATGAGATTGTGGCTTGATTATGTTGCATGATTAAGGATTTTAGTTCACTTAAAATCTAACCAACATAGTAAGAGCCTTAAGTTCCAAACTTAAAAATTGAGTTACAAGGTGCCATGCCAAAATATACACTTGCTTGGATATCCTTTACATCAATCTAGTAATAGTTTTCGCTCAGCGAGGTGTTACTTATTGGTCCTAAAGGGGCAAGGTACACAAATAATTGTGAGTACATGTTAGTTTTGGTGAAACTCAACGATATAAGTAAGGAGTCCTTTTATGTCGTGGCAAAATCGATAGGTTTACCTAATAAGTTCTTAGACGTACCTATCAACCAAGAATAGTTTCTAGAATATTAGCAAGAGGTTTTTGCTTACCTAAAATGTTTTAGGATTGGGTCGACAAACTGTGCTTAATTCTTCAATGGTTTTAGGATCTTGGAATCATTTTATTCATACTTGCCGGAACAATAAATTCGAATAAAATGCTAATAACTTGTTTAAATTGCATGATTGCTTTAATTTTCAAGTTATTACTCATGATAAATGTTTAGACTTTGCATGCTTCAATATATGTTTTAATTATTGTTTATAATTAAATATCTTGCACTGCAGTAAATCCTTTTAGAAAGGTAACAGTAAATTTCCTCGATTGGTAGTGAATCTAAGAACGATTCACGGAAATGAGAGAAAATGAGCAATTTAAAATGTACGTTTCTTATAGCGACTTTATGGTTTTTTTCGAGTATCAAAGTCGAATGGCAAACCGATTGGTGCTTGTGAATTCAAAATACAATGTAGTTTTGAGATCATAAAGCATTGAGTTTAAACGCTCAGCTTTACCAATGGTTAACAACCTAATATCTTTGTCCATTTAATTCTCGAATGAGTCTAGTCCCTAGACATTCGAATAGATCGATGCTTAGAGAACTTTAGAAGCTTCTGGTAAGATCATCTAGTTGAAACAAAATATTCAACATAAATTAAAATGGTAAGAACCTTGTTGAAGTGACATTCGACATGTCTAACAAAGTATAAAAGTCAACACTAGAGAAGTCAATTCTTAAGACTATAAGAAAGGGTACAAGAAATAGGAAAACAAGGAACAAGTGAAAGGAATTTACAATTCCGTTTCTACCTAAAAGTTAATATTTAAAGAGAAGTGACCTAGCAATCAAACTTCCTTGGTATCATATACCGCTTGAGGTTCTTACTTCGGTAATTACTCAAACAATGGAAGCTAGGATACACTAATGACCTACAAATTGGATATGAAGCATGACAATGCTACATTAGTTGTAGGGTCATCTAGTTTGTTTTAAGTCCTTTCAAAGGCTGGAACTTAATGGCTATTTTTTTTCCATAATCAGCATACCTAAATTTCTATTTCAAACACAGAAAGACTCACATTCAGAAGAACAAAAACAATGTTTGTTTGTTTATTTGAATGAAATGGTCATTTACGGGTTGAGTCAATATGCTTGATTAAAACAAACAACTCTTTAACAATAAAAACTTTACTAGGTTCAAATCAAACCCTTGATTTGAGTTCCACTAATCTTTGGCATTGTTGCTTAGACCATATCAACAAGTTAACATTCATAAGCTCTATTTGATGGACTTTTGAAAGTTGATTGATTTCTAGATCAATTCAAGACAAGCTAGTCTTACTTGTTGAAAGTAACAAAAGATATGAACTATTGTTAGAACGCCTAGACGATAGAGTTCAAAGCTAAAGAAAGGTTTTATGAATTTATTATTTCACACAGATTTGAGTGAATATAGGTTTATTTACTCAATGTGATATAAGTTTGAATCTGTTTGGCTAGTTCAAAGATTCAGAAGTATAAATCCCACTTGGCAAGAAATCACAAAGATCTAGGTTAGATCATGTTGATGATTACTTAAGTCAAGAATGATCATCAATGATTGTGTGTAGTTAAATTCACAATCTAGCTCCATAAGATATGGCATATCTAAGTTGGATTGATTAGTACTTGATTCGATCAATGATGGATCATAATGACTTTTCCTATAATTTCTAAAATAAAATGATCAACTACCACCAAACTAAACCAAAATTCGTCAAAGCTATTGAAAAGTAATTTCAGAATATCTTTTCATCATATATCTAGAGAGTTCCTAAACTCAGTGGGAGCTTAGTGTTTGTTATTCAACAAACTAAGGCCCAAGTATAGATATACGTTTCATTGTGATTTATTCATATGAGACACAAGGGTATTGTTTCTACCACAAATATTTGAGAACATAATGTTTGTTTGCCAGAAATAATGTCCTTTTGGAGATTCGTTTCCAAAATGACAAGTGGGAGAAAATAGACCTCGAAAGTCTTCGAGGCGAACAACAAACATAAACGGACATTCCGGAGGCTTTTCGAAGTGCTTCAGAAAATCCGAACTTATTCTTTAAGGACTTTAGAAGTGGCTTTAAAGAATAGACATCTCTTAGAAGACTTCACAAGTGCTTCAAGGAGAAACAGAATATTCAAAGGACTTTCAAGTGGCTATTGATATTCTATTGTTTGATGTTCTATACCCAAGTAGGCATAGAGTTCAAGTCACTGAAACTATGAGATTCTTCTATTAGATAGTGAAGAATCATGGAGTTCAGGTCACTGAAGCTATGCGATTCTTCTATTAGATAGTGAAGAAACCTACAACTTGCAGTCAAACTATTAGCATGTAGATTAATGAGTTTGTTACCTGTAAGAAAGCTATGACGAAACTCAGATTCCCTAAAATGGTTAGAGGCCATATATAGACTCAAATGTTTTAAATGGTTAGAGACCATAAAACATACTCAATGTTTTGATGATTTGCAAGAACAGTTTCACACCTATTGGTTGCAAGTTTGTTTTAAGGATAAAAACCATCAAACATAGAATTGTGTGCACACACAAAGCTAAATTAGTTGCTAAAGGTTACAAGCAAATTCACGGCGTGGATTGTGTTGAAGCCTCATGCAAAATCGTAATGCTTAAGTCTACAATTCAAGCAATGATTGCATATTAGTACATATGGCAATTGGATGACAAAACGTATTCCTCAATCAAATGTTGGAAGAAAACTATGTACATGGAATGTCATAGGATTTGTGGATCCAAATAAATGCTTGAAAATAAATGCTAGCTTATGAAATCTAAGTACAGATTTAAGCAAGCAATTGGGAATCGGAACTGTATTTTAGTGAAGCTAATAAACATTTTAGTTTCATAAAATGTACATGATTCTTATAGATGTATAAGAAGTTTAGTGGGAGTACATAAAAAAATAATTGGTCCTATGTGTATCACACACATATCTCTCTATTGTGAAATAACATTCAAATGCTAATGACTTAGATTTGAGATTATTCATCAATGATGGACCAAGGCGAAACTTAGTACATACTGGGTATTAAGATCTATTTACAAAGATCTTATGATATTGTTTTGGATTAAGTAATGGCATTTACTAAATCAAACACGAAATACTCCATTGGAGATATTCGACCCATGTGAATAAATCTAAGTAAAGTATGTTTGAACTATGTATAAGCGTTTACAAAGTTAAACATCAAAGGATCTAAGTAAGATTCTTAACCTATATTATACGTCAAAGAATTTAGCTGGATTTAGTATCTACTGAAACTAGATGATCTAAAGTTACATGAACAGAATTCAATTGGGAATTATTCTGCAAAAGAATTTATCATGTATGATATAATATGAGGATCGCCAAAAACGTATCGTATGACTTTAGGCATGACGAACATATACCAGTCTTTATTGATCTAAGTGAAGATCAACTAGATTGAGATCAAGAATACTTATGGTACTTGAAAAGGTATGCTAAATATTGATGCTAAATATTGATGCTACACGCAGAAACACTGGCAAAGGATCAAGCAAGATCCCTTTGGAGTTAACCATTGACAAGGACGAGCTAAAGAGCATCGTGTTTTGAAATGGAAACATGGATCGGAGACCATGAGTTGTTGCGTGGGAAATTAAATATTAATTTCTATGTTCTAAGATACAGCTGGAAAGTCTTCCACATATCTATGAACTGCTTAGATAAGTAAATCCAAACAAAGCATCACTAGCAACCTATACAGTTGAAGTAAAAGTACTTATTGCCTAAGAAGCAATAAAATAGAGTTGTTTATATTAATGAGTTCTTCATTGAACTTGAGAAGATCACATGTCTGCTGACTTGATAGTTCTTCATTGCAAAAATGCGTAGAACCACTCTTGTAGCTAGAAAGACTGGATCACAAAAATAAACATACTCAAAAGATCTTATCATCTATCTCGAAGAACATTCGATGAAAAGGATATTAAGATTGGCAAAGCATGATAACTAAACCTATGCAACAAGTGAAATACAACACTCACATTGTGGCACTGGAAATCAAGCATAGCTTTGAATTCCATGAACTGTTTTAAAGATGGGTTTGAGGCCCATGGATGTAAAACATAAGGGTTGAACATTTATCATATATGAAATGAATTTTCATATTCCATTTAATCTTGGTTTAGTATTAAAAATGATGAGTCCCTTCAATTTGACGATATATTCAAGATAGACTGTCAGGACCAGTCCTGTGACTAAGAAATGTCTATCAAGTGAACTTGAATGTCAAAAGTTGAAAATGGTCCCTGGTCGGAGTTTTCTATAAAGATGGACGCATAGAAAACGTTAGACGACTAGAATGCAAGATGACAAGTAGTTCTGTTTCTTGAACTATGTGGACATGGCAATGTCATAATCATTTGCATAGATACTTACTTTGAGAAGACTAGTATCGGACAGACCTATGAAACTTTACTGTAAGAGATGAAAATATGTCATAAGTAAATTTCAATTAAAATTATTAGACACTAAATCCTCAATACCTGAGTGATTTGAGATTTCTTGTTTGAGAACTGGTTACTTTGACGTTGACCAACCGTCGCACCGTAAAAGCAGGCTATAAAGGCAACGCTCAGGTAATCATCTATCAAACGAAGTCTAATCTCACGATCTCGAGATTGGGATTGTCCTCCCATAAATCGGGATGCGATGCTTAAAAGTTGAACAAGGCCACTCGGAGAGCTAGAAACTGTGAAATGCATGGCCGTGCTCGGATGAATCATAGGCTATGATTATCTGTTTATTTGATCAGTTGAACTCTAAAACCGAGAAACACCTCTGTACATAATAAGGATGACAACTCTTACCTTATGTTCAAGAGCAAGCATCGAGCGACAAAGGAATTAGGAAATGCACACTTGTCCCTAAGGACAAGTGGGAGACTGAAGGAAATAATGCCCTTGGTCCAAGTATGCATTCAATGATAAGTCTAATAAATGCGGTTCAGTATTAATTAACAAGTTAATAATTCAGTGAGATCAAGTGAGCTGAATGCCTAGCTAGAGGCCGCTTCAGTTCAAGTGGAATTAATGATATTAATCCACATCTTACTCTTGACTGGACCCGTAGGGTCACACAAATAGTACGTAAACGGATCAAATATTTAATGGCATTAAATACTCTATCTATGGATATTCGGAATCGACAGATCTTGGTTTCAGTGGGAGCTGAGATCGTCACAAGCAAGTGAATACTCCGGAAACGATGATATTGCCGGAAACGGAAATATGGATCGTATCGGAAATATAAATATTATCCAAGTCGTAGATGTTGCCGGAAACGGAAACATGGTACGTATCGGAAAATATTATTGGAAATGGAAATATTGCCGGAATCGGAAATATTGCCGGAAACGGAAATATTGTCAGAATCGGAAATATTATCGGAATCGGAAAATAGTTCCGGAAATGGAAATATTAAATATTTGTTCGAAACGGAAATTAATTCCGGAATCGGAAATACTAAATATTGTTCGTGCTGGGCCTTCGTCTAGCTATCCTCGCCCGATGCTAATTCGTACGATGCGCTTCCGATTAAATTTCCGGTTCCGGAATTCTTTTCCAATACGAACAATATTTAATATTTCCGATTCCTGAATTAATTTCCGTTTCGAACAAATATTTAATATTTCCGTTTCCGGAATTATTTTCCGATTCCGATAATATTTCCGATTCTGACAATATTTCCGTTTCCGGCAATATTTCTGATTCCGGCAATATTTCCATTTCCGATAATATTTTCCGATACGTACCATATTTCCGTTTCCGGCAACATCTAGGACTTGGATAATATTTATATTTCCGATACGATCCATATTTCCGTTTCCGGCAATATCATCGTTTCCGGAGTATTCATTTCTTGCTTGTGACGATCTCAGCTCCCACTGAAACCAAGATCCGCCGATTCCGAATATCCATAGATGGAGTATTTAATGCCATTAAATACTTGATCCGTTTACGTACTATTTGTGTGACCCTACGGGTTCAGTCAAGAGTAAGCTGTGGATTAATATCATTAATTTCACTTGAACTGAACCGACCTCTAGCTAGGCATTCAGCTCACTTGATCTCACTGAATTTATTGACTTGTTAATTAATACTGAACCGCATTTATTAGACTTAACATTAAATGCATAATTAGACCAAGGGCATTATTTCCTCCAGTCTCCCACTTGTCCTTAGGGACAAGTGTGCATTTCCTAATTCCTTTATCGCTCGATGATTGCTCTTGAACATAAGGTAAGAGTTGTCATCCTTATTATGTCCAGAGGTGTTTCTCGGTTTCAGAGTTTAACTGATCAAATAAACAGATAATCATATCCTATGATTCATCCGAGCACGGCCATGCATTTTACAGTTTCTAGCTCTCCGAGTGGCCTTGTACAACTTTCAGCATCTCATCCCGATTTATGGGAGGACAATTCCAATCTTGCGATCTTGAGATTAGACTTCGTTTGATAGGTGATTACCTGAGCGTTGCCTTTATAGCCCCCTTTTACGGTGCGACGGTTGGTCAACGTCAAAGTAACCAGTTCTCAAACAAGTAATCTCAAATCACTCAGGTATTGAGGATTTAGTGTCTTATAATTTTAATGAAATTTACTTATGACAGATTTTCATCTCTTACAGTAAAGTTTCATAGGTCTGTCCGATGCTAGTCTTTCCAAAGTAAGTATCTTTGCAAATGATTACAACATTGCCATGTCCACATAGTTCAAGAAACATAACTACTAGTCATCTTGCATTCTAGTCGTCTAACGTTTTCTATGCGTCCAATTTTGTAGAAAACTCCGACCAGGGACCATTTTCAACCTTTGACATTCAAGTTCACTTGATAGACATTTCTTAGTCACAAGACTGGTCCTGACAGACTATCTTGAATATATCGTCAAATTGAAGGGACTCATCATTTAATACTAAACCAAGATTAAATGGAATATGAAAATACATTTCATATATGATAAATGTTTCAACCCCAGTGTTTTACAACCATGGGCCTCAAACCCATCTTTAAAACAGTTCATGGAATTTAAAGCTATGCTCGATTTCTGGTGCCACAATGTGAGTGTTGCTTCTCACTTATTGCATAGGTTTAGTTATCATGCTTTGGCATTCTTAATATCCTTTTCATCGAATGTTCTTCGAGATATTATTATAAGATCTTTTGAGTATGTTTTTTTTGTAATCTAGTCTTTCTTGCTACAATAGTGGTTCTACGCATTTTGCAATGAAGAACTATCAAGTCAGCAGACATGTGATCTACCCAAGTTCAATGAAGAACTCTTTAACAGAAACAACCCTGTTTTATTGCTTCTTAGGCAATAAGTACTTTTACTTCAACTGTATAGGTTGCTAGTGATGCTTTGTTTGGATTTACTTATCCAAGCAGTTCACAGATATGTGGAAGACTTTCCAGTTGTATCTTAGGACATAGAAATTAATATTTAATTTCCCACGCAACAACTCATGGTCTCTAATCCATGTTGCCATTTCAAAACGCGCTGCTCCAAAGCTCGTCCTTGTCAATGGTTAACTCCAAAGGGATATTGCTTGATCCTTTGCCAGTGTTTATACGTGTAGCATCAAAGTTTAGCATATCTTTATTTCCTTAAATCAAGAACTAATCCTATGTACCTTTTCAAGTTCCATAAGTTTTTCTTGATCTCAATCTAGTTGATCTTTACTTAGATCAATAGAGATTGGTATATGTTGGTCATGCCTAAAGCCATACGATACATTTTTGGCGATCCTCATATTACATCACACATGATAAATTCTTTTGCAGAATAATTCCCAATTGAATTCTATTCATGTAACTTTAGCTCATTCAATTTCAGTAGATACTGAATCCAGCTAAATTATTTGACATAAAATATAGGCTAAGAATCTTATTTAGATCCTTTGATGTTTAACTTAGTAAATGCTTATACATAGTTTAAACATTCATTACTTAGATTTATTCACATGGGTCGAATATCTCCAATGGAATCTTTCGTGTTTGATTAAGTAAATGCTATTACTTAATCCAAAACAATAATATAAGATCTTTTTAAATAGATCTTAATACCCAGTATGCACTAAGTTTCGCCTTGGTCCGTCATTGATGAATAATTTCAAATCTAAGTCATTAGCATTTGAATGTTATTTCACAATAGAGAGATATGTGTATAATACACATAGGACCAATTAAGTTTTATGTATTTCCACTAAAATTCTTATTCATCTATAAGATTTATGTATATTTTATGAAACTAAAATACTTATTAGCTTCACTAAAATACAATTCCAATTCCCAATTGCTTGCTTAAATCTGTACTTAGATTTCATAAGCTAGCTTTCCTTTTCAAGCATTTATTTGGATCCACAAATCCTATGACATGCCATGTACATAGTTTCTTCCAACATTTGATTGAGGAATACGTTTTGTCATCCAATTGCCATATGTACTAATATGCAATCTTTGCTTGATTTATAGACTTGAGCATTATGATTATGCATGAGGTTTCAACACAATCCATGCTATGAATTTGCTTGTAACCTTTAGCAACTAATCTAGCTTTGGCTGTGAACACAATTCCATGTTTGATGGTTTTATCTTTAAAACAAACTTGCAACCAATAGGTGTGAAACTATTCTTGCAAATCAAAAAAATTTCAATTTTGTCATCAAAACATTGGTTATGTTTTATGGCCTTTAACCATCTAAAACATTTGAGTCTATATATATGGCCTCTAACCATTTTAGGGAATCTATATTTCGTCATAGCTTTCTTGCAAGTCACAAACTCATAAATCTATATGATAATAGTTTGACTGCAAGTTGTAAGTTTCTTCACTATCTAATAGAAGAATCTCATAGTTTCCTTGACTTGAACTCTATGCCTACTTGGGTATAGAACATCAAACAATAGAATATCAACAACCACTTGAAAATCCTTTGAATATTCTGTTCTCCTTGAAGCACTTGTAAAGTCTTCTAAGAGATGTCAATTCTTTAAAGCCACTTCTAAAGTCCTTAAAGAATAAGTTCGGATTTTCTGAAGCACTTCGAAAAGCCTCCGGAATGTCCGTTTATGTTTGTTGTTCGCCTCGAAGACTTTCGAGGTCTATTTTCTCCCACTTGTCATTTTGGAAACGAATCTCCAAAAGGACATTATTTCGAGCAAACAAACATTATATTCTCAAAAACTCGTGGTAGAAACAATACCCGTGTGTCTCATTTGAATAAATCACAATGAAACGTATATCTATACTTGGGCCTTAGTTTGTCGAATGACAAACACTAAGCTCCCACTGAGTTTAACAACTCTCTAGATATATAATTATTAAAAAGATATTCTGAAATTATTTTTCAATAATTTTGAAGAATTTAGTTTAGTTTGGTGGTAGTTGAGCATTTTGTTTTAGAATTTATTGGAAAAGTCTTTATGATTCATCATTGATCGAATCAAGTACTAATTGACTTCAATCGTTCCAACTTAGATATGCCATATCTTATGGAGCTAGATCGTGAAATTACAACACACAATCATTGATGATTTCTTGCCAAGTGGATTTTATACTTCCGAATCTTTGAACTAGCCAAACAGATTCAAACTTATATCACATTGAGTAAATAAACCTATATTCACTCCAATTGAGGTGAAATAATAAAGTCATAAAATATTTCTTTAGCTTTTGAACTCTATTGTCTAGGTGTTCTAACAATAGTTCATATCTTTTGTTACTTTCAACAAGTAAGACTATCTTGTCTTGAATGATCTAGAAATCAATCAACTTTCAAAAGTCCATCAAAATAGAGCTTATAAATTAAAATGTTAACTTGTTGATATGGTCTAAGCAACAATGCCAAAGATTAGTGGAACTCAAAAATGTTTAAAGAACGATTAAAGTTTTAGATTTTATTACTTAAAAAGTTTAATTTTTTCATTGATTCGTTCGTTCTTTAAAATTTGAATAATGTTAGCCTTGATTAAATATTTTACGAAATTGGATTGTAATTAAATTTTATTAAATCGTTAAAATCGTTGCATGTTTTTCGAAAATAAAAATCATAACTTTTTATGAAAAATAACATTAATGCAAAGTTCGTGAAATTAAATTTTTTTAAAAATTAAGTTGGTCCGTAGGCACGAACCAAAGGCACGAACACAAGGGTGTGGTGGACGTGTGGCTCGATAAGCCATGCAGGCTGCCATACGAGTGCCGAGCCGCAGCGACGCGGGCAGCAGCAAGCGAGCTGCGTTCCGTGCGCGCGGTGGGCGAGGAAAGGGCAAGCAAGGCAGTGCCTTGGCTTGCGAGTGCTGCGACGAAGCAAGACACGAAGCCTGCGACGTGTAGCGCTGCGATGAGCATGACGAGAGCGCAGGGCCGCGACGAGCTGTGGGCACGCGCGCGCACCAGGCTGCGGGGTATGCGAGCTTGCTCGTGTGCCTCGTAGGCCACACAAGCGTTACAATGGGCTGGGCGCAAGCCTAGCCCAACCATGCACTTGGACTTTTTCATTCAAAATTGTTTATTTCGTTGGGCTTCGCATGTTTGCATTAATTTGAGCGAACGGGATATTTAATTTAATATTTTATTTTCTTGGGCCGGGCCGCGAGTTTTAATTTAATATTTTATAATTAATTATCCGAAATAATTATTGGTTTGAGTGGGAGCCATTAAATGAAATTAAAATGAAATAATTAATTTTAATTATTTTTGTAGGTCGCATTATTTTAATTACATTCAATTTTAGTTAGAATAAAGTCTAAGGATTAATAATTTGGAAATTGATTAATGTTTTAGGACGCGTTTATGTGAATGTGAATTTTAATTAATTCACGTAAATACTTGCATACTTATATGGGCCATTCGTGTTAGCATACGAATGGGTGAATGCATAGAATATATATATTTTATGTAATGAAGGTACTCCAAGTGACTAGTATGGCCATTTAGGATAGTTAAATAAGGTATGCGAACCGTTCTATCTTTGAAAGTAAAGTTTTAAATATGGTCTGCGTACCATGAAAATTTTGATGTAATTTTATTATTTTCAAGTATTTCTAAGTTTAGAACTTTAAGTTAGCATTTGAACGAAGATTCAAGACGATGCCAAGCTAACAAGATGGTGATGAAGATTGGATGCTTCAAGACAAGATGTTTTGGGCCATACTAGCTCACCATTTATTTATGCATTTTGATATATATTATGCTTGAATGTATGAATGTATACTTTGCATGAATAGGTTGTTTCGTATGACTCGATTAGATTTAGTTCACTAAATAATCGAACCAACATAGAAACAATTAGGTCCATAGTAATATTGAGTTCAAAAGCCAAATCTGAAGGAAATAATGCCCTTGGTCCAAGTATGCATTCTATGTTAAGTCTAATAAATGCGGTTCAGTATTAATTAACAAGTTAATAATTCAGTGAGATCAAGTGAGCTGAATGCCTAGCTAGAGGCCGCTTCAGTTCAAGTGGAATTAATGATATTAATCCACAGCTTACTCTTGACTGAACCCGTAGGGTCACACAAATAGTACGTAAACGGATCAAGTATTTAATGGCATTAAATACTCCATCTATGAATATTCGGAACCGACGGATCTTGGTTTCAGTGGGAGCTAAGATCGTCACAGGCAAGAAATGAATACTCCGGAAACGATGATATTGCCGGAAACGGAAATATGGATCGTATCGGAAATATGAATATTATCCAAGTCGTAGATGTTGCCGGAAACGGAAACATGGTACGTATCGGAAAATATTATTGGAAATGGAAATATTACCAGAATCGGAAATATTGCCGGAAACGGAAATATTGTCAGAATCGGAAATATTACCGGAATCGGAAAATAATTCCGGAAACGGAAATATTAAATATTGTTCGTATCGGAAATAAATTCCGGAACTGGAAATTTAATCGGAAGCGTATCGTACGAATTAGCATCGGACGAGGCCTGCCGGACGAAGGCCCAGCACGAAGCCGGGCCATCGCCCAGCAAGCACGCGCGCCACAAGCCCAGCCAAGGCAGCGCCCAGGCCTACCGCAAGGCAGGCCCAGCGCGCGCCAAGGCCACGGATGCGTGGGCCGTGCTGCGTGGGCTGCTGCTCGCACGCGCATGGGCAGCCCTTGTGGCTGCCGTGTGTGTGTGAGTTTGTGCTCATGCGTGATTCCTAAATCTACAAGAGTTAGTGTATGATTAAATTCCTATTCCTAATTGGATAAATTAATTAAATAGAATTCATGTAGGATTCTAATTTCAATTAATTCGTATCCTACTAGGATTACGATTCCTTTTCCATAACTCTATAAATAAAGGCCTAGGGGTCATTATTTATACACAAGTTTTAAGTATTCAAAACTAAGATTTTTAAGCAGAAAAATCAGCCAATATTCTTGCCTACCTAACCGAAAATATTAGAACCTTAAGGGCGATTCTAGTTGGTCAATCTTAAGGCGGATCCGGACGTGCTGTGGACTATCTACGGAGGGACGACACTTGGAGTCCTAAAGACTTGTTCTTGTTCGGTTCGGGCGCAGCTAGGGAAGGCACGCAACAAAGAGTATGCATCTAAACTATGCTAAATGATTATGTGTAAATAATATGTTTCCTGGCTTTATGGTTTTTCCGCATGATTTATGAACTGTCATATGAATCATAACCTAACAGTGGTATCACGAGCCCCTTATTATTTTCATAATCTAAATTGCATGAACATGGTTAAATATTACAAATTTGCAAGAATTAAAAGGGGTGATTAATTTTCGTAATTGTTAATTAATTGCAAATTGCGTTTATTTAATTATACGTACGCAGTTTTTCGGCAGTTTCTTCGTCACTCATCCAAATCGAGTGATTTTTCTGCCGAACCCAGAATTCTCAAATTCGAAGCCTAACTATGACTTTTCGAAGGTTTTAGTTTTTCGAATGCAAAATTTCGTAAATTTAAGATGTTAAATTAAATATTTGCGATTCTTGTTGATAAATCTTGAATTTTTGATTGACCTACTGCATATGTTTAACAAGTTTGAATGCCTAGTCTTGTTAATTATGCAATCTAATTTGTAATTATGATTAATTTGTTGAAAATTAGAATAATTTAGAATTAATTTGATTTTCATAATTAATTGTAATTTAATTAGAAACCTATGATTAAAAACCACCATAAAAATTGTAAATTTACGATAAATTTTAAATTTTTATGACCTAAACTTGAATCCATATCAATCGGAAATCAATTGGATAATAAATTTTCGATTTTTTCGCCCTAAAATTATGAAATTAATATTATTTATTAATTTGTCATTAATTTTAAATATAAATTTTAAATTTTATGCGATTCGTTCATATAACTTGCACGCACGAAGCAATGGACGCTTCGTGTTACCCTTAAGGGGTGTTGTATAATGCGGGCATGCGACGACGAGCAAGGGAGCTCGTCGCCCGTGCGGCACGAATGCAATGAGCAAGGGCGTAGTGCACGAGCACAAGGCAGCAGCCCTGCCTTGTGTCGTGTGCCACGAGCAATGAACGAATGGGCATGGGCGAAGAGCGAGCCAAGGAAGTCGCGTGTGGGCAGCAAGCGAGCTGCGCCACAACGCGCGCTGCCTCGCACAAGAGCGCGCAGCCTCGCGCGCAGCGAGCGCAAGCTCGCGTGCCACGAGCGCTGCGCCCAGCATTACTCGCGCGCACAGCGAGCGATGTCGCGCGCCCAGCGAGCGATGTCGCGCCCCAGCGAGCGATGGCTCGCTCGCACAGCGAGCGATGTCGCGCGCCCAGCGAGCGATGTCGCGCGCCCAGCGAGCGATGGCTCGCGCGCCCAGCGAGCGATGTCGCGCGCCCAGCGAGCGATGTCGCGCGCGCGCACTGCGAGCGATAGCTCGCGTGCGATGAGCGCTGGCACGCGCAGCGAGCACCAATGCGTGCGGAGGCTTGCGATAGGGAAGCAGCAGCTATGCGACGAGCGCATGGGCTGCGCGCACATGGCCAGCAATGGCTGTGTGCGTACGGTCCATGGGCGTGCAACGCGTAGGGTGTTTGCGTTACGATTAGATCGTTTTGAATGTTTAATTTGAAAATTTCAGTTCACGTAATTTTAATTAATTTTAAAATTAATAATTTGAATTATTTTCTTGGATTTTAATTTTGAATATTATAATTATAATAAATGTTATTTATTCTAATTATTTTACTAAAATTAAAATCATGAATTAATTTAAATACGACTGAAATTAAATTAAATTTTTTTTTGGATTCAATTATAAATTGATATGAGCTTTAAATTTTAAATAAATTTGTATGTTTCCGGTTAGACTAGAAATACATTTTTATGTTTAAAATTGGTAAAGCATATGAATTTATTGGTTTAAGTGGGAGCGCCTTTTAGTCATAAACTCTTGATTAGGTCTACAAATCCTTAAGGTTAAAACAACTTGATTAGAATTAATAAGGACTGAATAATTGGTAGATTATTGGTGCCCTTGATTAATTGCTGCAAATGTTTACGTGATGCATAATGTGTTTTACTAACCAGCTACGTGGGCCATTCATGATAATGAATGGGTGAATGGTATATATTGTATATGTACTGTTTTGCAGGTTATGAAGTGACTAGTATGGCCCAAATAGGATAGAAAATATGGTCTGCGTACCATTAATTTGAATGTAATTGGTCTAAAGTACCAAAGTTATTTTTCAATTCAAATATGGTCTGCGAACCATCAAATAGTTGTAATTAGTTATAGCTTATCCTATTTGAAGAAAATGGTGCCTCCCACGGAGATTTTCAAGACGGACTTTGAAGTCAAAGCTTCAAGATGAAGTCGGGCCATACTAGATCACAAATATCTTATGCATGTTTTAAGTTATTTATTGTTTTAAATATGTCTTAAAATGCATGAGATCAAAAGCTTGATTATGTTGCATGATTAAGGATTTTAGTTCACTTAAAATCTAACCAACATAGTAAGAGCCTTAAGTTCCAAACTTAAAAATTGAGTTAAAAGGTGCCATGCCAAAATATACACTTGCTTGGATATCCTTTACATCAATCTAGTAATAGTTTTCGCTCAGCGAGGTGTTACTTATTGGTCCTAAAGGGGCAAGGTACACAAATAATTGTGAGTACATGTTAGTTTTGGTGAAACTCAACGATATAAGTAAGGAGTCCTTTTATGTCGTGGCAAATTCGATAGGTTTACCTAATAAGTTCTTAGACGTACCTATCAACCAAGAATAGTTTCTAGACTATTAGCAAAAGGCTTTTGCTTACCTAAGATGTTCTAGGATTAAGTCGACAAACTGTGCTTAGTTCTTCAATGATTTTAGGATCTTGGAATCATTTTATTCACACCTGCCGGAACACATAATTTGAATAAAATGCTTAATAAACACTGAATTATGCATGTATGCTAGAATTTAAGTTTATTAAGAGAAACTGTGAATGGTTATTTATTTGTTTATTCTTTTCAATTGTAGTTTTTAATATGGCAAACAACAATTCATTCAACATTCGATCAATTCTCGAAAAGGAGAAGTTGAACGGGAAAAACTTCCTTGACTGGCAAAGGAACTTGCAAATAGTTCTTATGCAGGAAGAAAAGGAGTATGTCCTAGATGAGGCGATGCCCGAAGCTCCAGGCGACGGGGTCACTCAGGCAGCCCTCAATCGTTGGATTGATGCCAACAAGGATGTGAAATGTCTAATGCTCGCCACCATGAGTGCGGATCTGCAGAAAACGTTCATCAACTCAGATGCTTTCACAATCATCAGTGAGTTGAAGAACATGTTCCAAGATCTGGCTCGAGTCGAAAGATTCGAGACTCATAGGCAAATTCTTGAGACCAAGCTTAAGAAAGGCGAGCCCGTAAGTCCACATGTTCTCAAAATGATTGGACTCATTGAGAATATGAGTCGGCTGGATCAGCAATTTTCTCAGGAAATGGCTATAGACACCATCCTCCATTCTCTTCATAGCGGGTATGATCAGTTCAAACTGAACTACAATATGAATAGTCTGGACAAAACGCTCACTGAGCTTCACGGTATGCTGAAGACCGCTGAAAAGACGCTCAAAAGTGATAAGCAGGATGTGCTTATGGTGCGTGGGGGCAAGTTCAAGAAATCTGGAAAGAAGAGGAATGCTAAGAAAGGTGGCAACAAGGCCAGCCCAACTAAGCAAACTGGCGCCAAATCTGCAAAGAGAAAGGTCAGTCAACCCACTTCTGAATCCAAATGCTTCTACTGCAAGAAGAAGGGGCATTGGAAGAGAGATTGCTTGAAGCTAAAGGAAGATCAGAAGAACGGAACAGTCGTTCCATCTTCAGGTATTTTCGTTATAGACTGTATACTTGCTAATTCAACTTCTTGGGTATTAGATACAGGTTGTGGCTCACACTTATGTTCCAATCCACAGGGACTAAGAAGAAGTAGAAAGTTAAGCAAGGGTGAAGTCGACCTACGAGTGGGAAATGGAGCACGGATTGCTGCATTAGCTGTAGGAACTTACTATTTGTCGTTGCCCTCCGGGCTAGTTTTGGAACTGGAAGAATGTTTCCATGTTCCAAGTCTTACTAAAAACATCATTTCAGTTTCTTGCTTAGATGCTAAGGGATTTTCCTTTATAATAAAAGACAATAGTTGTTCGTTTTATTTTAAAGAGATGTTTTATGGATCTGCTAGATTAGTCAATGGACTTTATTTATTAGATCACGACAAACAAGTATATAACATAAATACCAAAAAGGCCAAAAAGGATGATTCAGATCTCACCTATCTGTGGCATTGTCGATTAGGCCATATAAACTTGAAACGCTTAGAAAGACTTCAAAGGGAAGGAATTCTAGAACCATTTGACTTAGAGGATTATGGTAAATGCGAATCATGTTTACTTGGCAAAATGACAAAGCAACCTTTCTCTAAAGTTGGAGAAAGAGCAAATGAACTATTGGGTTTAATCCATACAGATGTATGTGGACCAATGAGTACAAATGCTAGAGGTGGTTTCAGCTACTTTATCACTTTCACTGATGACTTCAGTAGGTATGGTTATGTCTACCTAATGAAGCATAAGTCTGAATCCTTTGACAAATTCAAGGAATTTCAGAGTGAAGTAGAGAATCAATTAGGCAAGAAGATCAAGGCACTGCGGTCTGATAGACGCGGTGAATATCTGAGCTATGAATTTGATGACCATCTGAAAGAATGTGGAATTCTATCAGAATTGACCCCTCCTGGAACACCACAATGGAACGGTGTGTCAGAACGGAGGAACAGAACCTTGCTAGACATGGTCAGGTCAATGATGGGTCAGGCCGAACTTCCATTAGAATTTTGGGGACATGCACTAAATACAGCTGCACTCACTATAAATAGAGCTCCGTCTAAAGCTGTCGAAAAGACTCCATACGAATTATGGTTTGGAAAGCCTCCAAATGTGTCTTTTCTTAAGATTTGGGGATGTGAAGTATACGTCAAACGATTAATTTCAGACAAACTTCATCCAAAATCTGACAAATGTATCCTTGTGGGCTATCCAAAGGAAACAAAGGGGTATTACTTCTACAATACATCTGAGAACAAAGTGTTTGTTGCTCGAGATGGTGTCTTTTTGGAGAAGGATCACATTTCCAAAATGACAAGTGGGAGAAAAGTAGACCTCGAAGAAATTCGAGTCGAACAACAAACTCTAGAGAATGCTCAAGATGACATTCAGGATGAAACTCAGAGATCTTTAGAAGAATCTGGTGAGAATCATGGTCAATCTAGAAATGTTACCCCGCGTAGATCGCAAAGATATAGATCTCAACCGGAAAGGTACTTAGGTATTTTGACGAACGAGAGCTATGACGTTCTATTACTTGAAAGTGATGAACCTGCGACTTACAAGCAAGCTATGACGAGCCCTAGCTCCAAGCAATGGCAAGAAGCCATGCAATCTGAATTAGACTCCATGTCTGAAAACCAAGTATGGGATTTGGTCGATTTGCCAGATGGCTACCAAGCCATTGGAAGCAAATGGGTTTTCAAACTAAAAAAGGACAAGGATGGGAAACTTGAAGTTTTCAAAGCTAGATTGGTTGCAAAAGGTTACAGGCAAGTCCACGGTGTGGATTACGATGAAACCTTTTCACCAGTTGCAATGCTAAAGTCTATTCGAATAATGTTAGCAATCGCTGCATATTACGATTACGAAATATGGCAGATGGATGTCAAAACTGCTTTCTTAAACGGCATTTTAACAGAAACTGTGTTTATGACACAACCTGAAGGTTTTGAGGATCCAAAGAATGCTAAAAAGGTATGCAAGCTAAAGAAATCAATCTACGGATTGAAGCAGGCATCCAGGAGCTGGAATATACGTTTTGATGAAGCAGTCAGTGACTTTGGTTTCATCAAGAACGCGGACGAATCTTGTGTATACAAGAAGGTCAGTGGGAGCAAAATTGCTTTCCTAGTATTATATGTCGACGACATATTGCTTATCGGAAATGACATTCCTATGTTGAACTCTGTCAAGATTTGGCTCGGGAAATGTTTTTCGATGAAGGATCTAGGAGAAGCACAGTACATATTGGGCATCAAGATTTACAGAGATAGATCTAAAAAGATGATTGGACTTAGTCAAAGCACTTATATCAATAAGGTGCTTGATAGGTTCAAGATGGCGGACTCCAAGCGAGGCTACCTACCCATGTCTCATGGAATGACTCTAAGCAAGACTCAGTGCCCAAAAACACTTGATGAGCGTAGACGAATGAATGGGATTCCATATGCATCATTGATTGGTTCAATAATGTATGCTATGATATGTACACGCCCGGATGTTGCGTACGCACTCAGTGCTACGAGCAGATACCAGTCAGACCCAGGAGAGGCGCATTGGACTGCTGCCAAGAACATTCTGAAGTACCTGAAAAGGCACAAAGATGACTTCCTGGTCTATGGTGGAGATGATGAATTAATTGTTAAAGTCTATACGGACGCAAGTTTCCAAACCGACAAAGATGATTTCAGATCACAGTCTGGGTTTGTCTTCTGCCTCAACGGAGGAGCAGTAAGCTGGAAAAGTGCTAAGCAAAGCACCATTGCGGATTCTACAACTGAAGCGGAGTACATTGCTGCACATGAAGCAGCAAAGGAAGCTATATGGCTAAGGAAGTTCATAGGAGAACTAGGTGTAGTCCCCTCCATTAAAGGACCAATAGCCCTGTATTGTGATAATAACGGAGCTATTGCACAGGCAAAAGAGCCTAGACACCACCAGAGAGTCAAGCATGTACTTCGTAGATTTCACCTTCTACGAGAGTTCGTTGAAAGAAAAGAAGTCGAGATAAGCAAAATTGGAACTGATGACAACATATCAGATCCATTAACTAAACCTCTGCCGCAAGCGAAGCACAACTCGCACACTGCAGCTATGGGAATCAAGCATATTGGAGAATGGCTTTGATGTCTCTGTTTAATGTTTTAAAGTTTTAGAGTTTAAATCTTTGTAAAACATTATTGGTTAATCATTCACAATAAATGAAAGGAATTCATTTTTCCATTTAATTTGTGGTTTATTAAATGATGAGTCCCTTCAACTTGACGATATATTCAAGATAGACTGTCAGGACCAGTCCTGTGACTAAGAAATGTGTATCAAGTGAACTTGAATGTCAAAGGTTGAAAATGGTCCCTAATCGGAGTTTTCTATAAAATTGGACGCATAGAAAACGTTAGACGATTAGAATGCAAGATGACTAGTAGTTCTGTTTCTTGAACTATGTGGACATGGCAATGTCATAATCATTTGCATAGATACTTACTTTGGGAAGACTAGTATCGGACAAGACCTATGAAACTTTACTGTAAGAGATGAAAGTCTGTCATAAGTAAATTTCATTAAATTATTAGACACTAAATCCTCAATACCTGAGTGATTTGAGATTACTTGTTTGAGAACTGGTTGCTTTGACGTTGACCAACCGTCGCACCGTAAAAGGAGGCTATAAAGGCAACGCTCAGGTAATCACCTATCAAACGAAGTCTAATCTCAAGATCGCAAGATTGGGATTGTCCTCCCATAAATCGGGATGAGATGCTTAAAAGTTGTACAAGGCCACTCGGAGAGCTAGAAACTGTGAAATGCATGGCCGTGCTCGGATGAATCATAGGCTATGATTATCTGTTTATTTGATCAGTTGAACTCTGAAACCGAGGAACGCCTCTGGACATAATAAGGATGACAACTCTTACCTTATGTTCAAGAGCAAGCATCGAGCGACAAAGGAATTAGGAAATGCACACTTGTCCCTAAGGACAAGTGGGAGACTGAAGGAAATAATGCCCTTGGTCCAAGTATGCATTCTATGTTAAGTCTAATAAATGCGGTTCAGTATTAATTAACAAGTTAATAATTCAGTGAGATCAAGTGAGCTGAATGCCTAGCTAGAGGCCGCTTCAGTTCAAGTGGAATTAATGATATTAATCCACAGCTTACTCTTGACTGAACCCGTAGGGTCACACAAATAGTACGTAAACGGATCAAGTATTTAATGGCATTAAATACTCCATCTATGAATATTCGGAACCGACGGATCTTGGTTTCAGTGGGAGCTAAGATCGTCACAGGCAAGAAATGAATACCCCGGAAACGATGATATTGCCGGAAACAGAAATATGGATCGTATCGGAAATATGAATATTATCCAAGTCGTAGATGTTGCCGGAAACGGAAACATGGTACGTATCGGAAAATATTATTGGAAATGGAAATATTACCAGAATCAGAAATATTGCCGGAAACGGAAATATTGTCAGAATCGGAAATATTACCGGAATCGGAAAATAATTCCGGAAACGGAAATATTAAATATTGTTCGTATCGGAAATAAATTCCGGAACTGGAAATTTAATCGGAAGCGTATCGTACGAATTAGCATCGGACGAGGCCTGCCGGACGAAGGCCCAGCACGAAGCCGGGCCATCGCCCAGCAAGCACGCGCGCCACAAGCCCAGCCAAGGCAGCGCCCAGGCCTACCGCAAGGCAGGCCCAGCGCGCGCCAAGGCCACGGATGCGTGGGCCGCGCTGCGTGGGCTGCTGCTCGCACGCGCATGGGCAGCCCTTGTGGCTGCCGTGTGTGTGTGAGTTTGTGCTCATGCGTGATTCCTAAATCTACAAGAGTTAGTGTATGATTAAATTCCTATTCCTAATTGGATAAATTAATTAAATAGAATTCATGTAGGATTCTAATTTCAATTAATTCGTATCCTACTAGGATTACGATTTCTTTTCCATAACTCTATAAATAAAGGCCTAGGGGTCATTATTTATACACAAGTTTTAAGTATTCAAAACTAAGATTTTTAAGCAGAAAAATCAGCCAATATTCTTGCCTACCTAACCGAAAATATTAGAACCTTAAGGGCGATTCTAGTTGGTCAATCTTAAGGCGGATCCGGACGTGCTGTGGACTATCTACGGAGGGACGACACTTGGAGTCCTAAAGACTTGTTCTTGTTCGGTTCGGGCGCAGCTAGGGAAGGCACGCAACAAAGAGTATGCATCTAAACTATGCTAAATGATTATGTGTAAATAATATGTTTCCTGGCTTTATGGTTTTTCCGCATGATTTATGAACTGTCATATGAATCATAACCTAACAAAATCAAGCACTTACAAAAATCTAAGGATCTAAGATAGTAGGTTTCCGCCAAAGCGAGGTGCTATTTTAGTAGACTTAGGTGGTAAGGCGTCCCAAAGGAGCACATTGATTGTGGTTCAACTCAAACAACAATGGCATTATGTTGTGGCAATGGGATAAATTATGGTATTAATTTATTAACCAAGAGTAATTTGGAGATTACTAGCAATAGGTTTTGCTTACCTAGAATCTTAAACTACTTAAGACATGCCATAGCTGCTTAAGAATTTCGGACTTTTAGGGTCTTGGAGTCGTTTCATTCATTTTGGACCATGTTTTATTTTTGCATGAATGAAATGTTAAATAGCTTTGATGATTGCGTGAATGCCTTTTATTCAAGTTATTAAAGTATAATAAATGTTTTATTTTCTAGTTCATTTTGTAGAATCGTAAATCTTCAACTTTATTGCGTTCGGACGATAGAACTGCGATATTTCCTCGATCGATTGGTAACTAATTTTGAGAGCGATTCTCAAAGAAAAGGAGAGTGAGAGCGTATCTTGAATGCTATTTTCTTATAGCGATCTTCATGGTTGTTTTCAAACTAGAATGTGAATGGTAGACCAATTGGACCTCATATATTTAGAATACTGGGTAGTTTTGGAATAGTGAAGTATTGAGTGTACAAAAGAAAGGGACTTTGTAAGCGTAACAAAGTAAGAAGATCAAGTAAAGAGTAAAATTTTAGGACTATAAGAAAACGTGTTAGAAAGGATAGGAAAGGGGAACAAAAGAAAAGAATTCAAGATTCAATTTCTACCTTGAAGTTTATGTTAAAGAGAAACGACTTAGCAAATAAACTCCTATGGTATTAGATTACCGCTTGAGGTTCTAACTCTTGTTAAGAACTCAAATTCCAGGAGCTAAGTCTGGTTATTGACCTACAAGTGGGAAATGAAGCAAAGTTGTGCTACATTAATTGTAGGGTCATCATGTTTGTTTTAAAGTCCTTCTAAAGGCTGGAACTTAATGGTATTATGTTCCATTAATCATCATAATCAATTTCTGTTTGGACAACGGAAAGACTCACATTCAAAGTAAACAGAAACATTCGTTGAGTGTTCATTTGAATAAAATGGTCATTTAAGGGTTGAGTCATATGATTGATTAATAAACAAACAAATCTCTTTACACTAAAACTTCAAAAGGTTCAAATCGAACATTTTTTATTTGTGTTCCACATACCTTTGGCAATGTCATACGACCATATCAACAAGACAACATTCTAAGATTCCATGGCATGGATTTCTGAGAGTTGGTTAATTTAAGACACGTGGGTCTTGCTTGTTGAACATGACGTAGAAATTGACAATTGTTAGAAGTTTCTAGACAATAAAGTTCATGGAACAAAGACGGATTTTATGACTTACCTATTTCACAGGAATTTGAGAAAATATGGCTATATTTACTCAAGGTGAAATATGTGAAATGCTTCAATGCGATTCACAAAAGGGTATAAAATCAACTTGGCAAGAATTTTGGAACATCTAGGCTGGATCAAGGTGATGTTTGCATGAGCCAAGAAAGATTATCTAGATTGTTTATATGGCAATATAACAATCGAATTAGCTCCATAAGAATATGGTATGTCCAAATGGAGAAATCGGAATCTATTCGATTAACGATAATCACGACTATTTTCCTATATAGTTTCTAAATGATACTCTCAAGTGACTATCACACTAAACAAGGTTGTCAAAGCTAAGGATAAGATGTCATAAGGATTGAACTTCGGTTCAATACATCTTTTTAGTACATATATATCTAGGGTTGTCAAACCCAGTGGGAGTTAGTGTTTACATCAAACAAACTCAAGAATAGATATGTTTCTTTATGAGCGACTCGTAGAAACAAAAGGTATTGATTCTACCACAAATCAGAGAACATATGGTTGTTTCTTAAGATAATGTCTTTTAGGAAACCATCATATTTCCAAAAAGGCAAGTGGGAGAAAAATGACCTCGAATGAACTTCGAGTCAAGCAACAAACAAACGTAGGATACTTAGGAGTCTTTTGAAAAGCTCCGTACTTAGAAGCCTTAGGAAGAGCTTCATGAAGACTTTAGAAGTGCTTCAAGAGAATCCTAATACTCAAAGGACTCGAGTAATGTCTTTATAGACACTTACGTTTTATGTTCAATACCTAGGTAAATCGTATAAGGAATACACTTCAACCAAGATAGATACATAGATATCTTGAGGAATGAAAACTATGAAGACTTTGGAAAGTGATTAAAAAACATACGACTTACAGGTTAGCTACGACGAATTAAAAATTCCCAAGTATGGTTTGAGGCCATCAAAAACATAAGTATGGTTCGAGGCCATACAAAATGGTTTGAGGCCATTTTATCCAAAGTACCTTCATCTTAGAGAATCAAATCTATGATTTGGTTGATTTTCATAAAGGGTTCACTCCCATTAGTTGCAAACATGTTTTCTAAACATAGAACGTCGATTTGCATAAAGGGTTCAATCTCATTGGTTGCAAACATGTTTTCTAAACATACAACGTTGATTTGCATAAAGAGTTTACTCCCATTGGTTGCAAACATGTTTTCAAAACATACAAAGATGATATTGTATACACATACAAAAGAGAAGCTAGATTGGTGGTTAAAGATTGTAAACAACTTCACGGCAATGATAATGTTGAAATCTTTTTCACCAACTCGGAATGCTTGAAATATTTTGGATAAATCTAGCAATCATTGCATATGGCAATATGGAAATTGGAAAACGAAACACCTTCCTCAATTGGACTTGTAGAAAGGAATTGTGTACATCACACAATGTAAAAGTTTTGGATGCTAGATAAAAGAGCAAGCTTAAAACTATTCGTAGATTAAACCATGCAAGTGGGAATTGGAACATATTTTATTTAAGGCTATTAAATGATCATGGATTTATGAAAATATGGATCATCTTGTAGATGAGGAGTTTAGTGGGAGCTAAGTCAATTTTATTGGTTCTATATATATGAGATACATATCTCTCTATTGAAAATGACATTCAAATTCTAAATGGTTAAATTGAAAGTATCTGTCAATATTAAAACCATGGAGAAACTTAGAACATACTGGGTTAAAGATCTATTGGATAGGATCTAAACGGCTGTTTGGATTCTGTAAAAGTAATTACTAAATCAAATACAATGGAGAGACTCAAAAGAGACTCTTAACCCATATGCGTAAGTTTAAGTTATGAATGCTTTAACTAAGTATAAATCTAGGCTGTTATCATTAAAGTTAAGCATGAAGGACCTTGAAGAGGTGCCTTCACCTCATATCACATGGCAATGCCAAGATTTTAGCAAGATTCAGTGTCTCTTGAAACAGAATGAAGCTAAAAGTTACATGGATGGATTTTAAAATACGAATGGTTTTTGCATTACAATCAATCATGTATAATGTGATATATAGATTGCCAAGATAACTCGTGAACATTGGATTGTGACGAGTTTATACCAATCTCTATTGATCTGGATCAAAGATCATTGGAACAGTATCAAGAACATCCAATACATTTGGATATGTAGGATGAGCACTTGATAAGAGAGAGTGAAGATAACTAAATTTTTGATGCTACATGCATTTGCCTAAGCAAAAGTTGAATCTTGTTGTTAGGCAAACCACAAACAAACACGGGCAATTAGGCGTCGTGATTAAAAGGTGGTTACGTAGGTTCTAAACCATATGTGATGCATGGGAAACTGAATCAATGATTAGTTTCCAAGTTCTCAGTTGAAAGATGTATCTCCCACATCTATGTGAACTGGTTGGAGCATTCCAAAAGGGAAGCATCATTTGAAATTTTACATAATTTAAATGAATTCATTGTTGCCTAAGAAGCAATAAAAGGGAATTTTTTTTTAGTGGGAGTTCTTCAATGAACTCAGGTTGATCACAAGTCTGCTTCCTGGATGATTTCCTATTTTAGATATGATTATCATTCTACACAGCAACGAAAGACTAGATCATTCTAGAAACATATTCAAAGATCTTTTCGTCTTACATCGAAAGGCTTTCGATAGAAAGGATGCTAAAAATAGCAAGTATGATAAACTAAACCTCTACAATGAATGAGACACAACATTCATATACAGAAATGGAATCAAGTTTGAGTTCCATGAATGTTTTAAGTATTGGGTGAAAGGCCTATATCTGTAAAACATTAAATGCTTGATTTTGGATTAGAGGCCCACAAATTGGTAAGCATTTGGTTTAAAGATTTATCATTTATGAAATTATATTTCATATTCATTTAATTTTGGTTTAGTATTAAATGATAAGTCCATGTGATTCAAAACATTCAAATGGGATGTCAAGATGGATTCTTCGACAAAGAAACACCCATAAGTGAACTTGAATATTGAAATCACAAAAGGATCCCTAATCTAAGTCATTGAAAGGTTGGACGACCAATGACTAATAAAGATTAGATTGCATGTTGGTTTATAGTTCTGTTTCTTGAACAAGATGGACTGGATGTCAGTAATCATTTGCATAGATACTTATTGGATCTTGTATCGGATTGACCATGAGAACACTTTAAGAGATTAAAGTCATGTCATAGGTAGTTCTCATTAATGGTGATTAGAACCGTTCCTCAGAACATGAGCGATTATGTCTGCTCGTTTGAGAATTAGTTCGCTTCAATGCTAGCTAAATGTCGCACCGTAAAAGGAGGCTATAAAAGAAGTTATTGGGCGTACTATGAATCAAAGTGAGTGTTCATAGATTGCAATAATGGATTGTCCTCCTATCTTTGATAGGATATGGTGTTGTTTTGTAACAAGGCCTCTCGGAGAGTTAGATACTTTGAAAATGCATGGCCATGCTCAGAATGGTTAAGGCTTAACCTTCTGTAAAAGTTGAACAGTTGAGCTCTGTAATCCGAGAAACACTTCTGGACCTAATAAGGATGGCTTGGATCTTACCTTATGTTCAGTAAGTAACACTAAGTGACAAAGGAATGTGAATGCACACTTGTCTGAATGATAAGTGGGAGACTGAAGGAAATATGTCCTTCACCCAAGGTGTATTAAGTCTAATACCAAGGTTCAGATTAATTAGGAACAATTAATTCAGTGAGATCAAGTGATCGGAATAGCTAGCTGGAGCAATGCTTCCAATCAGTGAGTTATAATGAATATTAAGCTCACAGCTTACTCTTGACTGAACCTACAAGGTCACACCAATGGCACGTAACAGATCACCGGATTAAATGAATCGGAAATTCATTTAATAGCTTTTCGGGAATTAGTTTTGAAAAACGTATTACGATACGACCTTGCGTCGGAATCGTATATCGTATCGCGAATATTCTTAAGCTAGGCGAAACGAATAAATCGTATCGTACGACGGTGATTCGTCGTATAAGAAACGATAAATAATATCCGCAACGATATTAAGTCACGAATACGAAGAGCAGCCCACGAGCCGAATGCGCGAGACACTCAAGGCCCATGGGAGCTCGGCAAGCAAGCAACGCAAGCACAGCAGCGCTGGCCCATGGCCGAGCAGCTGCGTGTGTGCGCGCGCGGGCCAAGGCAACAACACAGCAGCAGTAGCGCGCAGCCCACGGCCCAGCTGGCTGCGTGCTTTTGTGTGTGTCGCATGGGCTTGCTGGCCGGTCGTGGCCCTTGTGGCTTGGCCGGTTAGCAAGGTTATTCTAATAACCTTCTAACCCAAGTTTTTCATAACACAATTCACTCATACTCAAACCCTAGAGACTCAGAGAACCCTAATTCTCTCTGTCCCTCCAAAGTGAGTTCTTCCCAAAAGCAAACTCTCTTAATCGATTGTCTAAGCTACGATTATCAAGACGGATCTGATCGTGTCGGTGAACCAAGTAGAGGAACGACAAGTGGAGTTCTAAGTTCGTGTTCTTTGACAGATTACTGTGGAAAACACGCTTCAAACGTAAGTATGCTTAATCTGTTCTTTATACATGCTTCCTGGCTTTGGGGATTGTTTCCGCACATGTTATTTTGTTTAACTGTATTCCCCTACATAGCCGAGGCAGGTACAGGCGCTTCAGCAAAAGGACGCCAAACCACCTACAGAGAAGACAAGTCAGGCAACTATACAAGTGCAAATACAAAAAGGCAAAACAGTACAAAAGGTTTACCTCATCAGCGGGTAAAACCCTCCAAGCTCTGCGGGAGGCCGCCAGAGGCACCCTCCTACGCAGCGCTCCTCTCCAAGAGGTAGCATACGGGTAAGCCGCATCTCTAGTACAAGCCGGCGCCAAAGTTAGGAAGTACTCGTACATCCAAATCTTTCCAAAAATCAAACAAAGCATCAGTCAAATTCAAGATACAAACATACACGTACAAAATACAAAGTACAAGGAGTCTCAAATACCTCCAGCACACTCCACAAAGCAGCAATACTCGGGTCACTCTCCGACGGAGTCCGGGAGGCCCACTTCATCTCATATAAAAGGTGGCTATATGCCAGACCACCCCAGTTGTAGCTCGAAACGGCCCTCAAGTCCTGCAAAGCCGTCAGGAAGCCAATATGCACCCGACTATTCCTGCTCGGGGCATCACTCTACTCATTAGAGCCAAGAGGAAGAGCTAAACCCTCTGCTCCGCAGATACGTCAACGCTACGGATCGCAGCCATGATCACTGTCACAGAAGCTTGGGTGTCATCATCCGCCAAGTCAACAACAGGGCCGAGAAAGTCCCTGGAGACAGTCGAGTGCCATGTCAGCTCCGAATAAAAAATCATGTTCCTCTTAGAGAAAGGAAGACCCATGATCGTCGCAAACTCAAAAGGGGTGATGGTAATCTCCCCCCATGCCATATGAAAGGTGTTGGTGGTATCCCACCACCGCTCCAGCAAAGCCTGTAGTCAGGGTTTGATGCCCGTTCTCCTCTGACTAGCTATCTCCCATGGCACGGCAGAAGTCGACTAGGCCCGTCTACAACCAGATCTCCATAGCCTCTGCATCAGCATGAACAGCCGGGAAAACTTTGTGAAGGTCCGCCAAGGACCAAAAAGTGCGCAACGGATCTCCATCAGCCTATGGTAAGCCGATCAGTTCAAAACCTATACAAGTTCAAAGATAAAGCACAGTACAAGACTCACCAAACCAGCGCGAGGCCGCTGAGACAAGTGAAACTGAAGGAAATAATGCCCTTGGTCCAAGTATGCATTCTATGTTAAGTCTAATAAATGCGGTTCAGTATTAATTAACAAGTTAATAATTCAGTGAGATCAAGTGAGCTGAATGCCTAGCTAGAGGCCGCTTCAGTTCAAGTGGAATTAATGATATTAATCCACAGCTTACTCTTGACTGAACCCGTAGGGTCACACAAATAGTACGTAAACGGATCAAGTATCTAATGGCATTAGATACTCTATCTATGAATATTCGGAACCGACGGATCTTGGTTTCAGTGGGAGCTAAGATCGTCACAGGCAAGAAATGAATACTCCGGAAACGATGATATTGCCGGAAACGGAAATATGGATCGTATCGGAAATATAAATATTATCCAAGTCGTAGATGTTGCCGGAAACGGAAACATGGTACGTATCGGAAAATATTATCGGAAATGGAAATATTGCCAGAATCGGAAATATTGCCGGAAACGGAAATATTGTCAGAATCGGAAATATTACCGGAATCGGAAAATAATTCCGGAAACGGAAATATTAAATATTTGTTCGAAACGGAAATTAATTCCGGAATCGGAAATATTAAATATTGTTCGTATCGGAAATGAATTCCGGAATCGGAAAATTTAATCGGAAGCGCATCGTACGAATAAGCATCGGACGAGGCCTGCCGGACGAGGCCCAGCACGAAGCCAGGCCATCGCCCAGCAAGCCAAGCGCGCCGCACAAACAGCAAGGCCAGGCCCAGCAGGCTGCGCGCAGCGCGCAGCGCGCACAGCGCGCACAGCACGCGCAGCGCACAGCGCGCGGGCGCTGAGTGGGCTGCTGCTCGCGCGCACGCATGAGGCCCATCGTGGCTGTCGTGCGTGTGTGTGCAAGTGTTTGTGTTCGTGCACGTTTCCTAAAACATGCAGAGTTCGGTTAATGATTAAATTCCTAATTCTATTTGATAAATTAATTAAATTAGAGTTCTTGTAGGATTCTAGGTTTGATTAAATTTGTATCTGAATAGGATTTCGATTCCCTTTCCATACCGCTATAAATATGAGGCTAGGGCTCACAATTTATAACACAAGTTTCAAAGTATTCAAAGTGAGTTTTTGAGAGAAAAATTCAGTCACACATTTGCCTATAAAGTGCCGAAAATAATAGTACCTTAAGGGCGATTCTAGTTGGTCAATCTTAAGGCGGATCCGGACGTGCTGTGGACTATCTACGGAGGGACGACACTTGGAGTCCTAAAGACTTGTTCTTGTTCGGTTCGGGCGCAGCTAGGGAAGGCACGCAACAAAGAGTATGCATCTATTCTATGCTAAATGATTATGTGTAAATAATATGTTTTCCTGGGTTTATGGTTTTTCCGCATGATTTATGAATTGTCATATGTATCATAACCTAACAGTGGTATCACGAGCCCCTTATTATTTTCATAATCTAAATTGCATGAACATGGTTAAATATTACAAATTTGCAAGAATTAAAAGGGGTGATTAATTTTCGTAATTGTTAATTAATTGCAAATTGCGTTTATTTAATTATACGTACGCAGTTTTTCGGCAGTTTCTTCGTTACTCATCCGAATTGAGTGATTTTTGTGTCAATTCCGCATGTAAAAGGCATTCTAAAATTTTTGACAAAATTAGTATTTTTCTGCCGAACCCAGAATTCTCAAATTCGAAGCCTAACTATGACTTTTCGAAGGTTTTAGTTTTTCGAATGCAAAATTTCGTAAATTTAAGATGTTAAATTAAATATTTGCGATTCTTGTTGATAAATCTTGAATTTTTGATTGACCTACTGCATATGTTTAACAAGTTTGAATGCCTAGTCTTGTTAATTATGCAATCTAATTTGTAATTATGATTAATTTGTTAAAAATTAGAATAATTTAGAATTAATTTGATTTTCATAATTAATTGTAATTTAATTAGAAACCTATGATTAAAAACCACCATAAAAATTGTAAATTTATGATAAATTTTAAATTTTTATGACCTAGACTTGAATCCATAACAATCGGAAATCAATTGGATAATAAATTTTCGATTTTTCGCCCTAAAATTATGAAATTAATATTATTTATTAATTTGTCATTAATTTTAAATATAAATTTTAAATTTTTATGCGATTCGTTCATAAAACTTGCACGCACGAAGCAATGGACGCTTCGTGTTACCCTTAAGGGGTGTTGTATAATGCGGGCATGCGACGACGAGCAAGGGAGCTCGTCGCCCGTGCGGCACGAATGCAATGAGCAAGGGCGTAGTGCACGAGCACAAGGCAGCAGCCCTGCCTTGTGTCGTGTGCCACGACCAATGGACGAATGGGCATGGGCGTAGGGCGAGCCAAGGCAGTCGCGTGTGGGCAGCAAGCGAGCTGCGCCACAACGCGCGCTGCCTCGCACAAGAGCGCGCAGCCTCGCGCGCAGCGAGCGCAAGCTCGCGTGCCACGAGCGCTGCGCCTAGCATTGCTCGCGCGCACAGCGAGCGATGTCGCCCGCCCAGCGAGCGATGTCGCGCGCCCAGCGAGCGATGGCTCGCGCGCCCAGCGAGCGATGTCGCGCGTCCAGCGAGCGATGTCGCGCGCGCACTGCGAGCGATAGCCCGCGTGCGATGAGCGCTGGCGCGCGCAGCGAGCACCAATGCGTGCGGAGGCTTGCGATGGGGATGCAGCAGCTATGCGACGAGCGCATGGGCTGCGCGCACATGGCCAGCAATGGCTGTGTGCGTGCGGCCCATGGGCGTGCAATGCGTAGGGTGTTTGCATTACGATTAGATCGTTTTGAATGTTTAATTTGAAAATTTCAGTTCACGTAATTTTAATTAATTTTAAAATTAATAATTTAAATTATTTTCTTGGATTTTAATTTTGAATATTGTAATTATAATAAATGTTATTTATTCTAATTATTTTACTAAAATTAAAATCATGAATTAATTTAAATACGACTGAAATTAAATTAAACTTTTGGATTCAATTATAAATTGATATGAGCTTTAAATTTTAATTAAATTTGTATGTTTCCGGTTGGACTAGAAATACATTTTTATGTTTAAAATTAGTAAAGCATATAAATTTATTGGTTTAAGTGGGAGCGCTTTTTAGTCATAAACTCTTGATTAGGTCTACAAATCCTTAAGGTTAAAACAACTTGATTAGAATTAATAAGGACTGGATAATTGGTAGATTATTGGAGCCCTTGATTAATTGCTGCAAATGTTTACGTGATGCATAATGTGTTTTACTAACCAGCTATGTGGGCCATTCATGATAATGAATGGGTGAATGGTATATATTGTATATGTACTGTTTTGCAGGTTATGAAGTGACTAGTATGGCCCAAATAGGATAGAAAATATGGTCTGCGTACCATTAATTTGAATGTAATTGGTCTAAAGTACCAAAGTTATTTTTCAATTCAAATATGGTCTGCGAACCATCAAATAGTTGTAATTAGTTATAGCTTATCCTATTTGAAGAAAATGGTGCCTCCCACGGAGATTTTCAAGACGGACTTTGAAGTCAAAGCTTCAAGATGAAGTCGGGCCATACTAGATCACAAATATCTTATGCATGTTTTAAGTTATTTATTGCTTTTAAATATGTCTTAAAATGCATGAGATCAAAAGCTTGATTATGTTGCATGATTAAGGATTTTAGTTCACTTAAAATCTAACCAACATAGTAAGAGCCTTAAGTTCCAAACTTAAAAATTGAGTTAAAAGGTGCCATGCCAAAATATACACTTGCTTGGATATCCTTTACATCAATCTAGTAATAGTTTTCGCTCAGCGAGGTGTTACTTATTGGTCCTAAAGGGGCAAGGTACACAAATAATTGTGAGTACATGTTAGTTTTGGTAAAACTCAACGATATAAGTAAGGAGTCCTTTTATGTCGTGGCAAAATCGATAGGTTTACCTAATAAGTTCTTAGACGTACCTATCAACCAAGAGTAGTTTCTAGACTATTAGCAAAAGGCTTTTGCTTACCTAAGATGTTTTAGGATTAAGTCGACAAACTGTGCTTAGTTCTTCAATGATTTTAGGATCTTGGAATCATTTTATTCACACCTGCCGGAACAATAAAATCGAATAAAATGCTAATAACTTGTTTGAATTGCATGGTTGCTTTAATTTCAAGTTATTATTCATGATAAATGTTTAGACTTTGCATGCTTCAATGTATGTTTTAATTAAATATCTTGCACTGCAATAAATCCTTTTAGAAAGGTAACAGTAAATTTCCTCGATTGGTAGTGAATCCAAGAACGATTCATGGAAAAGAGAGAAAGTGAGCAATTTAAAATGTACGTTTCTTATATCGACTTTTATGGTTGTTTTCGAATATCAAAATCGAATGGCAAACCAATTGGTGCTTGTGAATTCAAAATACACTGTAGTTTTGAGATCATAAAGCATTGAGCTTAAACGCTCAGCTTTACCAATGGTTAACAACCTATTATCTTTGTCCATTTAATTCTCGAATGAGTCTAGTCCCTAGACATTCGAATAGATCGATACTTAGAGAACTTTAGAAGCTTCTGGTAAGATCATCTAGTTGAAACAAAATATTCAACATAAATTAAAATGGTAAAGAACCTTGTTGGTGACATTGGACATGTCTAACAAAGTATAAAAGTCAACACTAAAGAATTCAATTCTTAAGACTATAAGAAAGGGTACAAGAAATAGGAAAACGAGGAACAAATGAAAGGAATTTACGATTCCGTTTCTACCTATAAATTTATGTTTAAAGAGAAGTGACCTAGCAATCAAACTTCCTTGGTATCATATACCGCTTGAGGTTCTTACTTCGGTAATAACTCAAACAATGGAAGCTAGGATACACTAATGACCTACAAGTGGGAAATGAAGCATGGCAATGCTACATTAGTTGTAGGGTCATCTAGTTTGTTTTAAGTCCTTTCAAAGGCTGGAACTTAATGGCTATTTTGTTCCATAATCAACATACCTAAATTTCTGTTTTCAAACACAGAAAGACTCACATTCAAGAAAAACAAAAACAATGTTTGTTTGTTTATTTGAATGAAATGGTCAATTACAGGTTGAGTCAATATGATTGATTAAAACAAACAACTCTTTAAAGAACTTTACTAGGTTCAAATCAACCCCTTGATTTGAGTTCCACTAATCTTTGGCATTGTTGCTTAGACCATATCAACAAGTTAACATTCATAAGCTCTATTTTGATGGACCTTTTGGAAGTTGGTTGATTTCTAGATCAACTTAAGACAAGCTAGTCTTACTTGTTGAAAGTAACAAAGAATATGAACTATTGTTAGAACGCCTAGATGATAGAGTTCAAAGCTAAAGAAAGGTTTTATGACTTTATGGATTTGAGTGAATATAGGTTTATTTACTCAAATATGATATAAGTTGAATCTGTTTGGCTAGTTCAAAGATTCAGAAGTATAAAATCCACTTGGCAAGAAATCATAAAGATCTAGGTTAGATCATGTTGATGATTACTTGAGACCAAATATGATTATCAATGATTGTGTGTTGTAATTTCACAATCTAGCTCCATAAGATATGGCATATCTTAGTTGGAATAATCGAAGTCAATTGGTACTTGATTCGATTAATGATGAATCATAAAAACTTTTCCTATAATTTCTAAAACAAAATGCTCAACTACCACCAAACTAAACCAAATTCGTCAAAGCTATTGAAAAGTAATTTCAGGATATCTTTTCAATTATATATATCTAAAGAGTTGCTAAACTCAGTGGGAGTTTAGTGTTTGTTATTCAACAAACTAAGGCCCAAGTCTAGATATATGTTTCATTGTGATTTATTCAAATGAGACACAAGGGTATTGTTTCTACCACGAATTTTTGAGAACATAATGTTTGTTTGCTCGAAATAATGTCCTTTTGGAGATTCATTTCCAAAATGACAAGTGGGAGAAAATAGACCTCGAAAGTCTTCGAGGCGAACAACAAACATAAACGGACATTCCGGAGGCTTTTTCGAAGTGCTTCATAAAATCCGAACTTATTTTTTAAGGACTTTAGAAGTGGCTTTAAAGAATAGACATCTCTTAGAAGACTTTACAAGTGCTTCAAGGAGAACAGAATATTCAAAGGACTTTTAAGTGGCTATTGATATTCTATTTGTTTGATGTTCTATACCCAAAGTAGGCATAGAGTTCAAGTCACTGGAACTATGATATTCTTCTATTGGATAGTGAAGAAACATGGAAGTTCAGGTCATTGAAGCTATGCGATTCTTCCATTAGATAGTGAAGAAACCTACAACTTGCAGTCAAACTATTATCATGTAGACTTGTAAGAAAGCTATGACGAAACCCAGATTCCCTAAAATGGTTAGAGGCCATATATAGACTCAAATGTTTTAAATGGTTAGAGGCCATAAAACATACTCAATGTTTTGATGACAAAATTGAAATTTTGTTGATTTGCAAGAATAGTTTCACACCTATTGGTTGCAAGTTTGTTTTAAAAACCATCAAACATGAGTTGTGTTCACACACAAAGCTAGATTAGTTGCTAAAGGTTACAAGCAAATTCATGGCATGGATTGTGTTGAAACCTCATGCAAAATCGTAATGCTTAAGTCTATAATTCAAGCAATGATTGCATATTGGTACATATGGCAATTGGATGACAAAACGTATTCCTCAATCAAATGATGGAATACAATATGTACATGGTATGTCATAGAGTTTGTGGATCCAAATAAATGCTTGAAAAGAAAGCTAGCTTACGAAATCTAAGTACAGATTTAAGCAAGCAATTGGGAGTTGGAACTGTATTTTAGTGAAGCTAATAAGTATTTTAGTTTCATAAAATGTACATGATTCTTATAGATGTATAAGAAGTTTAGTGGGAGTACGTAAAACTTAATTGGTCCTATGTGTATCACACACATATCTCTCTATTGTGAAATAACATTCAAATGCTAAATACTTAGATTTGAAATTATTCATCAATGATGGACCATGGCGAAACTTAGTACATACTGGGTATTAAGATCTATTTACAAAGATCTTATGATATTGTTTTGGATTAAGTAATGGCATTTACTAAATCAAACACGAAAGTCTCCATTGGAGATATTCGACCCATGTGAATAAATCTAAGTAAAGGATGTTTGAACTATGTATAAGCATTTACTAAGTTAAACATCAAAGGATCTAAATAAGATTCTTAACCTATATTATATGTCAAAGAATTTAGCTGAATTTAGTATCTACTGAAACTAGATAAGCTAAAGTTACATGAATAGAATTCAATTGGGAATTATTCTGCAAAAGAATTTATCATGTATGAGGATCGCCAAAAACGTATCGTATGACTTTAGGCATGACGAACATATACCAATCTCTATTGATCTAAGTGAAGATCAACTAGATTGAGATCAAGAATACTTATGGTACTTGAAAAGGTACATAGGAATAGTTCTTGATTCAAGGAAATAAAGATATGCTAAATATTGATGCTACACGCATAAACACTGGCAAAGGATCAAGCAAAGACCCTTTGGAGTTAACCATTGACAAGGGCGAGCTAAAGAGCATCGTGTTTCGAAATGGCAACATGGATTGGAGACCATGAGTTGTTGCGTGGGAAATTAAAATATTAATTTCTATGTTCTAAGATACAGCTGGAAAGTCTTCCACATATCTGTGAACTGCTTGGATAAGCAAATCCAAACAAAGCATCACTAGCAACCTAAACAGTTGAAGTAAAAGTACTTATTGCCTAAGAAGCAATAAAACAGGGTTGTTTATGTTAAAGAGTTCTTCACTGAACTTGGGAAGATCACCTATCTGCTGGCTTGATGGTTCTTCATTGAAAAATGCGTAGAACCACTCTTGAAGCAAGAAAAAGGTCTGCTAACTTGATGGTTCTTCATTGAGAAATGCGTCGAACCACCATTGTAGCGAGAAAGACTAGATCACAAAATAAACATACTCAAAAGATCTTATCATCTATCTCGAAGAACATTCGATGAAAAGGATATTAAGATTGGCAAAGCATGATAACTAAACCTATGCAACAAGTGAGAAGCAACACTCACGTTGTAGCACTGGAAATCAAGCATAGCTTTGAATTCCATGAAATGTTTTAAAGATGGGTTAGAGGCCCATGGTTGTAAAACGTTGGGGTTGAACATTTATCATATATGAAATATATTTTCATATTCCATTTAATCTTGGTTTAGTATTAAATGATGAGTCCCTTCAAATTTGACGATATATATTCAAGATAGACTGTCAGGACCAGTCCTGTGACTAAGAAATGTCTATCAAGTGAACTTGAATGTCAAAGGTTGAAAATGGTCCCTAATCGAAGTTTTCTATAAAATTGGACGCATAGAAAACGTTAGACGATTAGAATGCAAGATGACTAGTAGTTCTGTTTCTTGAACTATGTGGACATGGCAATGTTATAATCATTTGCATAGATACTTACTTTGGGAAGACTAGTATCGGACAAGACCTATGAAACTTTACTGTAAGAGATAAAAGTCTGTCATAAGTAAATTTCATTAAATTATTAGACACTAAATCCTCAATACCTGAGTGATTTGAGATTACTTTTTTGAGAACTGGTTGCTTTGACGTTGACCAACCGTCGCACCGTAAAAGGAGGCTATAAAGGCAACGCTCAGGTAATCACCTATCAAACGAAGTCTAATCTCAAGATCGCAAGATTGGGATTGTCCTCCCATAAATCGGGATGAGATGCTTAAAAGTTGTACAAGGCCACTCGGAGAGCTAGAAACTGTGAAATGCATGGCCGTGCTCGGATGAATCATAGGCTATGATTATCTGTTTATTTGATCAGTTGAACTCTGAAACCGAGGAACACCTCTGGACGTAATAAGGATGACAACTCTTACCTTATGTTCAAGAGCAAGCATCGAGCGACAAAGGAATTAGGAAATGCACACTTGTCCCTAAGGACAAGTGGGAGACTGAAGGAAATAATGCCCTTGGTCCAAGTATGCATTCTATGTTAAGTCTAATAAATGCGGTTCAGTATTAATTAACAAGTTAATAATTCAGTGAGATCAAGTGAGCTGAATGCCTAGCTAGAGGCCGCTTCAGTTCAAGTGGAATTAATGATATTAATCCACAGCTTACTCTTGACTGAACCCGTAGGGTCACACAAATAGTACGTAAACGGATCAAGTATCTAATGGCATTAGATACTCTATCTATGAATATTCGGAACCGACGGATCTTGGTTTCAGTGGGAGCGAAGATCGTCACAGGCAAGAAATGAATACTCCGGAAACGATGATATTGCCGGAAACGGAAATATGGATCGTATCGGAAATATAAATATTATCCAAGTCGTAGATGTTGCCGGAAACGGAAACATGGTACGTATCGGAAAATATTATCGGAAATGGAAATATTGCCAGAATCGGAAATATTGCCGGAAACGGAAATATTGTCAGAATCGGAAATATTACCGGAATCGGAAAATAATTCCGGAAACGGAAATATTAAATATTTGTTCGAAACGGAAATTAATTCCGGAATCGGAAATATTAAATATTGTTCGTATCGGAAATGAATTCCGAAATCGGAAAATTTAATCGGAAGCGCATCGTACGAATAAGCATCGGACGAGGCCTGCCGGACGAGGCCCAGCACGAAGCCAGGCCATCGCCCAGCAAGCCAAGCGCGCCGCACAAACAGCAAGGCCAGGCCCAGCAGGCTGCGCGCAGCGCGCAGCGCGCACAGCGCGCACAGCGCGCACAGCGCGCACAGCGCGCACAGCACGCGCAGCGCACAGCGCGCACAGCGCGCGCAGCGCGCAGCGCGCGCGGGCGCTGAGTGGGCTGCTGCTCGCGCGCACGCATGAGGCCCATCGTGGCTGTCGTGCGTGTGTGTGCAAGTGTTTGTGTTCGTGCACGTTTCCTAAAACATGCAGAGTTCGGTTAATGATTAAATTCCTAATTCTATTTGATAAATTAATTAAATTAGAGTTCTTGTAGGATTCTAGGTTTGATTAATTTGTATCTGAATAGGATTTCGATTCCCTTTCCATACCGCTATAAATATGAGGCTAGGGCTCACAATTTATAACACAAGTTTCAAAGTATTCAAAGTGAGTTTTTGAGAGAAAAATTCAGTCACACATTTGCCTATAAAGTGCCGAAAATAATAGTACCTTAAGGGCGATTCTAGTTGGTCAATCTTAAGGCGGATCCGGACGTGCTGTGGACTATCTACGGAGGGACGACACTTGGAGTCCTAAAGACTTGTTCTTGTTCGGTTCGGGCGCAGCTAGGGAAGGCACGCAACAAAGAGTATGCATCTATTCTATGCTAAATGATTATGTGTAAATAATATGTTTTCCTGGGTTTATGGTTTTTCCGCATGATTTATGAATTGTCATATGTATCATAACCTAACAGAAACTCCGGTCGAAACACTAGATCGGATGGACTCCAACCAGTGCCAACGAAGGTGGGTACTCTCCGGGGAACCATGCCCCCCTCCGGCACGTTTGTAGCAGCTACTTCATCATCCGAAGCATCCTCCACAGCAGCTCGAACCACTGAACGTTCCGCGAGCTTCCTCCGAGTATGACGAGGCATACTAAATCAAGCAGAATACAAAATGTCAAGATTCTAAACTGGGGGCTATCCTATACTAGCCCGTACAAAAGTCAAAGATTCTGGGGCTATCCTATACTACCCCTTACAAAAGTCAAAGATTCAAAAATCCCCAGTGGCAGTACAAATTCAGCCAGGGACCTCTAGTTTAACATACGAATTCTACACCAACGCCTAGGCTATCCATGCCAAAGCAGGTATACAAGTTCTACACCAACGCCTAGGCTACCCATGCCGAAGCCAATATTCAAAGTTCTACAAACAACATCTAGGCATCCTAGCCTATTCTCTCTTGAGACCCCGCAAGGTCACCAGTGAGACCACTATCTACAAATGCCAGGTACAAAGCTCAAGGAAAATTTCAAAATTCAAAAATTCAAATCTACAAGTTCCAACAGTTCAGGTTCAAGTGGCTATCAAACAATTTCCTACAAGATTCAAGAAGCCTAATATCATACAAGCATCATTCCAAAGTACAAGCAAAATCAAAGCCACATGCAATCCTAGAGATTATTTTATAAGCAAAACGTGAAATACTTACATGGATAAGGAAAGAACAAGACCAAGGGGAGAGATTATTCGACCTTTGAGAGCGAATGAAGCAAGAAAATGCAAGAGAGTGTTCTTCAAATGGCACGGCTAGGAGGATTTTTATAGCACAACCCCGTGCCGAACGCGGAGCTCAGCGCCCAGCGCTGCCTGCTGCATGCGCAGGAATCTTCAGCGCACGGTCTTCCGTGCTGATTGCACGTCCTTTGCTGCTACGATTTTCTGCACCAGGTATCAAACGTCAAATCATGCTATCCTCCGAAAATACGGGTATATACCCGTATCTCTAAGCACAAATAGATGAGAATTTCAAGAATACAAAGTCCAAAAAATACAACGACTCAGGCGTTCGACTCCCAATGGACCCTAGCTCTAGGAAAGTCAGCCGAAATTTCAAAATCTTAAGAGCCAATAAAAAGCTCTTATCCCCAGTGAAGCACATCCCCAACGGATCAATTCCGGGTACTCAAAATTCAAAGTTCAAGATTCAAAAAATTCGAGATTTAAAATTTTCGATGCCAAGCTCCGTCCTAAACCAAAGGCGGAAGAGCAGTACAAGTACAAATCGGAGTCGTCACAACCGCACGGGGGTAGACTCTATCCTTTTTTCTAACACCTGTTTTTTGCAGGTATCGGTGTACAAAGGATCGTCCTGATTGCAGAACATCTTGATCATTCTCCGTCCCGAATCGAATACTTTGACTTGCGCTTTCCTAACCGAATGCTAAGTCAAAGTGGGGGCTTCTATAGACACCTAAATCGTGTCTCCCCATTGGGATGATGACGATATCATTATCCTTATTAGGCGGTTGGAGAAATTCCGTGTGGAAATCCCAATTGCTAAGAACATTTCCAAAATCCAAGAGCCAAAATCCAATCCCCGAGGCCGTTCCTATTCTAGAACTCGGTACAAAATACAATTTCCAAAAATCAATTTCAAAATCCAAGTCTAATATCACCCAATGGACTATCCCATTGGTTTTACAAGGCCTTTTCCAGTCAAAATGACATTAAGCAATCCCAATTCGGGCGCCTAACCACAAAACCTAGCAAGCCGGGCCTCGTCCCGTAAAACGAAAATTCAAAAACTCGAAACGACTTGTTTTTAGACGCAAATCAAGGCTTAATCCCCGAGAAATTACTACGTGCCAACTTCGTACAAATCGTACAAAGGTACACCAATACAAGACAAAGCAAGGACGGAGCCCGCGTCCTTGTTTTGGCGGCTTCTGCCCCACGTCACCAGCTCTGGGCGCTGCCTGCTGCGTGCTGCGTGATGCGTTAGCGTTGGCTGGCGCTTAGCAGTAAGCTCTCCTATTTAAACCCCTGGTTCTAAGCATTATGGGGGGGAAAAATCGAAACACAACGTCGTAATACAAAAATTGACACTCAAATCAAAATCCAAAAAATCCTCCAAACTCTCATACAATGTTTCAAGTTCTAAGCAATTGGGAGCTCTAAAAGGAATTCTTGCCTAAACCTAAATAGGTAATTCCGAATCCGACCCTAATCAATCATGTTTCTTTGATTTTATCTTTCAAAAATGATTAGTAAGTTGGCATTTTTAATATTAAAAATGTCACTTACAACAATCATACATTTCTTTCAAAATCCAAACTTTACGTGACACAGAAATGCAAACTTTCAAGATTCAATGATGTTCATGGTTGTTTGTAATCACTTCCTTGAACTAGAATCATCTTCAAAATAAGGAGTAATCAAAGATGATACCTCTCTAATGTTTAAAGGTTTAGTATTTGAGATTCAAGACTCCACTTTTCAAATTTCAAGTTCAAGTTTCAAGATCCGATAATGTTTAGGGTTTTTCATAATCACTTCCCTAAACTACGACCATTTCAAAGTAAGAGCACATCAAAGATTAAGCCTTTTCAACGTTAAAAGGTCCGATCTTTGAGATTCAAGACTCTTAAGTTGAAAATTTCAAGTTCAAGTTTAATATTTCAAAGTTCAACATTTCAAGTTCAATATTTCAAGTTTCAAACTTTTCAAGTTCAAGTTCTATGTGCAAAATCTAGGATACTTTGGGTGAACAACTCATTCTAAAGTTGAGATTTTTTAGCTTTGAATCCGTGTCGGACGCACTTATTTTTAAGGAGCCGTTTGGCGTTCGGATCTCATGTGCTCAAGTTCAATATCAATATTGCAATTTTAATTCCGTAATTTCAATTATGCACCTTTCAAATCAGCAATTTCAATTCTGCAATTTCAATTATGCACCTTTCAATTCCGCAGCTTTCAATTCCGCACCTTTCAATAATGCAATTTCAATAACGCATTTCAATTCCGCACTTTCAATTATGCAACTTTACTTGCCTAGTTCTTCTAGGCAATGTGGTTCTACTTCCTAGTCCATTTCTAGGGGGTCTTGTATTTTACTAATTCCGCACTTATTTTCAATTGTGATGTTGCTTTACTTGTTTATCTCTTTCATCACCTCACATGATAAATTCAGAAAAATACAAGGTTACACCACGCTTAACAAAGATAATTTCTTGGACAAACCGATCTTAGGTTCCCTTAAATTAACTTTAAAGCAAAGTGGTCGCAATACAAAAGTAGAAATTCTATTTGTTCTAAATTCAAACCCACATAGTATAAAGTAGGGTATATTCGAAAATGTTGTGCCACGCACATGAATTATTTCTAAAGCTCGCGGAATAAGCATCTCGTTCCCTTGCCCGGATCTCACCCATCCGTTTCTAAGATTCAAAGCCTTATCCTAATAGAGTCATCTTTTTGGTCTTTCCAAACGAGACCCTAAACAATGTTTGGCGACGACTCCTTCAAAATACAAAAATACGAAGGTCCTAACACCGCCCCGTAGGAAAGGGAAAAAGGCAAGCGAAAAATACCCGCCTACAATTCTGGCGACTCTACTGGGGAGTTCCTGATTTCAACTTCAAAAATACGAGCAGACTTTGAGCATCAAGCCACTGATCTGCTTAAGTTCTGGATGCCAGCGCTGGCGCTAGGCGCAGGCCCCTGTGCCAAACGCCACTGCTTGCATCCAGCACAGTGGCTCACAGTGGCTTGTTTCCCATGTTGCTCGAGTTTTCAAGTGGGAGTCAGTCTATTTCTGTATTTTGAAGGACGCTCCCAAACCTTGAGAACGAATGTCGAAAAACGAGCTTTTCAAATACAATATTCAAGTGATATATCAATTTTCAATTTCTAGGCATTTCATGCATATTTCGAAAACCATATTTGTGCAAAATGAATTTCTACCTTGCCCAAACGGATGTGTTCTACATTCGGGCTAGCCCCGGGGGCAACGAAATGGTGACTCTCCATACGGTTCCCGACAAAAGTGTGTGACCATTTGGTGAGCGAAACTTGGAATTTGCTTGACATTCCCGATGTCAAGTATGGAGGTCGTCTGCCGACACACACGTCCCTTAGGTGGATGTGCAAGTTGTCGCCGGATCCGCCTCTTAGTCAAGTACCTTTTGACACCCAAAGTCGACCACTTGCATCATACAAAACTTAGACCGAGTTGAGAATTTTGCATCTCGCATTCATATCCATGTTAGTGTGATAACGTGCTATTTGTGCATTGTGTGGGCGTCTTTGCACGCGTGAATGGCTAACCTCGAGTTCTAGCTTGCCAAAACCAATTAGCCTCCAACTAGGAAACCAAACCCCTAGGAGCATCATTCAAACTTCATGCATCCAAAATCGCCGATTTAAGGTCTTTTAGGAGTGCCACTCCGTTTGATTCAAAACCTTCAAACGCGCCTCACACACAAATGCCAAATACAAAATTCAATCCAATGGCGTCATAATGCCGGATTTTTTTGTCCAAATTCCGAGTTTCAAATTCAAAATGCAATCCAACGGCGTCATAATGCCGGATTTTCTAGTCCAAATTTCGAGTTCCAAATTCAAAATACAATCCAACGGCGTCATAATGCCGGATTTTCTAGTCCAAATTTCAAGTTCCAAATCCAAAATTAAATCCAACGGCGTCATAATGCCGGATTTTCTAGTCCAAATTCCGAGTTTCAAATTCAAGTCCAATCCAACGGCGTCATAATGCCGGATCTTCTAGTCCAAAACTTCAAATTTCAAATTTCAAATTCAATCCAACGGCATCATAATGCCGGATTTTCTAGTCAAAACTTCAAATTTAAACTTAATCCAACGGCGTCACGCCGGAGTTTCTAGTTCAAGTATTCAAATTCCAAGTTCAAGAATCCAATTCTAGTTCAAGCATTCAAATGTTCAATTCCATCCTTCAAAACCTCAAATTCAAATGTTCAAACTCATGTCGTCGTAATACCGACCTTTTAATCCCATTTCCCGAACCTCAAGTTCAAATTACCAATTTCAATTTCGAAACCTCAAGTTCAAATGTTCAAACTCATGTCGTCGTAATGCCGACTTTTCCATTCCATATTCCAAACCTCAAGTTCAAAATTCCTATATTCGATCTTTCAAACTTCAAGTCCTATACTCCAAATTTCAAGTTCCAAATATGTGCCGTCATAATGCCGACTTTTCCATTCAATCCTTCAAACCTCAAGTTTGAAGTCCTAAATTCAATCTTTCAAATATCAAGTCCCATATTCGAAACTTTCCAATTCCAAATCCATGATGGCGTAATGCCGAACTTTCCTCATTCAATTTCAAATTCAAAATTCCATGATCAAGCACTTCAAAATTCCAAGTCCACAGCGGCATGATGCCGGACCTTGCAAATTTCAAATCCTATGCCAAATTCATGATGGCGTGATGCCGAAATATTCAAGTTCAAACGTCTCATGCTCTATACAAAAGTGCCTCTTTCCCATTTCAATGTTCAAACTTCGAATCAAATTCAAACTTCAAACTTCAAGCTCATCTTCAAACTACAAAAAAATCCTTGCCTTCCGTTGCTCCCAAATAAAAATTTCAAAAATATTTTCCAATGGGTTGAAAATCCCTTGAAATAGTATAAATTCAAATTCCTCATTCTATGATGGGTTGAAAATCCCTTGAAATAATACAAGTCCAAATTCCGAATGGGTTGAAATCCCCCTAAAATATTCCAAGATTCAATGGGTTGAAATTCCCCTAAAACATTGATGGGTTGAAATTCCCTTGAAACAATACAAAATCAATTATCTTTCAATCGGGTTGAAACTCCCTTGAAATAATACAATATCCAATCCCCTAAAATATTTCCCATGGGTTGAAAATCCCTTGAAGCAATACAAGTCCAATTTTAAAAATGGGTTGAAATTCCCCTAAAATACTCCAAGTTCCAATAAGTCAAAATCTTCCTTTTCAATATTGCAAATTCTAGTACAAGGAGTTAACTTCCACAAAAGAATGAAGTCTCCTCTCAAATATTTCCAACGGGTTGCAAATCCCGAACACTAATACAAGATCCAAAATCCCGAATCTTCGGAGTGGCACTTAGAGTCAAGTCTAGGTCTCATTCGTTGCATGCATATCATATCATGTGTCGGGAATTCCAAGTTCTAAAGTTCAAAATCATGTGGTAACTAGGTGCTCGGACTCATTCTCTCAAAAAAGGCAATTCAAGATTACTTCATTGGCAACGGCTGTAGCTGAGCTCTATGACCGTGTTGAGGAGGCTGAGGCTCGCATAAAGGCTCTTGAAGACAATCAAGAAACTCTTTTCAATGCCTAAGGCTGGAGAAAGTCCCTCAAGATATCTGCTCCAAATGGCAAAATGTTCAAGATTACTGTGGGCGAAGGATCTATGATGAGCGAGTCCGAGTCAGAGGATGAGTCTGGATCTAAGTCTAGTAATGAGTCTACGAGTCTAGGGCTAGAGTCTTGCATCAATCAAGAGCCTCTAAAGGCCGAGCTTCAAGTCAAAACTGTCGATGTAATGATTGCTGATTTCAATAACACTTCAATTTCCTCTTACTCTTCAAGTCCAAATTCAAAACACACTTCTAATCCAAACAACTTTGCTTCACAAGAAACTGACCATGAAATACTAAAAGCTATTGAAAATCTTGAAAACGGGACGCCCATAATTGAGGAAACAGAAAAAGTTAACCTTTCTAACAACAGTTATTTAAAACTAGTTCAGATTGGCTTAACTATATCTCAAGTAGAGCGGGATGATCTCATCAAGCTACTTTCAGAGTATATAGACGTCTTCGCATGGTCCTATCATGATATGCTAGGGGTTGATCCAAGCATCGGTCAGCATACAATTCCCCTCATTCCAGGTTCAAAACCCATCAAGCAGAAACTCCGTCGCATGAAACCGGACGTTTCCCTCAAAATTCAAGAAGAGGTCTCTAAGCAGCCAGAGACCGAGTTTATTCGAGAAGCCAAATATCCAGAATGTATTGCAAATGTCGTCCCAGTTCCAAAGAAAGAGGGCAAAGTACGAATGTGTGTGGACTACAGAGATCTTAATAGGGCCAGCCCTAAAGACAGTTTTCCATTGCCTCACATCGATATCCTGGTCAACAACACCGCAAATCATGCCTTACTCTCTTTTATGGAAGGGTATGCAGGCTACAATTAGATTCCCATGGTAGAGGAAGACATGGAGAACACAACCTTCATCACTCAGTGGGGTACATATTGCTATACAGTTATGTTGTTCGGACTGAAGAACGCAGGGGCAACCTATCAAAGAACAACCACAGCTATCATGAGCGATATGATTCATGGGAAAATTGAAGTGTATGTCGACGACATGATCGTCAAGTCCAAAGAGCGACATGAGCATACCTCAGTACTCCGGAAGTTCTTCGACAGGCTCAGGCAACACAATATGATGCTCAATCCTCAAAAATGTGCATTCGGGGTAACATCAGGAAAATTACTCGGATATGTCATCAGCTTTCGGGGCATCGAGGTTGATCCTTCGAAAATCAAGGCCATTCAAGAGATGAAGCCGCCAATGAATGAAAAGGAGATTCGGGGGTTTCTCGGCAAGCTGCAATACATCAGTAGGTTCATTTCAAAGCTCACTATGATCTGCTAACCGGTATTTTGAAAGCTCCGCAAAAGCGAACCCAAAGTCTGGGACGAGGATTGCTAGCATGCATTCAATACTATCAAAGACTATCTTTCCAATCCGCCAGTGCTAAATCCAGCCATGCCAGGGATTCCCCTCAGGCTTTACCTTATAACAACAGAATCAGCAGTCGATGCCATGTTCGCCCAAGAAATTGAAGGCAAAGAAAACGCCGTATACTACATCAGCAAAAAGTTAATCGAGTACGAGACCAGATACCCTTAGCTCGAGAAACTCAGCATCTCCTTGGTTTGGGCCACAAAGAAACTACGGCACTACATGCTTCCCCATATAGTGCATGTAATCAGCAAAGCAGATCCTCTTAAGTACTTGTTCGAAAAACCAGCTCTCAACGGACGATTATTTAGATGGTTGGTCATGCTAGGAGAATTCGATCTCAATTACACCCCGCAAAAGTCTATCAAGGGTTCAGCAGTCTCAGAACTCTTAGCTGACTGCCCCGTCAAGGCAGAAGAGGAGGATTATAACTTATCCAACGAGCAAATCTTAATGACCAGTGATGACAGTTGGTCGATGCATTTTGACGGTGCTTCAAATCAAAACGGATGTGGAGTTGGAGTAATTCTAGTAGCCCCGGACGGCACCCACATCCCTGTATCAGCAAAACTGCAATTCAACGTCACAAACAATGCGGCAGAATATGAAGCATGCATTATGGGCCTGGAAGCCGCCTTAGCATTGGGTGTCCAGAAGCATCGAGTCTACGGGGATTCCTCCCTGATCATCAATCAAATTTCCGGCAAATGGAAAGTAAGGAGCGAAAGCTTGGCCCCATACCAGTCCTATCTCGAGAAGTTGTCTGAGCAAGTAAAAGAGCTTTGCTATACATACCTCCCAAGAGAGGAGAATCAATTCGTTGACGCACTAGCAAAGCTGGCCTCAATGATCAACATTCCAAATGGCAAGGCTGAAATGCCACTTACAATTGAAACACGTCAAGAAGCAGCATATGTCCATGCTATTGACGACATCGAGCCTGACAGAGAGGAACCTTGGTTTACATACATTCAAAGGTATCTGCAAAAACTCCGAATATCCCCCACACTTCTCAAACAAGAATCAAAGGGTTTACGATTACAATCATCCAATTTCGTCATACAAGGCGGCGTTCTATACAAGAGGTCCCCTAGCGGCCCTAATCTCCAATGTGTTGACAAACACGAAGCTCAAAGAGTCATGGACACCGTGCATGCCGGAGTCTGTGGTACCCACATGAATGGGAAGATGTTGGCCCTCAAAGTCATCAGGGCTCGATATTACTAGACTACCCTCGAACGGGATTGCTACTTCTTTGTCAAGAAATGTCCTATCTGCCAAAAGTGTGCAAATCTAAAGCACATTCCCCTATCCTTGCTTTATTCTCAGTCATCACCATGGCCATTCTCAGCTTGGGGTATAGACGTCATTGGAAAAATCACTCCAACAGGCACCGGGGTTCATGGGTTCATACTGGTCGCAATTGACTATGTCACTAAGTGGGTCGTAGCCAGATCTTTCAAAGTGTTGGGTTCCAAGCAAGTGGCCCAGTTCATACAAGAAAACATCATATGCAGATACGGAATTCCTCACGAGTTCATTAGCGACCAGGGAACCCATTTTCCAGGAGAGTGTCAAGATCTATTCACCGAATACAAAATTCAACATCATCGTTCTTCGGGTTATCGCCCGCAAACTAATGGGGCGGTCGAAGCAGCCAACAAAAATGTCAAGACCATTATCATGAAAATGATAACCAATTACAAAGACTGACCCCATAAGTTGCACTTCGCATTATGGGGGTATCGAACTTCAATTCGCACTTCAACTGGTGCAACCCCATTCTCATTAGTCTATGGAATGGAGGCAGTACAACCTATCGAGCTGGAGATACCTTCTCTAAGGATAGTCCTCGAAAGCAAAATCCCAGAAGTTGCATGAGTACAAGCAAGATATGATGAGCTAATCATGCTCGATGAGCGTCGACTTCAAGCTACTCACCATGTACAAGTCTATCAGCGCCGAGTGGCCAGACATTTCAACAAAAGGGTCAGAACCCTAAACATCAAAGAAGGCGAGCTAGTCCTGAAAGCCCTTCGCAAAAGCATCATGGACCCAAGGGGAAAATTAAACCCAACTGGGCAGGACCATACATTGTCAAGAAAATCTTCTCCGGGGGAGCAGTCGAATTAACAGATGTCGATGGAACAGAATTCCGATCCCTTACAAACCTCGATAAACTCAAGAAGTTTTATGTCTAAGTTCCATGTTCAAATTCAAAATCCAATTCAAAAAAGTCCTCTAAGGGTTAGAACTACGTCCCACCTGATTCCTTAACGGGACACGTAGGCAACCTCATTCTGAGGCCCGGCCACTTTAATACAAAAAAATTCAAAAATTCCTCAATTAAGGGCATCCTAAAAATCAAAATTCAAAATTCCAAATGTGCCAATTCAAAGCAAAGCATGTTCAAGCGGAATTTAACACAATAACTCTTTATTTGGCTCTAAGGCCTTCAAACCTAATTCAAATACAAGGTTATGATCAAGTGAAGCAAAGTTCAAAAGCCTTTTCACTTCCTAAACACCTTTTTTAAACACATTTTCCAAACACATTCTTAAAACACAATTCCTTCTAGTACAACTTTAAATACATTTAGCCTACAAAGATCTAGGGTCGGGGGACTATGCTCTTCAGTCTTGGAACCTTGAGTACTATCCCCTGGCTCTTCCCGCAATAAATCATCAATCTTGCCCTTGCCCAAGCGGCCGGAGAAGGAACTTGCTATTCTTACAAGACGAGAGGATGACGAACCTCCGTTGGACTCAGATCGGTCAAGCACCGGACATGCCACACTCCCGTCACCTTCCTCATAATCAGTTGATGCAGGGCCTCTAGCCCTAGAACCTCAGACTCTAGCTGGTCTGGAAAGAGAAATGTCCCTCTGGCTTGGGCCTTTCATCCATACAATATACCCTGTAGATAGAGTAACTGGCTCAGGCGGGAACTGAATACTCAAGAATGGTTTGGCGACCCAATACCGCCTCCAAACTTCAAGTGGATTTGCATTCAGCACAGCAGGTTTCCGGTTCTCTTCAGTACAATCCGGGACTTCTTGTTTCAAACCATACTGTCTCATCACTCGGGCAGCGAGTAAAAGACCAACATTGTGAGGCTCGGTACCCTCAAAGCAGTAGAGCCGGGCGCATATCTCATAGCAGTAATTCCCCGCCAAGGAACTACCCACCTTATACAAGACTCAATCCCAGAGAGTGCACATCGCCACTCATCCAATGAAAGCCGGTCATACCTCATGGGCCGCATAGTGAACCCTTTCCTATTATAGCACTCCATGTTCTCCGGTGGTGCCACCAGCATGAGTCTCTCCATAAGCCAGACCTTGGGGAGTATACAAAAATACATTCAAAATTTGATATTCAAAATACAAGTACAAATTCAATATACAAGAAAGCTCCAGATCCTTACTTGGAGTAATACCGAACTTCCCGACGGCAAAGAAGAGGGACCCGACTTTAGCACATCAAGGCCCATCAATGTCTCGCGAATCACGAGCGGCATTGGGTCCCGGCCACTAGCAAACTGCTCTACAATTTCTATTAGGGAGGCATCACCGTTTCCAAACCCCTGCTTCAAAAAGAGGAAGCGAGCAAAGATACAAAAACTCAAGGCCCTCAAGCAGAAAGCCTTGGGAACATCAAGCCCATAGTTGACAAGGAGGGACAAATCCACCCCTCTGCCATATGATAGGTTATGATAAATATGACAAAACATAAATCATGCGGAAAAACCATAAAGCCAGGAAACATATTATTTACACATAATCATTTAGCATAGTTTAGATGCATACACTTTGTAGCGTGCCTTCCCTAGCTGCGCCCGAACCGAACAAGAACAAGTCTTTAGGACTCCAAGTGTCGTCCCTCCGTAGATAGTCCACAGCACGTCCGGATCCGCCTTAAGCTGGGCCTGGCGAGGCTGTGGCAGCTCCGTGTTGGGCGCTCGGCTTGCTGGGCGCGGGCCTGGCTTCGTGATGGGCCTTCGTCTAGCAAGCCTCGTCCGATGCTAATTCGTACGATGCGCTTCCGATTAAATTCCCGGTTCCAGAATTCTTTTCCGATACGAACAATATTTAATATTTCCGATTCCAGAATTAATTTCCGTTTCGAACAAATATTTAATAATTCCGTTTCCGGAATTTATTTTCCGATTCCGATAATATTTCCGATTCTGACAATATTTCCGTTTCCGGCAATATTTCCGATTCCGGCAGTATTTCCATTTCCGATAATATTTTCCGATACGTACCATGTTTCTGTTTCCGGCGACATCTACGACTTGGATAATATTTATATTTCCGATACGATCCATATTTCCGTTTCCGGCAATATCATCGTTTCCGGAGTATTCATTTCTTGCTTGTGACGATCTCAGTTCCCACTGAAACCAAGATCCGTCTATTCCGAATATCCATAGATGAAGTATTTAATGCCATTAAATACTTGATCCGTTTACGTACTATTTGTTTGACCCTACGGGTTCAGTCAAGAGTAAGCTGTGGATTAATATCATTAATTCCACTTGAACTGAAGCGGCCTCTAGCTAGGCATTCAGCTCACTTGATCTCACTGAATTATTAACTTGTTAATTAATTCTGAATCGCATTTATTAGACTTAACATTAAATGCATATTTGGACCAAGGGCATTATTTCCTTCAGTCTCCCACTTGTCCTTAGGGACAAGTGTGCATTTCCTAATTTCTTTGTAGCTCGATGCTTGCTCTTGAACATAAGGTAAGAGTTGTCATCCTTATTATGTCCAGAGGTGTTTCTCGGTTTCAGAGTTCAACTTATCAAATAAAAACAGATAATCATAGCCTATGATTCATCTGAGCACGGCCATGCATTTTACAGTTTCTAGCTCTCCGAGTGGCCTTGTACAACTTTCAGCATCTCATCCCGATTTATGGGAGGACAATCCCAATCTTGCGATCTTGAGATTAGACTTTGATTGATAGGTGATTACCTGAGCATTGCCTTTATAGCCTCCTTTTACGGTGCGACGGTTGGTCAACGTCAAAGTAACCAGTTCTCAAACAAGTAATCTCAAATCACTCAGGTATTGAGGATTTAGTGTCTAATAATTTTAATGAAATTTACTTATGACAGATTTACATCTCTTAGAGTAAAGTTTGATAGGTCTGTCTGATACTAGTCTTCCCAAAGTAAGTATCTATGCAAATGATTACGACATTGCCATGTCCACATAGTTCAAGAAACAAAACTACTAGTCATCTTGCATTCTAGTCGTCTAATGTTTTCTATTCGTCCAATTTTATAGAAAACTTCGACCAGGGACCATTTTCATCCTTTGACATTCAAGTTCACTTGATAGACATTTCTTAGTCATAGGACTGGTCCTGACAGTCTATTTTGAATATGTCGTCAAATTGAAGGGACTCATCATTTAATAAACCACAAATTAAATGGAAAAATGAATTCTATTCATTTATTGTGAATGATTAACCAATAATGTTTTACAAAGAATTAAACTCTAAAACTTTAAAACATTAAATAAGGACATCAAAGCCATTCTCCAATATGCTTGATTCCCAGAGCTGCAGTGTGCGAGTTGTGCTTCGCCTGCGGCAGAGGTTTAGTCAATGGATCTGATATGTTGTCATCAGTTCCAATCTTGCTTATCTCGACTTCTTTTCTTTCAACGAACTCTCGTAGAAGGTGAAATCTACGAAGTACATGCTTGACTCTTTGGTGGTGTCTAGGCTCCTTTGCCTGTGCAATAGCTCCGATATTTTAACAATATAGGGCTATTGGTCCTTTAATGGAGGGGACTACACCACGTTCGCCTATGAACTTCCTTAGCTATATAGCTTCCTTTGCTGCTTCATGTGCAGCAATGTACTCCGCTTCAGTTGTAGAATCCGCAATGGTGCTTTGCTTAGCACTTTTCCAGCTTACTGCACCTCCGTTGAGGCAGAAGACAAACCCAGACTGTGATCAGAAATCATCCTTGTCGGTTTGGAAAGTTGCGTCCGTATAGCCTTTAACAATTAATTCATCATCCCCACCATAGACCAGGAAGTCATCTTTGTGCCTTTTCAGGTACTTCAGAATGTTCTTGGCAGCAGTCCAATGTGCCTCTCCTGGGTCTGACTGGTATCTGCTCGTAGCACTGAGTGCGTACGCAACATCCGGGCGTGTACATATCATAGAATACATTATTGAACCAATCAATGATGCATATGGAATCCCATTCATTCGTCTACGCTCATCAAGTGTTTTTGGGCACTGAGTCTTGCTTAGAGTCATTCCATGAGACATGGGTAGCTAGCCTAGAGTTCGTAACGGGCCCATACGCATTCCGTCACAAGGTTAATACGCACTAAAAGACTCGATTAAGTCTCAAACACTCCGGATTCTAGGAATCCGAATCTTGACTAAGAAAACAGCCCAAATCCTATTTTCAACGCCTGGCTCTGGGCGCCAAAATCTTTCCTAAATTCCTCGTGGATTAGAGTTCTACAATTCTATCTTTCCACGAACTCTTTTCTATAAATAGGGCCCTAAGTTCAACGTGAAAAAGGACAACACACAATTATTATTCTGAGTATTGACTCTAAACCCCTAAGCCTAAGCCTCACGCTGCAAAACTGATCACGCGTTCTGTCGCAATCGATCCATAAATCGAACAGAGCGTATCCTGTCCCATAATTTGAGATTCGTTAAATAAAAGGAGAAATAGCAAAGTCAAAGTGGTTAGTTTTCTGAGAACCGTGACGCACCTCTCAAGGGTGCGTCGTAATGTGTCCCTTTTCTATGATTTAATTGCTTTCCTCGCCCTTTTATGAACTGTTAAACTAACTAAATTTGATTGTTCGATCACGCCTAATAAATATGATATTTTTGGGCAATTGGATTATCATCCTAGGTCCCTTAAAACAATCTAAATCAGATAATCGCGCTCGATCTAGTACTATCTGTTGCATATTGTTAAAATCAACTCAGATTAGTTTAATAGTTAACACATGTCCCTTCAATTATTTATGCTGAGCAAGTAAGGATATCCTGCCTCTGGAGTTATCAAAGAGCGAGTACTCCTCTCGGTAGTTACAGTCCCCCGAACCCTCAATCTCTACCTTGCGGGTGTATGTTGAGAGATCCCCACACCAGGGATCACAAGGGAACCTACGGCCGTCGTGGTCAAACATAATTGCACTCCCTTTATGTCACGATAACCGGGTTTTGTCAGTTTTTCTCATTGTCGTTAAAAACTGAATGGCGACTCCTATATTACTAGTCAATTGGGTGTAAACTCACAGGAAATCTAATTACACTTGATTTGACAAAAAGAAACGTCACACCCACGAGGGACAAGGTCACGCATTAGCCTCGTGCTTTTTTGACCCCCTCACAGTGGCGACTCCACTGGGGAAAGTGAAGGAAATACTCGTGCTTGTAGGTAATCAAAATAGCCGAAGGGTGAAACGCTCCTACCCCGCGTTTATTTCCCCATCAAGTTGGGACGACCTGAAAATCAGCATATTAATGTGAACGGACAGAACCGCATAACGAATCTTGGCTCCCTTGGTGTTTCATCTCGGGAGTTGGGACTAAGGATACCCATCGCCAACCGGGGGGTGCATACGCTTCGAATGTTGTCCACTCGGCACTTTCGCTAGTAGTACACCCATCCAAAACCCAATCGCTCGCCCATTTGGTCCCTCTCATTGGTGCATGCCCCCTTGGCTTACATCGTGATTGGCCTCTTGGGCGAAATTCGTCTGTTGAAGGCACTACCTCGACCGGGGCATGTGTTGGATCTGCGATAGAAGCGGTACCAAGCCAGGCGCAAAAACTACCCATAGAAGCCTATCAAAAACTACATGGCATATTATTATTGCTTCATGATGTAATGTTAGTAATGTGTAGCAAAATATGTGATTGTGTGACAAACAATGTTAGAAAACCAACGACCTAAAAAAAATTGCCCAAACATTCATAAACCAATTTTCCAAAGAGTTACACCGAAATACGTGTTCCGCAAACCCGAACGATCGCCACAAAAATAAGCGCCGCTCGGGACGGCCTGTAACGAATCCCACAAACGCTGCACGACGCGTAAAGGACGTTATTAGGCAAGCACGCGAAATCGAAGTCGCATAAACAAAAGTAGACGCAAACAGAAAACGAGAACCAGCCAGGGACGCATTTTCCACGCCCCTGGCTGGGCGCCAGAATTTCTCACGCCCTACGCTGGGCGCTGAAGTTGCTGCTTGGCCTTCTGGTCAGGCGCAGCAGCCTCGGTGCCCGCGCAAAAGGAAAATACGTAGCACAAAAAAAAAACGTTCGTAAAAAAAATTGCTACGAGAGCGTAAGAAGAAGCACTCGATTCTTGAAGCGACTTAAAAAAAAAAATTAACTCTTTGCGTCGTTGTTAGGCCTCCTACGATGACAATGCTTGGCACCGAAACCGAACATGCCAATAATTATAAATGTCACACGGGCAAAGATTTTCGAAAATATAAAGAGTTCAAATTGCACACATAGTAGTCCAAATATACTAGTCCGACTTAAGGGTAGTCATAAAATGTCTAAAAACCGACTCACGAAACAAACTAATGTGTCTCCTACTCCACAACAATAATGTAGGGCCCCTGAATACCTACCCGTGATAGCCATCAAGGAGCGCGATGGAAGAAGCATATCCCGAACATCTATACCTAGAGGTCGCACAAACCCAAGAGATGCATGCTCTGGAACACGACCCTCTACGTTCTCAAAGGCCACTCGCCTCAAAGAACCATGCTATGCCAAAAACGCTCCCCAACTCACATGCTTTCGGGCTATTGTTTGGGTTAGAAAAGAAAAGAGCGAGGAATGAAACAGAAATTATGGCATTAGCCCTTCAAGATGAATTGTTGGATCCTACTAAGTTGATCGCTCCATCACCCTCAAAAGATGACCAAATCCAACGAGGGTGGCGCAAGACTTTCAAATGGACTAATGCTCGTGGGATGAAGTTCAAGAAATCTGCGGGAGAGGGTCCGATGTACGAAGAATTAGAGTCTGAATCCGAGTATGACCCCGAGTCCGAACCTAGCAAAATTGTAACCCCTCCCAAAAATAGTTTAGACCCGGAAATATCTACTCCGGGAGATCTTTTTAATGTAATGCTTCATGACTTTAATAAGATAAACAAAACTTTTGAGTATATGCCGCTTAAAAATCCGAGTAATAATGCAGAATGTCTCACCACTAATGAGCACGAAAAAGAGCCAGAAGAGGAATATACCGAATTAATAAAAGCTTTAAATGAACACGAACTCAAGACTCCTATAATTGAGGACACAGAATCGGTAAATATTGGAACAGAAGAAAATCCTAAAATCATTAAAATTGGCCTCACCTTAACTCCCACTGAAAAGGCCGATCTAATCTCCACTTTGCGGGAATTCGAGGGTGTCTTTGCTTGGCCTACAAAGACATTCCAGGAATAGATCGAGAAATCGCTGAGCATAAAATTCCACTAGATCCCAAAATGACGCCAGTAAAACAAAAGCTACGGCGGCTCAAACCAGAGATAGCCTTGAAAATAAAAGAAGAAGTCACTAAACAATTAGACGCCGGCTTCATAAAATTCTCCAACTACCCAGAATGGGTGGCCAATATTGTCCCCGTAGCTAAAAAAGACGGACGAGTGCGAATGTGCGTAGACTTTCGAGACCTCAACAAAGCCAGTCCCAAAGATGACTTCCCTCTACCTCACATTGACATACTAGTAGACAACACCGCAGAACACGCGCTTCTCTCCTTGATGGACGGGTACGTCGGATATAACCAAATACTTATGGCAGAAGAAGACATGGAAAAAATAACTTTCATTACCCCTTGGGGTACATATTGTTACACTGTAATGCCTTTTGGTTTGAAAAACGCAGGGGCCACCTATCAAAGAACAGCCACCACGTTACTCCATGACATGATACACAAAGAAATCGAGGTCTATGTAGACGACATGATCGTCAAATCTAAAGACCGGCACGGTCACCTCCCGGCACTTAGAAAGTTCTTCACCCGAATCTTGAAATATAACATGAGACTAAATCCACAAAAATGTGTGTTCGGGGTAACGTCTGGAAAATTGCTAGGATACGTTGTTAGTACGCGAGGAATCGAGATTGACCCATCCAAGGTCAAAGCCATTACCGAAATGCCCCCACAGAAAACTGAAAAACAGATAAGGGGCTTCCTAGGAAAGCTGCAATACATTAGTAGGTTCATTTCCAAGCTTACTATGACTTGCGAGCCAATATTCAAAAAATTAAGAAAAAAAGAAAAAGCCGAATGGGATGAACAATGCCAAATTGCCTTCGATAAAATCAAAGAATATCTAAGCAAACCACCCGTCCTTTCCCCGCCTTTGCCCGGAACCCCTTTACGCCTATACCTAACCGCCACGGATACTGCAGCGGGAGCTATGCTCTCACAGTGTGTACATGGATCCGTGCGAGCCATTTACTACTTGAGCAAGAAGTTCATACAGTACGAGACGAGATACACATAACTTGAGAAAACCTGCCTCGCCCTCGTCTGTCCATCCAAAAAACTCAGACATTACCTATTGGCCCACACTATTCATATAGTGTCACAACTAGACCCCTAAAATATATGTTCGAAAAGCCCACCCTAAATGGTCGCCTGTCCAGGTGGCTAGTCATGCTCTCAGAATTCGACCTAAAATTCATGCCAGAAAAAACAATCAAAGGAAGAGCGGTAGCCGAGTTCCTGGCCGAGCATGCCACGAATGAGGAAACCACGGAAGCTTACCTCCTCCCTGACGAGGAACTTCTGATGATACGAGACGACTATTGGACACTATACTTCGATGGCGCGTCCAATCAGAAGGGATGCGGCGTCGGAGTTCTCCTAGTCAGTCCCGAAGGGGCCCATGTACCAATTACCGTCAAACTTGACTTCGAGGCCACAAACAACGCCGCATCCGGAGGCCGCAGTTAGCCTCGGAGTCAAGCATCTACAAGTCTTCGGGGATTCTTCCCTAATAATCAACCATATATCTAAAAGATGGAAGGTCTGAAGCACTAGTCTCTCAAAATATCAAGCTCACTTAGACCAAATATTCGAGCCATTCGAAAAAATCGAGTATACGTACTTACCAAGAGACGACAACCAATTCGCGGATGCACTAGAAAAGCTAGCTTCAATGCTCAACATCCCGAATGAATGGGACGGAATGACCCTTCGGGTCGAACGAAGAAAAGAGCCGGCTTATTGTTGTCCCATAGACTCCGAACCTGAAAACACCGAAGAAGAACCATGGTATACGGACATCCTTCGTTACAAAACAAGTGGGGAATTCCCCCCAAACACATCCCCGCGAGCACAAAAGGCCCTACGCCTCCTCGCTTCACAATATAGCATTATTCTGGGGGAACTGTACAAATACACGCCGAATAAAATCAAGTTACTTTGTGTCCACCAAAACCAAGCCCAAAGACTAATGGAAGAATACCATAACGGCGTGTGCGGACCTCATATGAACGGAAAAATGCTATCCCGAAAAATATCCCGCTCAGGGTACTGTTGGACCACTATGGAAACCGATTGCCATCACTTTGTAAAAACTTGCCCAAAATGCCAAATCTTCAGTAACCTTAACCACTTGCCTCCCTCAGAACTATACACCTTCACTTCTCCATGGCCCTTTTCCACCTGGGGTATAGATATAATCGGCAAGGTAACACCAACAGGCGTAGGGGGACACGAGTACGTTTTAGTCGCAATTGATTACATCACTAAATGGGTAGAGGCAGTCTCCTATGAAAAATTAACGGCCAAACATGTCGCTCGATTCCTAGAAAAGAACATATTCTGTCGATACGGGGTTCCACATGAAATCATAAGTGACCAAGGTTCCCACTTTAGGGCCGAAGTCCAAGACCTGCTCGAAAAATATCATGTCAAACATCATAAATCCTCTCCCTATAGGCCGCAAATGAACGACGCGGTAGAGGCGGCCAACAAAAATATTAAAGTCATAATCGATAAAATGGCCGAAAATTATAAGGATTGGCCCAACAAATTACACTTCGCATTATGGGGCTATCGAACCTCAATCCGCACCTCCATTGGAGTAACACCCTACTCCTTGGTATACGGAATAGAAGAAGTTCAACCGATCGAGTTGGAAATTCCCTCCCTCCGGATCGTCCTAGAAAGCAAGCTGCCCGAGGCCGATTGGGTTCAAGCCAGGTACGATGAGCTCGTCCTTTTAGACGAACGGAGGTTGAGAGCTTTACATCACGTGCAAGTGTATCAAAAGCGTATCGCAAGGAAATTCAACAAAAGAGTCAAACCTCGAAATATCAAAGAAGGCGATTTTGTATTAAAAGATGTCCGCGCACCTACTACAGACCCTCGAGGAAAATTCCGGCCTAATTGGACCGGACCACATTTTGTAAAGACCATCCTACCTGGCGGAGCAGTGCAACAAGCCGACATAGATGGAGCGGAATTCGCTGACCTCACGAATTTAGACCAATTGAAAAAGTACTATATTTAATAAAATTCAGTCCGGAGTTAAGGCATCTAATAAAACACATTAAGACTCATAAGCAAGCATTCTGCGCATTACTCTAAGCAAACGACTTAAAACTCGCTAAAGTAGGAAGGACGAAGGACAAAGTTTCAGCGCCCAGGACTGGGCGCCTTTATTTTTAACGCCCAGGCCTGGGCGCCGATATTTCCTACGCCCGAATTTGGGAGTCATATATTCTCTCTTGCCACCTATCCTCCCGCTTCTGCAAGTGTTCGTACTCCTTTTTTCGGATCATCAAAAGAACCACGAACACTTGGGGGGGTAGCAGATGTGTAATGAACGCCCCTTTCAAAAATTTCAAAAAATCATAGCTAGAACTACGCGCGACCTGATTCTGACAAGATACGTAGGCAATCCTTATCAAGGATTCGGTCCAATAAAAATTAAAAAAAATACTAAAGTCATGGAGCACATCAAGACAAAAGGATATTACAAAGGGCACTATACCCCAACCCATGCACGGGCAAGGCCAAATAGAATGAAAACAAAGACACAAGAATTTTCAGGAACAAGCCCAACAAAGGAGTATGGCACGAGTCGGCAAAAAACGAAAAATAGTGAACATGCATATGTAATACCCCAAGTAGTCGGCTAGTCTAAAAATATGTGTGCACTCTTGTATGAACTCATTTTTTTATATATGGAATTCTTTCTCTTTTTGAAATTCGTCGTTGGTTTAGAAAGCTAGTACTGCTATAATGAGTTCAGGCAAAGCCCATGGAACGCTCAAACATTCTTGCACCCAAAATTCGCAAAAAATAAAATATATATACATGCGGAATACAAGAATGAATATATACAAAACAGGAGGCAAGCCTAAGACTCGTCATCGACTTCATGTCTCCAAGCCTCGCCGGTCCATCCACTCCACTCCCCGTGGTATGAGGACCCCCAGCCAGAATCACCCCAAAAATGAGGTTGTGGCTGCAACTCGGGGCTAGGCTCTCGAGCCACCGACACGGAACGTCGCCTACGCTCCGGCTTGGACCTCGCCCCGGAAGAACTCGCCCCCACATCGGAACGACGATGCCGTAGGGGCGAGTGTCGTGCCCTCTCTCTCTCCTCACGACCGCGTCCCCACCCGAGGGACCTGCGTCGTCGGCCCCGGCTCGTCCAGCCCCCGTCTGCAAAAACAAAAAGGAGGGTGAGTAACGGAAAGCCAAACAAAAGGTACAGATCAAAAGAAAAAAAGAGGGCACATTACCCGAGTGGAGTGGGGGCTCCTGCAAGAAAGTGCAGATCGGGCCCGAACCAATGCGGACTTCAACCGGTTGATCACCCCCACCATCGCGTTGGCCGTACGCGCCGGAACCTGAAACAGGAATGTTAGTAACAAAAGAAAAAAAAACAAAAGATATAACTAGAGTGCACAAATAAAAGGTGCATACCGCCTGTACTCCCTCAGGGAGAGGAGGATGGAAAACCCGGTCTTCCGGGACAGTCTCCACAATCTCGGATCCACTCTCTCCGGTATACGAGATCCGAGCATCGGGAAGCACCCATCCCCCTAACGAAGGGTCAGGATACTCCTGCACAAAACACAGTAAACATAAACACATAGGCACGAGCATGAAAACCCTAACAAAAAAAATCAGTACAAAAAGAGAGAGCAACTCACAACGCCAGGCTCTGGGAGACGAAGAGAATCCTGGATAAACTGATAATAGCTAGCTCCCGCTATCACCAACTCCTTCGCCGGCACGCCAGTCCTCGAGTGGACCCTCCACGACTCGCCTATCGAACGAGTAGACAACATGGTCGCAAGCAGAGGCTTAGGCACCGAAAAAACCCCGATCGTCTGCATATGTACCCGCTCTCCCAGGTACCAGACAGGGTCGCGGCGGCCAACGAACAAGACCCGCATCTGGCTCAGGGCATAACTATCCCTGACCGAAGCATAAGTACCCCTAAAGGAGAGCCATGGGGTCCAAACCACCTGTTTCGTACAGACACGCTCAGATCTCGCACATAGAAAATAAAAGAAAAATGACGAAATACGAGATAGAGGATAAGATTTTGTACATGCTCAGGGTTCCCGTCCCGAATGAGATCCCACACGGTATCGGGCGGTGGACGCGCAGTCAGCTTCTTCTTCCAACCCCAACGACGACCGGCAGGGTACTCCAAAGGCCTCTACCCCTTTCGGGGAGCCAGCCAAGGCAAGTGCTCAAAAGCCCACAGCTATAAAAGGAAAAGACAATAATACGTCAAAAAAGGGGCCCGGTAAAAGCGAGAAAACAAAAGAAAGGCTAGGCACATACCTCGATCAAACGCGGCACTCCCGCCAATGTAATGACAAAGTGACATCTACACGGGTCCGAGTCGCGCACCGCCAAACTCATCTGGCCGACGAGCGTCGCGTAGCCCAAATCGCCCCAGCAATAGTCACCCAGCGTAGACACGTCCTCTACCATGCCTATCCACCTCGGGTCAAAGGTGTCAGTCGGACCCGATAGAAAAGTGGAAGTAATAAAATGGAGGTAGAACAGCCGGGCCTGTCTCGAATACGACTCCTCCACCCCATGCTCCAGGGCCCACATCAGGTCAGCAAAAGGTATCCCACGGGGCTGGTACAAAGGCAATCTCATGCCCATCCACGAGCCCAGGAGCCTGGTACCCTCAGCAACGATCGGCGGTGGGCCATCCGACCCCAGGCGAACGGGGTTCCCTGTAAAGGTCAAGCCCGTCAAAGCCGTGTAGTCCTCACGAGTGATCGTCATCTCACCCCAAGGAAAATGGAAAGTGTTGGTGGTATCCCACCACCACCTCATGAACGACCGCAGAAAGGACAGGGAGATGTTAAGCCGCAGTATCTCCCAGAAAGTCTCGACCACCGGAAATAGTGAGCTCACCCTCACCAAAGCCTGGGCGTCCGAGCTCAGGAAACCAAAAACAGTCTCGCTCGTCGCTGCAACGTAGCCGCGAACCATAGTGTCCCTCCTCGCGTGAAGGCGGGTAGTCACGTGGTGCTCTAGGTCGTAGTGCAGGTCCCGACCGTCGTAGAACTCAGGACCCACCCATAGGGGTCCCGCGCCAGTAGACTGACGCGTCATGCCACGCTCCTCGTGGCCACCAGAAGGAGGTGACTGAAGGAAATAATGCCCTTGGTCCAAGTATGCATTCAATGTTAAGTCTAATAAATGCGGTTCAGTATTAATTAACAAGTTAATAATTCAGTGAGATCAAGTGAGCTGAATGCCTAGCTAGAGGTCGCTTCAGTTCAAGTGGAATTAATAACATTAATCCACAGCTTACTCTTGACTGAACCCGTAGGGTCACACAAATAGTACGTAAACCGATCAAGTATTTAATGGCATTAAATACTCTATCTATGGATATTCGGAATCGACGGATCTTGGTTTCAGTGGGAGCTGAGATCGTCAAAAGCAAGAAATGAATACTCCGGAAACGATGATATTGCCGGAAACGGAAATATGGATTGTATCGGAAATATAAATATTATCCAAGTCGTAGATGTTTCCGGAAACGGAAACTTGGTACGTATCGGAAAATATTATCGGAAATGGAAATATTGCCGGAATCGGAAATATTGCAGGAAACGGAAATATTGTCAGAATCGGAAATATTATCGGAATCGGAAAATAATTCCGGAAACGGAAATATTAAATATTTGTTCGAAATGGAAATTAATTCCGGAATCGGAAATATTAAATATTGTTCGTATCGGAAATGAATTCCGGAACCGGGAATTTAATCGGAAGCGTATCGTACGAATAAGCATCGGACGAGGCCTGCCGGACGAAGGCCCAGCACGAAGCCAGGCCATCGCCCAGCAAGCAAGGACGCGCGCATGCCCAGCCCAAGGCAGCGCCAGGCCCACCGCAAGGCAGGCCCAGCGCGCCAAGGCAAGGCTGCCCAGCGTGGGCTGCGTGGGCCGAGCGCATGCGTGCGGGTGCCCTCGTGGCTCCGTGCGTGTGTGTTTGTGTCCATGCACAATTCCTAAATCTATTAGGATTTGGTGTATGATTAAACTCCTATTTCTGTTAGGATTATTTAATTAATTAGAGTCCTTGTAGGATTCTAAGTTTAATTAAATCGTATCCTACTAGGATTCCAATTCCCTTTCCAAACCTCTATAAATAAGGGCCTAGGGTCATAATTTATACGAACGATTGAAGTATTCAAAGGGTAAGTTTTTGAAAGAAAATTCAGCCACTCTCTTGCACTAATAGCCGAAAATTCCTAAGCACCTTAAGGGCGATTCTAGTTGGTCAATCTTGAGGCGGATCCGGACGTACTGTGGACTATCTACGGAGGGACGACACTTGGAGTCCTAAAGACTTGTTCTTGTTCGGTTCGGGCGCAGCTAGGGAAGGCACGCTACAAAGTGTATGCATCTATACTATGCTAAATGATTATGTGTAAATAATATGTTTTCCTGGCTTTATGGTTTTTCCGCATGATTTATGTATTGTCATATGTATCATAACCTAACAGTGGTATCACGAGCCTCTTATTATTTTCAAAATCTAAATTGCATAAACATGGTTAAATATTACAAATTTGCAAGAATTAAAAGGGGTGATTAATTTTCGTAATTGTAAATTAATTGCAAATTGCGTTTATTTAATTATACGTACGCAGTTTTTCGGCAGTTTCTTCGTTACTCATCCAAATCGAGTGATTTTTGTGTCAATTCCGCATCTAAAAGGCATTCTAAATTTTTGACAAAAATAGTAGTTTTCGGACGAACCCAGAATTCTCATATTCTAAGCCTAACTATGACTTTTCAGAGGTTTTAATTTTTCGAACGCAAAATTTCGTAAATTTAAGATGTTAAATTAAATATTTGCGATTCTTGTTGTTAAATCTTGAATTTTTGACTGACCTACTGTATATGTTTAACAAGTTTGAATGCCTAGCCTTGTTAATTATGCAATCTAATTTGTAATTATGATTAATTTGTTGAAAATTGGAATAATTTAGAATTAATTTGATTTTCATAATTAGTTAATAATTTAATTAGATACCTATGATTAAAAACCACCATAAAAATTGTAAATTTGTGTCAAATTTTAAATTTTTATGACCTAGACTTGAATCCATGTTAATCGGAAATCAATTAATTAATAAATTTTCGATTTTTCGCCCTAAAATTATGAAATTAATATGTTTTATTAATTCGTCATTAATTTTGAATTAAAATTTTTTAATTTTTATGCAATCGCTCATAAAACTTGCACGCACAAAGCAATGGACGCTACGTGTTACCCTTATAGGTGTTGTATAGTGCGGGAATGCGACGACGAGCAAGGGAGCTCGTCGCCCACGCGGTGAGAAATGCAGCGAGCAAGGCGATGGCGCGCGAGCACAAGGCAGCAGCCCTGCCTTGTGTCGAACGCTGTGCGCGATGGGCGATGAGGCGAAGCCATGGCAAGCTGTGGGCGCGCGAGCGAGCGAGAGCTGGTCGCCCAGCGATCGCTGCTCTGCGCACCACAACGCGTGGCCTCGAGCGAGCGATCGAGCGAGCGAGCGAGCGATGCGAGGAGCATCGTAGCTGCTGCGATGCTACGGGCAGGCAGGCTGCGCGCAAGCGTGGCTTGCCTTGCTGCCTTGCGCGTGGCTGCTGCGACGTTGTGCCATGGACATCGATGGGTCGTGCGCTCGACGGGGCTTGGGCGCAAGCCCAAGTGCTCGTCATGTCACGATTGTCGAGTTTTAAAATTTTAATTTGAAATTTTCAGTTTACGTAATTTTAATTAATTTTAAAATTAATAATTTAAATTATTTTCTTGGATTTTAATTTTGAATATTATAATTATAATAAATTTCATTTATTCTAATTATTTTACTAAAATTAAAATCATGAATTAATTTAAAAACGACTGAAAAATAAATTAAATAAGCGGATTCAATTATAAATTTATATGAGCTTTAAATTTTAACTAAATTTGTATGTTTCCGGTTAGACTAGAAATACATTTTTATGTTTAAAATTAGTAAAGCATATGAATTTATTGGTTTAAGTGGGAGCCCTTTTAGTCATAAACTCTTGATTAGGTCTACAAATCCTTAAGGTTAAAACAACTTGATTAGAATTAATAAGGACTGAATAATTTGTAGATTATTGGTGCCCTTGATTAATTGCTGCAAATGTTTATGTGATGCATAATGTGTTTTACTAACCAGCTATGTGGGCCATTCATGATAATGAATGGGTGAATGGTATATATTGTATATGTACTATTTTGCAGGTTATGAAGTGACTAGTATGACCCAAATAGGATAGAAAATATGGTCTGCGCACCATTAAATTTGAATGTAATTGGTCTAATGCACCAAATTTGTTTTTCAATTTAAATATGGTCTGCGTACCATCAAATAGTTGTAATTAGTTTAATTATAGCTTATCCTATTTGGAGAAAATGGCGCCTCCCACGGTGAAATTCAAGACGAAGTTTCCATTTTCGAGACGGACTTTGAAGTTGAAGCTTCAAGATGAAGTCGGGCCATACTAGATCACAATTATCTTATGCATGCTTTAAGTTATTTATTGCTTTTAAATATGTCTTAAATATGCATGAGATTGTGGCTTGATTATGTTGCATGATTAAGGATTTTAGTTCACTTAAAATCTAACCAACATAGTAAGAGCCTTAAGTTCCAAACTTAAAAATTGAGTTAAAAGGTGCCATGCCAAAATATACACTTGCTTGGATATCCTTTACATCAATCTAGTAATAGTTTTCGCTCAGCGTGGTGTTACTTATTGGTCCTAAAGGGGTAAGGTACACAAATAATTGTGAGTACATGTTAGTTTTGGTGAAACTCAACGATATAAGTAAGGAGTACTTTTATGTCGTGGCAAAATCGATAGGTTTACCTAATAAGTTCTTAGACGTACCTATATATCAACCAAGAATAGTTTCTAGACTATTAGCAAAAGGTTTTTGCTTACCTAATATGTTTTAGGATTGAGTCGACAAACTATGCTTAATTCTTCAATGGATTTTAGGATCTTGGAATCATTTTATTCACACCTGCCGGAACACATAACTTGAATAAATTCTTAATGAACATTGAATTATGCATGTATGCTAGTATTTAAGTTTATTAAGAGAAACTGTGAATGGTTATTTATTTGTTTATTATTTTCAATTGTAGTTTTTACTATGGAAAACAACAATCAAAACATCATCATGGGTTCTGAGCTTATGGTCAAGCTGAACCTATCGAATTTTCTTGAATGGGAAGCTAAGCTAGTTGAAATAATCAGACTCAATGGACTTGAGTATGTACTATTACATCCCATGCCAAGCTACTATGCCAGAGACATGACCCCTGAAAGATTTTCCGCCTGGCATGCGGATCTCAAAAAGGTTATGAGTTTCATGCTGAACAATATCCCTGATGAATGGGCTAGAAGGTTTGTAGCTTATGAACCTTTTACGCTCATCAAAAATCTGAGGGATATCTGTCGTAGAAGCACGGAGGACAGGGACCTGAACGTCCATGAGTTGATTGAATCAATGTCTGGTCTAAAGGTTAGTTCTCCCAACAGGTGTTATAGGATGGAAGTCCAAGAAACACATGTTTAGCTCCTTCGCACTAAACAGAGGGTAGGCGTCCCACTGAGGTTCCATGTGGATCTTATGCATTCATACTTTGAGCGCCTAAGTCTACTAGGAACACCAATAAGCGAAAGGATGGCAGTCTCTATCTTGCTCAATTCACTACACAGTGGGTTTGGTCGCTTCAAGCAACTATACCTTAGTGAACCAAGAGAAGAAACAGTTGCAGAATTTGTTCACCTTGTCAGAAAGGCTGAGATAATACTGGACTGTGAAGCAAAAGATTTACTCAAGGCTAGAGGGAGACCGTTCAAGAAAAGTGGAAAGTCTAAGGGCAATGCTAAATCAAAGCAGGACAAGTCCACATCAAGCTGTCTTTACTATAATGGAATAGGCCATTACAAAAGAGAATGTTCAAAGCTAAAGGAAGATCAGAAGAACGGAACAGTCGTTCCATCTTCGGGTATTTTTGTTATAGACTGTATACTTGCTAATTCAACTTCTTGGGTATTAGATACAGGTTGTGGCTCACACTTATGTTCCAATCCACAGGGACTAAGAAGAAGTAGAAAGTTAAGCAAGGGTGAAGTCGACCTACGAGTGGGAAATGGAGCAAGGATTGCTGCATTAGCTGTAGGAACTTTTTATTTGTCGTTGCCCTCCGGGCTAGTTTTGGAACTGGAAGAATGTTTCCATGTTCCAAGTCTTACTAAAAACATCATTTCAGTTTCTTGCTTAGATGCTAAGGGATTTTCCTTTTTAATAAAAGACAATAGTTGTTCGTTTTATTTTAAAGAGATGTTTTATGGATCTGCTAGATTAGTCAATGGACTTTATTTATTAGATCACGACAAACAAGTTTATAACATAAATACCAAAAAGGCCAAAAAGGATGATTCAGATCTCACCTATCTGTGGCATTGTCGATTAGGCCATATAAACTTGAAACGCTTAGAAAGACTTCAAAAGGAAGGAATTCTAGAACCATTTGACTTAGAGGATTATGGTAAATGCGAATCATGTTTACTTGGCAAAATGACAAAGCAACCTTTCTCTAAAATTGGAGAAAGAGCAACTGAACTATTGGGTTTAATCCATACAGATGTATATGGACCAATGAGTACAAATGCTAGAGGTGGTTTCAGCTACTTTATCACTTTCACTGATGACTTCAGTAGATATGGTTATGTCTACCTAAAGAAGCATAAGTCTGAATCCTTTGACAAATTCAAGGAATTTCAGAGTGAAGTAGAGAATCAATTAGGCAAGAAGATTAAGGCACTGCGGTCTGATAGAGGCGGTGAATATCTGAGCTATGAATTTGATGACCATCTGAAAGAATGTGGAATTCTGTCAGAATTGACTCCTCATGGAACACCACAATGGAATGGTGTGTCGGAACGGAGGAACAGAACCTTGCTAGACATGGTCAGGTCGATGATGGGTCAGGCCGAACTTCCAATAAAATTTTGGGGACATGCACTAAATACAGCTGCACTCACTATAAATAGAGCTCCGTCTAAAGCTGTCGAAAAGACTCCATATGAGTTATGGTTTGGAAAGCCTCCAAATGTGTCTTTTCTTAAGATTTGGGGATGTGAAGTATACGTCAAACGATTAATTTCAGACAAACTTCATCCGAAATCTGACAAATGTATCCTTGTGGGCTATCCAAAGGAAACAAAGGGGTATTACTTCTACAATACATCTGAGAACAAGGTGTTTGTTGCTCGAGATGGTGTCTTTTTAGAGAAAGATCACATTTCCAAAATGACAAGTGGGAGAAAAGTAGACCTCGAAGAAATTCGAGTCGAACAACAAACTCTAGAGAATGCTCAAGATGACATCCAGGATGAAACTCAGAGATCTTTAGAAGAATCTGGTGAGAATCATGGTCAATCTAGAAATGTTACCCCGTGTAGATCGCAAAGATATAGATCTCAACCGGAAAGGTACTTAGGTATTTTGACGAACGAGAGCTATGACGTTCTATTACTTGAAAGTGATGAACCTGCGACTTACAAACAAGCTATGACGAGCCCTAGCTCCAAGCAATGGCAAGAAGCCATGCAATCTGAATTAGACTCCATGTCAGAAAACCAAGTATGGGATTTGGTCGATTTTCCAGATGGCTACCAAGCCATTGGAAACAAATGGGTTTTCCAACTGAAAAAGGACAAGGATGGGAAACTTGAAGTTTTCAAAGCTAGATTGGTTGCAAAAGGTTACAGGAAAGTCCACGGTGTGGATTACGATGAAACCTTTTCACCAGTTGCAATGCTAAAGTCTATTAGGATAATGTTAGCAATCGCTGCATATTACGATTACGAAATATGGCAGATGGATGTCAAAACCGCTTTCTTAAACGGCATTTTAACAGAAACTGTGTTTATGACACAACCTGAAGGTTTTGAGGATCCAAAGAATGCTAAAAAGGTATGCAAGCTAAAGAAATCAATCTACGGATTGAAGCAGGCATCCAGGAGCTCTATTATATGTTTTGATGAAGCAGTCAGTGACTTTGGTTTCACAAGAACGCAGACGGATCTTGTGTATACAAGAAGGTCAGTGGGAGAAAAATTGCTTTTCTAGTATTATATGTCGACGACATATTACTTATCGGAAATGACATTCCTATGTTGAACTCTGTCAAGATTTGGCTTGGGAAATGTTTTTTGATGAAGGATCTAGGAGAAGCACGGTACATATTGGGCATCAAGATTTACAGAGATAGATCTAAAAGGATGATTGGACTTAGTCAAAGCACTTATATCAATAAGGTGCTTGATAGGTTCAAGGTGGCAGACTCCAAGCAAGGCTACCTACCCATGTCTCATGGAATAACTCTAAGCAAGACTCAGTGCCCAAAAACACTTGATGAGCGTAGACGAATGAATGGGATTCCATATGCATCATTAATTGGTTCAATAATGTATACTATGATATGTACACGCCCGGATGTTGCGTACGCACTCAGTGCTACGAGCAGATACCAGTTAGACCCAGGAGAGGCACATTGGACTGCTGCCAAGAATATTCTGAAGTACCTGAAAAGGCACAAAGATGACTTCCTGGTCTATGGTGGAGATGATGAAATAATTGTTAAAGGCTGTACGGACGCAAGTTTCCAAACCGACAAAGATGATTTCAGATCACAGTCTGGGTTTGTCTTCTGCCTCAACGGAGGTGCTGTAAGCTGGAAAAGTGCTAAGCAAAGCACCATGCGGATTCTACAATTGCAGCGGAGTACATTGCTGCACATGAAGCAACAAAGGAAGCTATATGTCTAAGGAAGTTCATAGGTGAACTAGCTGTAGTCCCCTCCATTAAAGGACCAATAGCCCTGTATTGTGATAACAACGGAGCTATTGCACAGGCAAAGGAGCCTAGACACCACCAAAGAGTCAAGCATGTACTTCGTAGATTTCACCTTCTACTAGAGTTCGTTGAAAGAAAAGAAGTCGAGATAAGCAAGATTGGAACTGATGACAACATATCAGATCCATTGACTAAACCTCTGCCGCAGGCGAAGCACAACTCGCACACTGCAGCTATGGGAATCAAGCATATTGGAGAATGGCTTTGATGTCCGTATTTAATGTTTTAAAGTTTTAGAGTTTAAATATTTGTAAAACATTATTGGTTAATCATTCACAATAAATGAATAGAATTCATTTTTCCATTTAATTTATGGTTTACTAGTCTTATATGCACGCGATGCGTGCGAAATTATTAAAAATTAAAATTGTTTTGTTACAACTAATCACAACAAATATTAAGCACTAAAAAATTATCTGGTCCGGAGGCTCACGACCTTGGGCTCTAGGAAATCTTTCTTTTGGTATTTTGGCGATCTTTTTGTTTGGAGTGAGTGATTGTCTTTGTTGTCTTTCTTTATCCCACCATTTTGACCTTCGATCTTGTATACCTTGATCTTCGTTTCTACCGTTAATATTTCTAATCACCATTATCAATTTTTCTCTATTTAAAAATATATCTTTTTACTAAATTAGTAGAACATAAATTGCAAAAGTATTACTTGTTTGGGGGAAAGATAAACCGTTTCTCTATTTTAATAAAAAAAAAAGAACATTTTTTTATTTGGTGAACAAAAGCAAAATGAAACATCCTGATTCACCTAATACAGTCATTGGCATCTCAATGGCTCTACATCAAACACCTAATTCACCTAATTCAATCCTTGGCATCCGCATATTAATCTCACCTCTTTTGCTCCACCGAAACCCCAACTTCCTCTCCCTTCAGATTTAGCCATCAACAAACTCCCTGCAATTCCCAAGTGCATTTCCAATTTCATGCCACCGAATTATCGAATTGATTGATTGAACTCGAAAGATGTGGAGTTCAATTGCTGATTTGAAAGAAAATCTAAATAAAATTTCTCTTGATGTCCACGTTGATTACGACGAAGAAGATGAACTCTCGATCCATGGCTACGATTCTCTCTACTCTGATCGTAGGCGTTCACACAGTCTTGTTCATTCCAAATCGCCTTCAGATTCTCCGATTATGTCGAATGGAAATGAGTCTCAGTACGTTTCCTAGGTACCGGAGTTTTTTTCTTCTCTTTGAATTTTCAATTGTTGAGCTCAGTACTCAAATTCGCTGTAATTTGATGGAATTGTTAAATTTTATAGTCGACAACTTCAATCTCTGCTGAAATATTGCGATTGGAATTGTAAAATACTCACCATTATTGATTTGCAAAACTTCTAATTTTTAATTCTGACCCTCCCGGAGGTTTAGCCTTTTATTACCTTTGATTTGAGGCATTTACTGCTCTTTACGGTTTTGTATGATTAATTTCCTGATTGAATGTGAATTGATTGTTGTTTTAATACCTTTATTACTCCTTGATTTTAGGCATTTACTACTAATTTGGTCTTAAGATTTCCTTATTGAATGCGAATTGATTGACGTTTAAACAATTGATTAGCCAAAAATACTGGCACTCAAAAAGTTTGCCCGATTTGTTATTATTTTCAGTTTTTAAAATCTGTATTTAATCAACTTTTTAAAATAATAAATAATTAGATTTACAGTGAAATATAAGAGGGTATTTTAGTATATTTGTTTGGGGACACCAAAAGTGGTGTTACCGGAATGCCCCTCCCCTGTTGGCTTATAGAATAGAGATTAAATGATGAGTCCCTTCAATTTGACGATATATTCAAGATAGACTGTCAGGACTAAAAAATGTCTATCAAGTGAACTTGAATGTCAAAAGTTGAAAATGGTCCCTGGTCGGAGTTTTCTATAAAAATTGGACGCAGACGACTAGAATGCAAGATGACTAGTAGTTCTGTTTCTTGAACTATGTGAACATGGCAATGTCATAATCATTTGCATAGATACTTACTTTGGGAAGACTAGTATCGGACAGACCTATGAAACTTTACTGTAAGAGATGAAAATCTGTCATAAGTAAATTTCATTAAAATTATTAGACACTAAATCCTCAATACCTGAGTGATTTGAGATTACTTGTTTGAGAACTGGTTGCTTTGACGTTGACCAACCGTCGCACCGTAAAAGGAGGCTATAAAGGCAACGCTCAGGTAATCACCTATCAAACGAAGTCTAATCTCAAGATCGCAAGACTGGGATTGTCCTCCCATAAATCGGGATGAGATGCTTAAAAGTTGTACAAGGCCACTCGGAGAGCTAGAAACTGTGAAATGCATGGCCGTGCTCAGATGAATCATAGGCTATGATTATCTGCTTATTTGATCAGTTGAACTCTGAAACCGAGAAACACCTCTGGACATAATAAGGATGACAGCTCTTACCTTATGTTCAAGAGCAAGCATCGAGCGACAAAGGAATTAGGAAATGCTCACTTGTCCCTAAGGACAAGTGGGAGACTGAAGGAAATAATGCCCTTGGTCCAAGTATGCATTCAATGTTAAGTCTAATAAATGCGGTTCAGTATTAATTAACAAGTTAATAATTCAGTGAGATCAAGTGAGCTGAATGCCTAACTAGAGGCCGCTTCAGTTCAAGTGGAATTAATAACATTAATCCACAGCTTACTCTTGACTGAACCCGTAGGGTCACACAAATAGTACGTAAACGGATCAAGTATTAAATGGCATTAAATACTCTATCTTTGGATATTCGGAATCGACGGATCTTGGTTTCAGTGGGAGCTGAGATCGTCACAAGCAAGAAATGAATACTCCGGAAACGATGATATTGCCGGAAACGGAAATATGGATCGTATCGGAAATATAAATATTATCCAAGTCGTAGATGTTGCCGGAAACGGAAACATGGTACGTATCGGAAAATATTATCGGAAATGGAAATATTGCCGGAATATATAATTATTGCCGGAAACGGAAATATTGTCAGAATCGGAAATATTATCGGAATCGGAAAATAATTCCGGACACGGAAATATTAAATATTTGTTCAAAACGGAAATTAAATCCGGAATCGGAAATATTAAATATTGTTCGTATCGGAAATGAATTCCGGAATCGGGAATTTAATCGGAAGCGTATCGTACGAATAAGCATCGGACGAGGCCTGCCGGACGAAGGCCCAGCACGAAGCCAGGCCATCGCCCAACAAGCAAGGAAGCGCGCACGCCAAGGCAAGGCAGGCCCAGCGCGCCAAGGCAAGGCTGCCCAGCGTGGGCTGCGTGGGCCGAGCGCATGCGTGCGGGTGCCCTCGTGGCTCCGTGCGTGTGTGTTTGTGTCCATGCACAATTCCTAAATCTATTAGGATTTGGTGTATGATTAAACTCCTATTTCTGTTAGGATTATTTAATTAATTAGAGTCCTTGTAGGATTCTAAGTTTAATTAAATCGTATCCTACTAGGATTCCAATCCCCTTTCCAAACCTCTATAAATAAGGGCCTAAGGTCATAATTTATACGAACGATTGAAGTATTCAAAGGGTATGTTTTTGAAAGAAAATTCAGCCACTCTCTTGCACTAATAGCCGAAAATTCCTAAGCACCTTAAGGGCGATTCTAGTTGGTCAATCTTGAGGCGGATCCGGACGTACTGTGGACTATCTACGGAGGGACGACACTTGGAGTCCTAAAGACTTGTTCTTGTTCGGTTCGGGCGCAGCTAGTATGCATCTATACTATGCTAAATGATTATAAATAATATGCTTTCCTGGCTTTATGGTTTTTCCGCATGATTTATGTATTGTCATATGAATCATAACCTAACAGTGACGACTCGTCAGACATGCTGATCAACGATACAACAAGGCATTATACCCTTAACAAAATTGGCATTCACACCAATCACTAAAAGAGTGCATTCCACTCATAAAATGGAGTCATACATTTTTTGTTCCCTAAAAACATGATACTAAGTTCATATTGAGCAAAAATTCCCTAAGTAAATTTTTTTTTTAACTCCAACAAAATCAAAATTCTTCCATAATTTGTCATTCATGAATTATGAGGAACGCAAGCAATGTACCAAAAACACCTACATTGTAAGAAAACACTAGAGTCGTAGGTATACTTGGGGGCTAGTATAAACATGCCCAAATTCAACAAGAATCAACATACTTGCGAAAATTAACATGCACAAACTAATTAACATATTATGTAGAACATTTCCAACTACCTAATTGAAGGAGGGGCACAAAATCAAAAACCCCCAAATCAATTTCATGCACAAAAAACTTGACCAAAAATACTGAAATTGACAAAAAAGCTCAAAATTACTGAAAATTACTTACATTGGGAAGATTAGGGAGTGACTTGGAGTGGAATTGGCAAAGAAAAGTGAAGAAACGATCGAGTAAAAAATCAGTTGAAAGAAGTGAGGAGTTTGAGCGAAAATGGTGGAAATGGGAAAGGAAAGAGACGGTCCGCGTATTTAAAGACCAGCCTCCCCTTCGCATTTTCAACGCCCATATTTGGGCGTTAGGAATTCTCGCGCCCAGAGCTGGGCGCTGAAAGTGTTTCCCAGATAGCGAATATTCGCTGTCGGGCACGCGCAATTCCTATTTGTGTAAAATATCCGTTATCTTGATATTTCTCTCCCAAAAACGGTATTTTGCAATATCGTTAACAAAAATATACACAGTGTGGACCCACTTATAGGACACACCTAATCGGGAAATATTGCGACCCACCAACAGGTTGCAATCACAAAAGCCCTTCTACATAGGCAAAATGAAAAAGCAAGAAATTCAGAATGGGCTCGCCCACCCTCAGCGGGCGGGGTCTGCGTCACTAGCCGCGCAGATCCTCAGTTTTCCAAAAATAAAATTTTCAAAATTCAAAATGAAACAGGCTCGCCATCTTCAGCCGGCGGGGTCTACGGCGCAAACCACGTAGGTCCTCACTTTCAAAAAAATAAACACAAAACAAATTTCAAAATAGATTCGTCCACTTCTATCGGACGGGGTGTCCACCCTTAGCGGACAGGTTCGCCATCTTTAGTCGGCGGGGTCTACGTCACAAGCCGCGTAGGTCCTTATTTTCAAATTTCAAAAAAACAGATTCGTCCACTTCTATCGGACGGGGTGTCCACCCTTAGCAGACAGGCTCGCCATCTTTAGCCGGTGGGGTCTGCGTCACTAACCGCGCAGGTCCTTAATCGCTGCAGCGATAACTTTTTCTAGTTTTCCATTTTTTCCAAAAAAAAGAACGATGTGAGTAGCTTCCCTTTTTCCAAAGATTGGTTTTTCGTTTTTCCAAAAAAGAACGATGTGAGTAGCTTCCCCTTTTTGCAAAGATTGGTTTTCCGTTTTTCCAAAAAAGAACGATGTGAGTAGCTTCCCTTTTGCCAAAGATTGGTTTTCCGTTTTTTCCAAAAAAAAGAACGATGTGAGTAGCTTCCCCTTTTTTTCCAAAATTTAAAAGAATGGTTTTCCGTTTTTTCCAAAAAGAACGATGTGCTGGATTTTCCTTCGTTTTACGTCCCATAAAAACAAGGGGGTTTTCTCGTTTAGGTAACCCTGAAAATGAGAATCTTTAAAAACATTTTTACCTTGTGATTGGGTTTGTCCAGGCCCAATTACACTTTATAGCTTTGATTTCGAAAACATCTGTAGCTACTCCCAATGACAAAGTGAGGGATTTTTTACGCACCTTTAGATCCTTCCAATGACAAAGTAAGGAAGTTTCTATACTATCAGTTGACAAATCCCAATGACACGTGAGGGATATGTCGACACTTCAAGTGATGACCCTTAAGTCAAATGTTATCACTCGGGGGCTCGTGAGACCCTCGCAAAACAGGTCACATACACCATGGCTTGTGTGGCGCACTCCGTCCAGTACTTTGACCATCGTCTCATCCCGAGACTCAGTCAAAGTTGGGGCTAACTGTAGACACCTACTTTTGTCCCCATTTCCGAAAGGGAAGGTTCGATGATGAGAACATAAATCTCCACTTGACAACGCATCTCCTATAAAATAACGAATCTCAATTCCCCTTTTCATTTCACCCGAAACCTGCTATTTATAGAAACCTGCTATTTATGGAAACCTGCTAAAAATAGTAACTGCCGTAATGGGTAGTTGTTAAAAGTGGCAAGTCATAAAAGATAGAAACCTGTCAGAATTAGGTGTTGCACTCCAACATAAATCCTAAATGAGATAGAGATTACGAGAGAATCCTATTCCTAATATGATTCGAAAGTAAGAGTTACGTATTAATTAAAATCCTAACGAGCCTAGAGTTCGTAACGGGCCCAGACGCATTCCGTCACAAGGTTAATACGCACTAAAAGACTCGATTAAGTCTCAAACACTCCGGATTCTAGGAATCCAAATCTGACTAAGAAAACAGCCCAGATCCTATTTTCAACGCCTGGCTCTGGGCGCCGAAATCTTCGGCGCCCAGGCCTGGGCGCTTAAAATACCTGGGACGTGTTCTTTCCCGAATTCCTCGTGGATTAGAGTTCTACAATTCTATCTTTCCACGAACTCTTTTCTATAAATAGGGCCCTAAGTTCGACGTGAAAAAGGACAACACACAATTATTATTCTGAGTATTGACTCTAAACCCCTAAGCCTAAGCCTCACGCTGCAAAACTGATCACGCGTTCTGTCGCAATCGATCCATAAATCGAACAGAACGTATCATGTCCCATAATTTGAGATTCGTTAAATAAAAGGAGAAATAGCAAAGTCAAAGTGGTTAATTTTCTGAGAACCGTGACGCACCTCTCAAGGGTGCGTCGTAATGTGTCCCTTTTCTATGATTTAATTGCTTTCCTCGCCCTTTTATGAACTGTTAAACTAACTAAATCTGATTGTTCGATCGCGCCTAATAAATATGATATTTTTGGGAAATTGGATTATCATGCTAGGTCCCTTAAAACAATCTAAATCAGATAATCGCACTCGATCTAGTACTATATGTTGCATATTGTTAAAATCAACTCAGATTAGTTTAATAGTTAACACATGTCCCTTCAATTATTTATGCTGAGCTAGTAAGGATATCCTACCTCTGGAGATATCGAAGAGCGAGTACTCCTCTCGGTAGTTACAGTCCCCCGAACCCTCAATCTCTACCTTGCGGGTGTATGTTGAGAGATCCCCACACCAGGGATCACAAGGGAACCTACGGCCGTCGTGGTCAAACATAATTGCACTTCCTTTATGTCACGATAACCGGGTTTTGTCACTTTTTCTCATTGTCGTTAAAAACTGAATGGCTACTCCTATATTACTAGTCAATTGGGTGTAAACTCACAGGAAATCCAATTACACTTGATTTTTTACAAAAAAAAACGTCACACCCACGAGGGACAAGGTCACGCATTAGCCTCGTGCTTTTTCGACCCCCTCACACTTGATGCCCAATATCTACTGTGCTTCTCCTAGATCCTTCATCAAAAAACATTTCCCAAGCCAAATCTTGACAGAGTTCAACATAGGAATGTCATTTCCGATAAGTAATATGTCGTCGACATATAATACTAGGAAAGCAATTTTGCTCCCACAGTTTCTGTTAAAACGACGTTTAAGAAAGCGGTTTTGACACCCATCTGCCATATTTCGTAATTTTAATATGCAGCGATTGCTAACATTTTCCAAATAGACTTTATCATTGCAACTGGTGAAAAGGTTTCATCGTAATCCACACCGTGGACTTGCCTGTAACCTTTTGCAACCAATCTAGCTTTGAAAACTTCAAGTTTTCCATCCTTGTCCTTTTTTAGTTTGAAAACCCATTTTCTTCTTATGGCTTGGTAGCCATCTGGCAAATCGACCAAATCCCATACTTGGTTTTCTGGCATGGAGTCTAATTCAGATTGCATGGCTTCTTGCTATTGCTTGGAGCTAGGGCTCGTCATAGCTTGTTTGTAAGTCGCAGGTTCATCACTTTCAAGTAATAGAACGTCATAGCTCTCGTTCGTAAAAATACCTAAGTACCTTTCCGGTTGAGATCTATATCTCTGCGATCTACGCGGGGTTACATCTCTAGATTGACCATGATTCTCACCAGATGCTTCTAAAGATCTCTGAGTTTCATCTTTAATGTCATCTTGAGCATTCTCTAGAGTTTGTTGTTCAACTCGAATTTCTTCGAGGTCTACTTTTCTCCCACTTGTCATTTTGGAAATGTGATTTTTCTCCAAAAAAACACCATCTCGAGCAACAATACCTTGTTCTCAGATGTATTGTAGAAGTAATACCCCTTTGTTTCCTTTGGATAGCCCACAAGGATACATTTGTCAGATTTCGGATGAATTTTGTCTGAAATTAATCGTTTGACGTATACTTCACATCCCCAAATCTTAAGAAAAGACACATTTGGAGGCTTTCCAAACCATAACTCATATGGAGTCTTTTCGACAGCTTTAGACGAAGCTCTATTTATAGTGAGTGCAGCTGTATTTAGTGCATGTCCCCAAAATTCTAATGGAAGTTCAGCTTGACCCATCATTGATCTAACCGTGTCTAGCAAGGTTCCGTTCCTCCGTTCCGACACACCGTTCCATTGTGGTGTTCCAGGAGGAGTCAATTCTGATAGAATTCCACATTCTTTCAGATGGTCATCAAATTCATAGCTCAGATATTCACCGCCTCTATCAGACCGCAGTGCCTTAATCTTCTTGCCTAATTGATTCTCTACTTCACTCTGAAATTCCTTGAATTTGTCAAAGGATTCATACTTATGCTTCATTAGGTAGACATAACCATATCTACTGAAGTCATCAGTGAAAGTGATAAAGTAGCTGAAACCACCTCTAGCATTTGTACTCATTGGTCCACATACATCTTTATGGATTAAACCCAATAGTTCATTTGCTCTTTCTCCAACTTTAGAGAAAGGTTGCTTTGTCATTTTGCCAACTAAACATGATTCGCACTTACCATAATCCTCTAAGTCAAATGGTTCTAGAATTCCTTCCTTTTAGTAAGACTTGGAACATGGAAAAACTCTTCCAGTTCCAAAACTAGCCCTGAGGGCAACGACAAATAATAAGTTCCTACAGCTAATGCAGCAATCCGTGCTCCATTTCCCACTCGTAGGTCGACTTCACCCTTGCTTATCTTTCTACTTCTTCTTAGTCCCTGTGAATTAGAACATAAGTGTGAGCCACAACCTGTATCTAATACCCAAGAAGTTGAATTAGCAAGTATACAGTCTATAACGAAAATACCTGAAGATGGAACGACTGTTCCGTTCTTCTGATCTTCCTTTAGCTTCAAGCAATCTCTCTTCCAATGCCCTTTCTTCTTGCAGTAGAAGCATTCGGATTCAGAAGTGGGTTGACTGACCTTCCTCTTTTCAGATTTGGCGCCAGCTGGTTGCTTAGTCTGGCTGGCCTTGTTGCCACCTTTCTTAGCATTCCTCTTCTTTCCAGATTTGTTGAACTTGCCCCCACGCACCATAAGCACATCTTGCTTATCACTTTTGAGCGTCTTTTCAGCGGTCTTCAACATACCGTGAAGCTTAGTGAGCGTTTTGTCCAGACTATTCATATTGTAGTTCAGTTTGAACTGATCATACCCGCCATGAAGAGAATGGAGGATGGTGTCTATAGCCATTTCCTGAGAGAATTTCTGATCCAGCCGACTCATATTCTCAATGAGTCCAATCATTTTGAGAACATGTGGACTTACGGGCTCGCCTTTCTTAAGCTTGGTCTCAAGAATTTGCCTATGAGTCTCGAGTCTTTCGACTCGAGCCAGATCTTGGAACATGTTCTTTAACTCACTGATGATCGTGAAAGCATCTGAGTTGATGAACGTTTTCTGCAGATTTGCACTCATGGTGGCGAGCATTAGACATTTCACATCCTTGTTGGCATCAGTCCAATGATTGAGGGCTTCCTGAGTGACCCCGTCGCCTGCGGCTTCGGGCATCGCCTCTTCCAGGACATACTCCTTTTCTTCCTGCATAAGAACGATTTGGAAGTTCCTTTGCCAGTCAAGGAAGTTTTTCCCGTTCAACTTCTCCTTTTCGAGAATTGACCGAATGTTGAATGAATTATTGTTTGCCATAATTAAAACTACAATTGAAAAGAATAAACAAATAAATAATCATTCACAGTTTCTCTTAATAAACTTAAATTCTAGCATACATGCATAATTCAATGTTCATTAAGCATTTTATTCAAATTATGTGTTCCGGCAGGTGTGAATAAAATGATTCCAAGATCCTAAAACCATTGAAGAATTAAGCACATTATGTATTTTGACTCAATTCTAAAACATTTTAGGTAAGCAAAAACCTTTTGCTAATAGTCTAGAAACTACTCTTGGTTGATAGGTACGTCTAAGAACTTATTAGGTAAACCTATCGATTTTGCCACGACATAAAAGGACTCCTTACTTATATCGTTGAGTTTCACCAAAACTAACATGTACTCACAATTATTTGTGTACCTTACCCCTTTAGTATCGATAAGTAACACCTCACTTTGGCGAAAACTATTACTAAGATCGATGTAAAGGATATCCAAGTAAGTGTTATTTTGGCATGGCACCTTTTAACTCAATTTTTAAGTTTGGAACTTAAGGCTCTTACTATGTTGGTTAGATTTTAAGTGGACTAAAATCCTTAATCATGCAACATAATCAAGCCACAATCTCATGCATATTTAAGACATATTTAAAAGCAATAAATAACTTAAAGCATGCATAAGATAATTGTGATCTAGTATGGCCCGACTTCATCTTGAAGCTTCAACTTCAAAGTCCGTCTCGAAAATGGAAACTTCGTCTTGAATTTCACCGTGGGAGGCGCCATTTTCTCCAAATAGGATAAGCTATGATTAAACTAATTACAACTATTTGATGGTACGCAGACCATATTTAAATTGAAAAACAAATTTGGTGCATTAGACCAATTACATTCAAATTTAATGGTGCGCAGACCATATTTTCTATCCTATTTGGGTCATACTAGTCACTTCATAACCTGCAAAACAGTACATATACAATATATACCATTCACCCATTCATTATCATGAATGGCCCACATAGCTGGTTAGTAAAAACACGTTGTATGCATCACATAAATATTTGCAGCAATTAATCAAGGGCACCAATAATCTACCAATTATTCAGTCGTTATTAATTCTAATCAAGTTGTTTAACCTTAAAGGATTTGTAGACCTAATCAAGAGTTTATGACTAAAAAATGCTCCCACTTAAACCAATAATTTCATATGCTTTACTAATTTTAAACATAAAAATGTATTTCTAGTCTAACCGGAAACATACAAATTTAATTAAAATTTAAAGCTCATATAAATTTATAATCGAATCCATTAATGTAATTTATTTCAGTTGAATTAAAAGAATTTAAATTAATTCAAGATTTAATTTTAGTAAAATAATTCGTATAAATAAAATTTATAATAATTATAATATTCAAAATTAAAATCCAAGAAAACAATTTAAATTACGAATTTTAAAATTAATTAAAATCGTTTCCGAACTGAAAATTAAAATTAAATTCAAAGCGCATCAATCGGGTCAAGACGAGGCCATGGGCTTGCGCCCATGCCCTGTCGCGTCCACGAGGCAGCGTCGCTCCTCACGAGTGATCGCACAGCAAGGCACGAGCAGCAGCCACGCGCAAACGCAGCAAGCCAAGCCACGCTTGCGCGCAGCATTGCTCGCTGGCTTCGTAGCGCAGCAGCTGCTTGGCGAGGCTGGGCGAGGCAGCGCTCGTTGCTGCGAGGCACCCCTCGCTGCCCGCGCGCGCGCCTGCCATGGCTCGTTCGCCTTGCTTCTTCGCCCATCCGCCCATGCATCATCGCAGCACTCGACGCAAGGCAGGGCCACTGCCTTGTGCTCGCGTGTCACTCGCCTTGCTCGCTGCATTCGTACCGCATGGGCGACGAGCTCCCTTGCTCGTCGTCGCATGCCGCACTATACAACACCCCTTAAGGGTAACACGTAACGTCCATTGCTTTGTGCGTGCAAGTTTTATGAGCGGTTTTCATAAAAATTAAAACTTTTATTTCCAAAATTAATGACAATTTAATAAATCATATTAATTTCATAATTTTAGGGCGAAAAATCGAAAATTTATTAATCAATTAATTTCCGATTAACATGGATTCAAATCTAGGTCATAAAAAAATTTAAAATTTAACACAAATTAACAATTTTTATGGTGGTTTTTAATCATAGGTATCTAATTAAATTATTAATTAATTATGAAAATCAAATCAATTCTAAATTATTCGAATTTCAACAAATTAATCATAATTACAAATTAGATTGTATAATTAACAAGGCTAGGCATTCAAACTTGCTAAACATATACAGTAGGTCAATCAAAAATTCAAGATTTATCAACAAGAATCGCAAATATTTAATTTAACATCTTAAATTTACAAACTTTTGCGTTCGAAAAACTATAACCTCCGAGAAGTCATAGTTAGGCTTCGAATTTGGGAATTCTGGGTTTCGGCGAAAAATCGCTCGATTTGGTTGAGTAACGAACATTCTGCCGAAAACCTACATACATATAATTAAATAAACGCAATTTGCAATTAATTAACAATTACGAAAATTAATCACCCCTTTTAATTCCTTGCAAATTTGTAATATTTAACCATGTTTATGCAATTTAGATTATGAAAATAATAAGAGGCTCTGATACCACTGATAGGTTATGATACATATGACAAAACATAAATCATGCGGAAAAACCATAAAGCCAGGAAACATATTATTTACACATAATCATTTAGCATAGTTTAGATGCATACACTTTGTAGCGTGCCTTCCCTAGCTGCGCCCGAACTGAACAAGAACAAGTCTTTAGGACTCCAAGTGTCGTCCCTCCGTAGATAGTCCACAGCACGTCCGGATCCGCCTCAAGCTTGACCAACTAGAATCGCCCTTAAGGTTGCTTAGGAATTTCGGCTATTTGGGTGCAAGTGTTTGGCTGATTTTGCTTAAAAACCTTACCTTTGAATACTTCAATTGTATCTATAAATTGTGATCCTAGGCACCTATTTAAAGAGATATAGAAAAGGAATTATAATCCTACTAGGATATGGATTTACTAATTAGAATCCTATTTGAACTCTAAATAATAAATTTAATCTATTAGGATTAGGATTTAATCTTTGCACGAATTCCGATAGGATTAGGATTCGTTACGAACACGAGCGTCGTATGGCCACGAGCATCGCACCACCCGCGTAGGCCTTGCGGCCCACACGAGCAGTCGCTGCTCGCATCCCACGAGCGCGCTCAGCGCGCGCCCGCCAAAGGCCTTGCTGGGCCTGGCCTTGCGCTGGGCCTGGCGAGGCTGTGGCAGCTCCGTGTTGGGCGCTCGGCTTGCTGGGCGCGGGCCTGGCTTCGTGCTGGGCCTTCGTCTAGCAAGCCTCGTCCGATGCTAATTCGTACGATGCGCTTCCGATTAAATTCCCGGTTCCGGAATTCTTTTCAGATACGAACAATATTTAATATTTACGATTCCGGAATTAATTTCCATTTCGAACAAATATTTAATATTTCCGTTTCCGGAATTATTTTCCGATTCCGATAATATTTCCGATTCTGACAATATTTCCGTTTCCGGCAATATTTCCGATTCCGGCAGTATTTCCATTTCCGATAATATTTTCCGATACGTACCATGTTTCCGTTTCCGGCAACATCTACGACTTGGATAATATTTATATTTCCGGTACGATCCATATTTCCGTTTCCGGCAATATCATCGTTTCCGGAGTATTCATTTCTTGCTTGTGACGATCTCAGCTCTCACTGAAACCAAGATCCGTCTATTCCAAATATCCATAGATGGAGTATTTAATGCCATTAAATACTTGATCCGTTTACGTACTATTTGTGTGACCCTACGGGTTCAGTCAAGAGTAAGCTGTGGATTAATATCATTAATTCCACTTGAACTGAAGCGGCCTCTAGCTAGGCGTTCAGCTCACTTGATCTTACTGGATTATTAACTTGTTAATTAATACTGAACCGCATTTATTAGACTTAACATTAAATGCATACTTGGACCAAGGGCATTATTTCTTTCACCATATACAACAGCACTTAAAAGTGGGGGCTTCAAGCCCAAATATCTTTCAAAACCCAAGAAAAAGTGTTCTTCAACACTAGGCATGCATGGCTCCGGCATAATGGGCCACCCCAATATGGCACTAAACTCTTCAGGGAGGGGACATACCTCATTATTTCCAAAGCGGAAGACATGATGATTCGGATCCCAAGCCTCCAGAGCAGCAAGAATGAAGTGCGCATCAAGCTTTACAAACCGGAATGTGGTGAGCACCCCAAGATGAATGCCATCAAGCTCCCTTTTCTCTAATTTGCCTAGCGAACCAAGCCAAGAGTTCAAGGCATTTTTAAAAGACAGCCCTTTTTTCTCTTCTTTTCGTGAGGAAGCAATATACAAAGGAAAGCAGGGAAGGATTGATGAAAAGAATGATCTAAAACGCTCCCTATTTATACAAGAACCGGCTCTCATCACAGCACGTTAGCGCCAGGCGCCGGTACCTGCGCCATGAGCAGGGGCCTGCAACGAAGGACGAGGCCACCGTCCCCTTTATGATTCTGAGTACACACTCTTTAGTGCTTTGTACAGCAGAGTACAACCTCAATTATTCAAGATTCCAAAGCCGCAAACCGCGCAATTTCAAGCAGTCCGAGTCAGCACCTCGGGCCGATTTCGGGTCAATCTGTTCAAAATTCAAGCATTCTAGTCCTAGATCGGCGTCCTAAGTCGAGTCTGCATATCCATAAGGAAAATTTGAATATACTTTGACTTGTGCTTTTTCTAACCAAAAAACCTAAGTCAAAGTGGGGGCTTATAGTGGGTATGTACACCCGAAAAAATGGGCAAATTTATTTAATTTATTTGCAAATTTTTCATGCATGCATATAGCTTAATTTCAAAGGCACACACAACGCATACAAAGTTCAATTTTCAACTATACAAAAACCAATATTCAGCCATACAAGATTTAAAAATTCCAAACCTTGCAAAATTCAAAGCCATACAAAAGTTCAACTTTCAAATTGAACCATACAAATCCATACAAATACAACCCATAAAAACTCAATCTAGGCAAGCTGGAACTCGCTACCATGTAGGGTCAGTCCGAGTCATCATCAGCCGTATTGTCAACCACGGGCTCCTTGTTCCTGCTGCGCCTCCTAAGGCGCTCCAGATCCCGATCCAGCTCTGTCCTAGGGGTACCAGGCTCCTGCTCCGAGATACGAAGAGTACCGGGAGAGTGATAAGCTCCCTGCTGAGGGGAAGGGTACTGATAAGGCTGCGACATCGCCATGAACCGGCGCTGCGCCTCAAACATCTAGACCTGACGCATCCTCTCCATCTCCTGCCAGCAAGTCCAAGGATCCGCACCCCAAGGCTGAGGGCCGTTCCCTCCGAAATAGTAACCGGATGGAGGAACAAAAGGCCTCGAACTGCTCGCACCCCCAAAAGAATGCATGGTGGGATCAACATACACAAAAGGGGCAGCTCCCTTATCAGCATCAGAATGCCTCTTATAAGTACCAGCACCGGACCCCTGTCCCAAATCCATGCTCGGTCCATCCTGCCTCAACAAAGTCTCCACTTGGGGCTCCCTGTCAACGGAACCTCTGCGACCTCGACGGCGCTCCTATACAAAATACAAGTTTTAAGAAACAGACATCCAAGTTCAAAGTTTCTAGAGTACAAAATATCACAGTCAATGAAAGCACCTCTATGTCCCGGCCAGAAAGCTTCTGGGTCAGCTTGGCACAATGCCTCTTCAAAGAATCAATTATGAGCATCCAGCGACGCACTCTCACCCGAGGCGCCTGCATACAAAATTCAAGATTAATTTCCGGATACAAGATTACAACCAGTTTCAAGAAAAAGCAACAGTACTTACAGCTGCATAATGCTCCGGTACAACATCATACGACCTCCGGTGCGGAGGAGAAGCTACAGGAATGGTCACCTCCCCCTGCTCCCCATCCGAGTTATCATAGCGAACAACCCTATCAACATAGAGAATGTCCTCGGGGTCGACCTCCTCCTCCTACAAACATTCATACAGTGATTCAAGAATACAAGAATTCAAGAATACAAGAATACAAGAGTACAAGATTACAAGAATACAAGAGTACAAGAGTACAAGAATTCAAGAATACAAGATACAAAATTTGAGAGCTCATCGGCAGTACGAAGCGTACTGGTGGAGTAAGCCTCTTCAAGAAGTCCTCATAGAGACCCCTCCTATCTACAAAATTCCTCCAGGGGAGACAAACAGCATCGCCCCTAGCATTCAAATAGAGCTGGGCAAGCTCTTCGTATGGCGTCAGCATGGACTCCGTGGGTCCTTAGGGAAAAGCCTGTCCCCCGTACTATGCTGAAGGGACACACGCTCTTCCAAGTACCATATATGGCGATACACCCCCGGGAGCAATACCCGCCACCCGGACAAGAAGTGGGCACGAGTAGCCGAGGCAGGTACAGGCGCATCAGCAAAAGGACGCAAAACCACCTACAGAGAATACAACGCAGGCAATTATACAAGTGAAAATACAAAAAGGCAAAACAGTACAAAAGGTTTACCTCATCAGCGGGTAAAACCATCCAAGCTCTGCGGGAGGCCGCCAGAGGCACCCTCATGCGCACCGCTCCTATCCAAGAGGCAGCATACGGGTAAGCCGCATCTCCAGTACGAGCCGACGCCAAAGTCGGGAAGTGCTCGTACATCCAAATCTTTCCAAAACGCAAACAAAGCATCAGTCAATTCAAGATACAAACATACAAGTACAAGGAGTCTCAAATACCTCCAGCACACTCCACAAAGCAGCAATACTCGGGTCACTCTCCGACGGAGTCCGGGAGGCCCACTTCATCTCATACAAAAGGTAGCTATATGCCAGACCACCCCAGTTGTAGCTCGAAACGGCTCTCAACTCCTACAAAGCCGTCAGGAAGACAATATGCACCCGACTGTTCCTGCTCGGGGCCATCACTCTATTCATCAGAGCCAAGAGGAAGAGCCAAACCCTCTACTCCGCAGATACGTACACCGCCATGTGAAAGGTGTTGGTGGTATTCCACCACCGCTCCCGCAAAGCCTGTAGTCGGGGTTTGATGCCCGTTCTCCTCTGACTAGCTATCTCCCATGGCACGCCAGAAGTCGACTAGTCCCGTAAGCAACCAGATCTCCATAGCCTCCGCATCAGCATGAACAGCCGGGAAAACTTTGTGAAGGTCCGCCAAGGACCAAAAAGTGCGCAACGGATCTCCATCAGCCTATGGATAAGCCGATCAGTTCAAAACGTATACAAGTTCAAAGATAAAGCACAGTAAAAGACTCACCAAACCAGCGCGAGGCCGCTGAGACAAGTGAAACTCCCGTCGAAACACTAGATCGGAAGGACTCCAGCCAGTGCCAACGAAGGTGGGTACTCTCCGGGGAACCATGCCCCCCTCCGGCACGTTTCTTGCAGCTGCTTCATCATCCGAAGCATCCTCCACAGCAGCTCAAACCACCGAATGTTCGGCGAGCTTCCTCCGAGTATCACGAGGCATACTAAATCAAGCAGAATACAAAATGCCAAGATTCTAATCTAGGGGCTATCTTATACTAGCCCGTACAAAAGTCAAAGATTCGGGGGCTATCCTATACTAGCCCGTACAAAAGTCAAAGATTCAGCCAGGGACCTCTAGTTCAACATACGAATTCTACACCAACGCCTAGGCTATCCATGCCAAAGCAGGTATACAAGTTCTACACCAACGCCTAGGCTACCCATGCCGAAGCCAATATTCAAAGTTCTACAAACAACATCTAGGCATCCTAGCCTATTCTCTCCCGAGACCCCGCAAGGTCACTAGTGAGACCACTATCTACAAATGGCAGGTACAAAGTTCAAGGAAAATTTCAAAATTCAAAAATTCAAATCTACAAGTTCCAACAGTTCAAGTTCAAGTGGCTATCAAACAATTTTCTACAAGATTCAAGAAGCCTAATATCATACAAGCATCATTCCAAAGTACAAGAAAAATCAAAGCTACATGCAATCCTAGAGATTATTTCACAAGCAAAACGTGAAATATTTACATGGACAAGGCAAGAACAAGACCAAGGGGAGAGATTATTCGACCTTTGAGAGAGAATGAAGCAAGAGAATGCAAGAGAGTGTTCTTCAAATGGCACGGCTAGGGGGATTTTTATAGCACAACCCCGCGCCGAACGCGGAGCTCAGCGCCCAGCGCTGCCTGCTGCATGCGCAGGAATCTTCAACGCATGGTCTTCCGTGCTGATTACACGTACTTTGGTGCTACGGTTTTCTACACCAGGCATCAAACGTCAAATCATGCTATCCTCTGAAAATACGGGTATATACCCGTATCTCCAAGCACAAACAGATGAGCATTTCAAGAATACAAAGTCCAAAAAATACAACGACTCAGGCGTTCGACTCCCAACGGACCCTAGCTCCGGGAAAGTCAGCCGAATTTCAAAATCTTAAGAGCCAATAAAAAGCTCTTACCCCCAGTGAAGCACATCCCCAACGGATCAATTCAGGGTATTCAAAATTCAAAATTCAAAATTCAAAAAATTCGAGATTCAAAATCTTCGATGCCAAGCTCCGTCCTAGACTAAAGGCGGAAGAGCAGTACAAGTACAAATCGGAGTCGTCACAACCGCACGGAGGTAGACTCTATCCTTTTTTCTAACACCTGTTTTGTGCAGGTACCGGCGTACAAAGGATGGCCCTGATTGCAGAACATCTTGATCATTCTCCGTCCCGAATCGAAAACTTTGACTTGCGCTTTTCTAACCGAACGCTAAGTCAAAGTGGGGGCTTCTATAGACACCTAAATCGTGTCTCCCCATTGGGATGATGACGATACCATTATCCTTATTAGGCGGTTGGAGCAACTCCATGCGTAAATCCCAATTGCTAAGAAAATTTCCAAAATCCAATCCCCGAGACCGTTCCCATTCCGGAACTCGGTACGAAATACAATTTCCTTAAATCAATTTCAAAATCCAAGTCTAATCTCACCAAATGGATTATCCCATTGGTTATACAAGGCCTTTTCCAGTCAAAATGACATTAAGCAATCCCAATTCGGGCGCCGACCCACAAAACCGAGCAAGCCGGGCCTCGTCCCGTAAAACCAAAATTCAAAAACCCGAAACGGCTTGTTTTTAGACGCAAATCAAGCCTTAATCCCCAAGAAATCACTACGTGCCAACTTCGTACAAATCGTACAAACGTACACCAATACGAGACAAAGCAAGGACGGAGCCCGCGTCCTTGTTTTGGCGGCTTCTGCGCCGCGTCACTAGCTCTGGGCGTTGCCTGCTGCGTGCTGCGCTGGCGTTGGCTGGCATTTAGCAGCAAGCTCTCCTATTTAAACCCCTAGTTCTGAGCATTATGGTGGGGAAAAAATCGAAACACAACGTCGTAATACAAAAATTGCCACTCAAATCAAAATCCAAAAAATCCTCCAAAATCTCATGCAATATTTCATGTTCTAAGCAATTGGGAGCTCTGAAAGGAACTATTGCCTAAACCTAAATAGTCTAATTCCGAATCCCACCCTAATCAATCATGTTTCTTTGATTTTCTCTTTCAAAAATGATTAGTAAGTTGGCATTTTTAATCTTAAAAATGTCACTTACAACAATCATACATTTCTTTCAAAATCCAAACTTTATGTGACACAAAAATGCAAACTTTCAAGATTCAATAAAGTTCATGGTTGTTTGTAATCACTTCCTTGAACTAGAATCATCTTCAAAATATGGAGTAATTGAAGATGATACCTTTCTAATGTTTAAAGGTTTAGTCATTGAGATTCAAGACTCCACTTTTCAAATATCAAGTTCAAGTTTCAAGATCCGATAATTTTTAGGGTTGTTCATAATCACTTCCCTAAACTAGGACCATTTCAAAGTAAGAGCACATCAAAGATTAAGCCTTTTCAACGTTAAAAGGTCCGATCTTTGAGATTCAAGACTCTTAAGGTCAAAATTTCAAGTTCAAGTTCAATATTTCAAAGTTCAATATTTCAAGTTCAATATTTCAAGTTTTAAACTTTTCAAGTTTAAGTTCAATGTGCAAAATCTAGGATACTTTGGGTGAACAACTCATCCTAAAATTGAGATTTTTTAGCTTTGAATCCGTGTCGGAATCACTTATTTTTAAGGAGGTGTTTGGCGTTTGGATCTCATGTGCTCAAGTTTAATTTCAATATTGCAATTTTAATTCCGTAATTTCAATTATGCACCTTTCAATTCCGCACCTTTCAATTACGCAATTTCAATAACGCATTTCAATTCCGCACTTTCAATTATGCAACTTTACTTGCCTAGTCCTTCTAGGCAATGTGGTTCTACTTCCTAATCCATTTCTAGGGGGTCTTGTATTTTACTAATTTCGCACTTATTTTCAATTGTGATGTTGCTTTACTTGTTTATCGCTTTCATCACCTCACATGCTAAATTCAACAAAATACAAGGTTACACCACGCTTAACAAAGATAATTTCTTGGATAAACCGATCCTAGGTTCCCTTAAATTAACTTTAAAGCAAAGTGGTCGCAATACAAAAGTAGAAATTCTATTTGTTCTAAATTCAAACCCACATAGTCTAAAGTAGGGTATTTTCGAAAATGTTGTGTCACGTACTTGAATTATTTCTAAAGTTCGCGGAATAAACATCTTGTTCCCTTGGCCGGATCTCACCTATCCGTTTCTAAGATTCAAAGCCTTATCCTAATAGAGTCATCTTTTTGGTCTTTCCAAACAAGACCCTAAACAATGTTTGGTGGCGACTCCTTCAAAATACAAAAATACAAAGGTCCTAACACCGCACCGTAGGAAAGGGAAAAAGGCAAGCGAAAAATACCCGCCTACAATACTAAACCAAGATTAAATGGAATATGAAAATACATTTCATATATGATAAATGTTCAACCCCAATGTTTTACAACCATGGGTCTCTAACCCATCTTTAAAACAACTAGTGAAATTCAAAACTATGCTTGCTTTCCAGTGCCACAATGTGAGTGTTGTTTCTCACTCGTTACATAGGTTTAGTTATCATGTTTTGCCAATCTTAATATCCTTTTCATCAAATGCCTTTCGAGATAGGATAATAAGATCTTTTTAGTATGTTTATTTTGTTATCTAGTCTTTTTTGCCTCAAGAGTGGTTCTACGCATTTTGCAATGAAGAACAATCAAGTCAGCAGACATGTGATCTACCCAAGTTCAGTGAAAAACTCTTTAACATAAACAACTCTATTTCATTGCTTCTTAGGCAATAATTACTTTTACTTCAACTGTATAGGTTGCTAGTCATGCTTTGTTTGGATTTTCTTATCAAAGAAGTTCACGAATATGTGTAAGACTTTCCAGCTGTATCTTAGAACATAGAAATTAATATTTAATTTCCCACGCAAAAACTCATGGTCTTCAATCCATGTTTCCATCTCAAACCACGATGCGTATAGCTCGTTCTTGCCAATGGTTAACTCCAAAGGGATCTTGCTTGATCCTTTGCAAGTGTTTATGCGTGTAGCATCATTATTTAGCATATCTTCATTTCCTTGAATCAAAAACTAATCCTATGTACCTTTTCAAGTACCATAAGTTGTTCTTGATCTCATTCTACTTGATCTTTACTTAGACCAATAGAGATTGGTATATGTTCGTTATGCCTAAAGCCATACGATACATTTTTGGCGATCCTTATATTATATCATACATGACAAAAAAAAAATTGCAGAATAATTCCCAATTGAATTATATTCATGTAACTTTATCTCATTTAGTTTCAGTAGATACTGAATCCAGCTAAATTCTTTAATATATAATATAGGTGAATAATCTCATTAAGATCCTTTGATGTTAACTTAGTAAATGCTTATACATAGTTAAAACATTCTTTACTTATATTTATTCATATGGGTTGAATATCTTCAATGAAGTCTTTCGTGTTTGATTTAGTAAATGTCATTACTTAATCCAAAACAATAATATATGATCTTTGTAAATAGATCTTAATACGCAGTATGTACTAAGTTTCGCCTTGGTCCATCATTGATGAATAATTTCAAATCTAAGTCATTAGCATTTGAATGTTATTTCACAATAGAGAGATATGTGTGTGATACACATAGGACCAATTAATTTTTATGTACTCCCACTAAACTTCTTATACATCTATAAGAATCATGTACATTTTATGAAACTAAAATACTTATTAGCTTCACTAAAATACAATTCTAATTCCCAATTGCTTGCTTAAATCCATACTCGAATTTCATAAGCTAGCATTCATTTTAAGCATTATTTGGATCCATAAATCCTATGAAATGCCATGTACATAGTTTCTTTCAACATTTGATTTAGAAATACGTTTTGTCATCCAATTGCCATATGTACCAATATGCAATCATTGCTTGATTTATAGACTTGAGCATTACGATTTTGCATGAGGTTTCAACACAATTCACGTCGTGAATTTGCTTGTAACCTTTAGCAACTAATCTAGCTTTGTGTGTGAACACAATTCCATGTTTTATGGTTTTTATCCTTAAAACCAATTTGGAACCAATAGATGTAAACCATTCTTGCACATCAACAAAATTTCAATTTTATCATCAAAACATCGAGTTTGTTTTATGGCCTTTAACCATCTAAAATATTTGAGTCTATATATGGTCCCTAACCATTTTAGGGAATCTAGGTTTCGTCATAGCTTTCTTACAAGTCACAAACTCATTACCACTCTTGATAATAGTTTGACTGCAAGTTGTAGGTTTCTTCACTATCTAATAGAAGATTCTCATTGTTTAATTGATATGAACTTTATTCCTACATAGGTATAGAACATCAAACAATAGAATATCAATAGATACTGTGAAAGTCCTTTGAATATTATGTTCTCCTTGAAGTACTTGTAAAGTCTTCTAAGAGATGTGTATTCTTTAAAGCCACTTCTAAAGTCCTTAAAGAATAAGTGTTTGGATTTTCTAGAAAACTTCCAAAAGCTTCCGGAACATCCGTTTATGTTTGTTGTTGTACGCCTCGAAGTCCTTCGAGGTCTATTTTCTCCCACTTGTCATTTTGGAAACGGATCTCCAAAAGGACACTATTTCAAGCAAACTAACATTATGTTCTCAAAAATTCGTGGTAGAAACAATACCCTTGTGTCTCATTTTAATATATCACAATGAAACATATATCTAATACCCAGTATGTACTAAGTTTTTCCTTGGTGCATCTTTGATGAATAATTTCAAATCTAAGTCATTAGCATTTGAATGTTATTTCACAATAGAGAGATATGTGTGATACACATAGGACCAATTGATTTTTACTCCCACTAAAATTCTTATATATCTATAAGAATCATGTATATGTTATGAAACTAAAATACTTATTAGCTTCACTAAAATACAGTTCCAATTCCCAATTGCTTGCTTAAATCCATACTCGGATTTCATAAGCTAGCATTCATTTCAAGCATTATTCGGATCCACATATCCTATGACATTCCATGTACATAGTTTCTCCCAACATTTGATTGAGGAATACGTTTTGTCATCCAATTGCCATATGTACCAATTTGCAATCATTACTTAATTTATAGAATTGAGCATTCTGATTATGCATGAGGTTTCAACACAATCCACATCGTGAATTTGCTTGGAACCTTTAGCAAGTAATCTAGCTTTGTGTGACAACACAATTTCATCTTTGATAGTTTTCATCCTTAAAACCAATTTGCAACCAATAGGTGTTTAATTTTTCTTGCAAATCAACAAATTTTCAATTTTGTCATCAAAACATTGAGTCTGTTTCATGGCCTTAAACCATCTAATACATTGAGTCTGTATATGGCCTCTAACCATTTTAGGGAATCTGGGTTTCGTCATAGCTTTCTTATAGGTCACAAATGTCTTCGTGATAATAGTTTGATTGCAAGTTGTAGGATTCTTCACTATCTAATAGAAGAATCTCATAGCTTCAGTGACTTGAACTCTATGCCTACATGGGTATAGAACATCAAACAATAGAATATCAATAGACACTTTGAAAGTCCTTTGAATATTATGTTCTCCTTGAAGCACTTGTAAAGTCTTATAAGAGATGTCTATTCTTTAAAGCCACTTCTAAAGTCCATAAAGAATAAGTGTTCGGATTTTCTAAAGAACTTCGAAAAGCCTCCGGAATGTTCGTTTATGTTTTTTGTTTGCCTTGAAGACCTTTCAAGCTCTATTTTCTCCCACTTGTCATTTTTGAAACGAATTTCCAAAAGGACACTATTTCAAGCAAACAAACATTGTGTTCTAAAAAATTCATGGTAGAAACAATACCCTTGTGTATCATTTGAATAAATCACAATGAAACATATATCTATATTTGGGCCTTAGTTTTTCGAATAACAAACACTAAGCTCCCACTGAGTTTAGCAAATCTTTAGATATATATATTATTGAAAAGATATTATGAAATTACTTTTCAATAGCTTTGACGAATTTGGTTTAGCTTGGTGGTAGTTGAGCACTTTGTTTAGAAATTATAGGAAAAATCTTTATGATTCATCATAGAACGAATCAAGTACCAATTAACTTTGATCATTCCAATTTAGATATACCATATCTTATGGAGCACGATCGTGAAATTACCACACACAATAATTGATGATCATTCTTGGTATAAGTAATCATCATCATGATCTAACCTAGATCTTTATGATTTCTTGCCAAGTGGATTTTATACTTATGAATCTTTGAACTAGCCAAACAAATTCAAACTTATATCACATTGAGTAAATAAACCTATATTTACTCAAATTCAGGTGAAATAATCAAGTCATAAAATCTTTCTTTAGCTTTGAACTCTATTGTCTAGGGATTCTAACAATAGTTTATTTCTTATGTTACTTTAATCAAGTAAGACTAGATTGTCTTGAATGATCTAGAAATCAATCAACTTTCGAAAGTCCATCAAAATAGAGCTTTAGAACGTTAACTTGTTGATATGGTCTAAGTAACAATGCCAAAGAATTTGTGGAACTCAAATCAAGAGATTGATTTCACCCTAGTAAAGTTCTTATTATTAAAGAGTTGTTTGTTTTAATCAAGCATACATGACTCAACCCGTAAATGACCTATCATTCAAATAAACAATCAAACATTCTTTTTATTTTTCTTAATGTGAGTCTTTCTGTGTTTGAAATAGAAATTTAGGAATGCTAATTATGGAACAAAATAGCCAATAAGTTCCAGCCTTGAAAGGACTTAAAACAAACTAGATGACCCTACAACTAATGTAGCAATTCCATGCTTCATTTCCCACTTGTAGGTCATTAGCCCAGCTTCCATCATTTGAGTTATTACTGAAGTAAGAACCTCAAGCGGTATATGATACCAAGGAAGTTTAATCGCTAGGTTACTTTTCTTTAAACATTAACTTATAGGTAGAAACGGAATTATAAATTCCTTTTACTTGTTCCTTATTTTCCTATTTCTTGTACCCGTTCTTATAGTTCTAAGAATTTAATTCTTTAGTGTTGACTTTTATACTTTGTTAGACATGTCCAATGTCACTTCAAAAAAGTTCTTACCATTTTATTTATGCATGTCGAATATTTTGCTTCAACTAGATGATCTTATCAGAAGCTTTTAAATTTCTTTAAGCATTGATCTATTCGAATGTCTAGGGACTAGACTCATTCGAGAATTAAATGGACAAAGATATTAGGTTGTTAACCATTGGTAAAGCTGAGTGTTTAAACTCAATTAATTCTTTATGATCTCAAAACTACATTGTATTTTGAATTCACAAGCACCATTCGGTTTTCCATTCGACTTTGATACTCGAAAGCAACCATAAAAGTCGCTAAAAGAAACGTACATTTTAAATTGATCACTTTCTCTCATTTCCGTGAATCGTTCTTGGATTCACTACCAATCGAGGAAATTTTACCTTTCTAAAAGGATTTACTGCAATGCAAGATATTTAATTATAAATAATAATTAAAACACACATTGAAGCATGCAAAGTCTAAACATTTATCATGAGTAATAACTTGAAAATTAAAGCAATCATGCAATTTAAACAAGTCATTGGCATGTTATTCGAAATATTTAGTTCCGGAAGGTGTGAATAAAATGAATCCAAGACCCCAAAATCATTGAAAATTTAAGCACGATTTGACTTAATTCTAAAATATTTTAGGTAAGCAAATCCCTTGCGAATAGTCTAGAAAATATTCTTTGTCGATAGGCACGTCTAAGAACTTATTAGGATAACCTATCCCATTTGCCACGACATAAAAGGACTCCTTACTTATATCGTTGAGTTCAACCAAAATCAACTTGTACTCACAATTAATTGTGTACTATGATCAGAAGTGACACCTCGCTATGGCGGAAAACTATCATTAATTGATCGACAAATTATGTACTCACAACATTGGGTACCTTATCCCTTTAGAATCAATAAGTAACACCTCTCTATCGCGGAAAACTATTACTAGATTGATGTAAAGGTTATCCAAGTAAGTGTTATTTTGGAATGACACCTTTTAACTCAATTTTAAAGTTCAGAACTTAAGGCTCTTACTATGTTGGTTAGATTTTAAGTGAACTAAAATATTTAATCATGCAACATAATCAAGCCACAATCTCATGCATAATATCAAGACATATTTAAAGCAATAAATATCTTAAAGCATGCATAAGATTTAAATGTGATCTAGTATGGCCTGACTTCATCTTGAAGCTTCAACTTCGAACTGTGTCTTGAAAATGGTTTGGAAACTCCATCTTGAATTTCACCATGAAAGGCGCCATATTCTTCAAATAGGATATGCTATAATTAAACTAATTACAACTAATTGATGGTACGCATACCATATTTTCCATTGCTTCACCCGCACTATGCAACACCCCTTAAGGGTAACACTTAGTTTCCATTGCTTCGTGCGTGCAAGATTTGTGACCGATTTATAAAAATTAATAACTTTTATATTTAAATTTAATGACAAATTAATAATCATATTAATTTCACTAAATTTAGGCGAAAATCAAAAATTTATTATTCAAATTAATTTCCGATTACATATATTCTTAGGGAATCAAATCTAGGTCATAAAATTTTAAAACTTTTCAATTTCAACAAATTTTATGGTGGTTTTTAATCATAGGATCCTAATTAAATTATCAATTAATTATGAAATTCAAAACAAATTCTAAATTATTTGATATTCAACAAATTATTTATAATTACAAATTAGGTTGTATAATTAACAAGATTAGACCTTAAAATTGTTAAACATATACAGTAGGTCAATAATAGATTCAAGATTATACAAGATTCACAAATATTTAATTTAACATCATAAAAATTACAAATTTTGCATTAGAAACACTAAAACCATCGAAAAGTCATAGTTAGGCTTCGAATTTGGGAATTCTAGGTTCGGCGTCAAATATTTGATTTTTGTCAAAATTTTAAAACGTCGTTTACATGCGAAATTCAATATAAAATCATAAGATTTCGACCATTATTGACAAAACTGCTACATGTCAGGTCTCTATGGTGGGCTTAATATTGCCATACACTACTCGCTTGGAGTTATCGTAGGCTCTTATTTCTTGACTAGATGGCTGGAGATCAGTATCTTTTAGACCTAGGAATCGATCTGTGCGGAGTGGAAAAACGTTCACGGCAGAGTCGTTGTTTGGCCTTTGCATCCGACCACTAAGTAGAGTGCTTTATTATGGGCGCTCCCTTCTTTGGGTAAGTCTTTTTCAGTGAAGACTATTGCCCGATCTTCTAAGTCTCCAGTGACTTGGTTCACTAGCAAATCTGGAGTGATATATGTGGGGACCGAAATGAGGTCCAAGGACCTAGTCACTTTGTGGCGATGCACTTTCGAGGTACACATGAGATCCCAGATGGTGATTTCTGCCTTGGTCTTTTTTAGCTATCTTAAAAGGGGATCTTCGATAGCTCCGACTATGGCATCGGGCCGGATTTGTTCGGTGTTTTGCCAGACAGGGATATCGCCCGTAGGAAGCGGACTAATATCCGGTTAGTATACTCTTCCGGACCGGGTTAAGTTGTTGACCTCGATTTCAAGAGTAGGATATGCGAAGGGTACTGCGTGCCAGTGTTCAGTGAAGTGGTTCTGGCCTATAGCTTCGGCTTGGAACAAGTAGACATCTTCGGTATTATCGTCCCAAATGCGGTAGACGTCGTCATATTCATAGTGTGCTAGTAGTTGGGCCAGCGGTTCCCCTTAAGGTGGTATATAGCTCGAGGGGTCAATAGCCGTGCACTCTGGGTGAACGAGTGTTATGCAGCAGGCCCCTAGAGGGCTGGTGTTGTTGCTTGGTTTGTTCACGTTAGGCAGGGGAATGTTGTTGTCTTCTATTTTATCCTGTATGTGTTCTTAAGGAACCAACAATCTTCGATATTGTGACTTCTTCCCTTGTGATATTTGTAGTCGGCAGAGTCAACCCAGTATTTGTTTTTTTACTGTAGGCTCTGGTGTTGGTTCTAATGGGACCAATTTTCCCTGAGCGCATAAACGGTCGAATGTGTTGCTCCCAGATCGATTTGACCCTAGTGGGGAGAACTTTCGGCCTCTGATCCAGCGTTTGGTCCTTGGCGGACTACTTTCGACAGCGTGGACCTCTTGGGCCTGAGACTGCTCACCTTTCTTGTAAGTGTTGTTTCGAGGCGCGTATTGCGGTTTTGCCGCAGCATTCTTTGTGCTTTTAAAGAGGTCATCTTCAATTTTCACTAGAGGAAAAAACCTCAAGTGCGGGCTCATTTTAAGGGCTTTAGTGCGGGCTTTTAGATGTGCAACACATGGCCTGCCCGCACTTGATGTTTCTCAAGTGCTGCCAAAATATTGGCAGCACTTAATGTTTCAAGTGCTGCCAATTTGGAAAATGAGCCCGCACTTGACATATTTTGTGCTGCCAATTTTAGAATATGAGCCCGCACTTGATATATTTGGTGCTGCCAATTTTGAAAATGAGCCCGCACTTGACATATTTGGTGCTGCCAATATTGAAAATGAGCCCGCACTTGGCATATTTGGTACTGCCAAATTTGAAAATGAGCCCGCACTTGACATATAAATGGGCATCACAAGCATAAAAATGAGCCGCACTTGCCTTATAAATGAGCCGTACTTGATCTAGATTTGTTGTATAACCGATTTTCCTGCTACATATTACAATTGAACCACGCCACTGATTAACCTCCATACGTCATATAAAAAGTATTCAATTATATAGATAATTAAATTAAATAGTATATAATTGTAAATATAAAAGTCGATTACATTACAATCATATGAAAAACTTAGCTAGCATCCATAATTTAAGATTCTGTACAAGAAAATATCAAAGACAAATCACTAGTAATGAAGTTTACCAACATTTCTCGAACTTCATCTATCTCCTCAAAAGTGAAAGGCCGCTCCCTCGGATTATTGAATACCTTAAAAAGATCGACCATCAAAAAATGTGTATACACTTTAGTTATATTATAAATATTGAATCGTACAATAAATTAACACTTAATTTGTTCATAACAAAGAAATAATGAACCGTATAAGAATAAAATTGGTTAATTTCGGTCTCAACTTTCATCTAATGAACTTAAATAAATATTTAAAAGTCCTTCCATGTTTAATAAACTTATTTTTATGTTTCAAAGACTCATTCTGGCCCATTTTGGTGAAGTTATGCACATTTAAGCATCGTTAGTTCATTATCGGTCATATTTTGACTAAAATGGCTGATTTCGGTCCCAACTTTCAACTAATGAACTTAAATGAGTATTTTAAAGTCTTTCCATGTTTAATACACTTAGTTTTATGTTTCAAAGACTCACTCTCACCCATTTTGGTGAAGTTATGCACATTTAAGCCCTGTTAGTTCATTATCGGTCACATTTTGACTAAAATACCTGATTTCGGTCGCAACTTTCAACTAATGAACTGAAATAAGTATTTTAAAGTCTTTACATGTTTTATACAGTTAGTTTTATAATTCAAATACTAATTCTCACCCATTTTGGTGAAGTTATGCCTATTTAAGACTCATTTGATAATTATCGGCCACATTTTGACTAAAATGACTAATTTCGGTCCCAACTTTCAACTAATGGACTTATATGAGTATTTTAAAGGTTTTCCATGTTTGATACACTTAGTTTTAAGTTTGAAAGACTCATTCTCACCCATTTTGGTGAAGTTATGCACATTTAAGCCTCGTTAGTTCATTATCAGTCACATTTTGACTAAAATGGCTAATTTCGGTCCCAACTTTCATCTAATGAACTTAAATGAGTATTTTAAAGTCTTTCCATGTTTAATACACTTGTTTTTATGTTTAAAATACTCATTCTTACCCATTTGGTGAAGTTATGCACATTTAAGCCCCGTTAGTTCATTATCGGTCACGTTTTTACTAAAATGGCTAATTTCGGTCCTAACTTTCAACTAATGAACTTAAATGAGTATTTTAAAGTCTTTCCATGTTTAATACACTTATTTTTATGTTTCAAAGACTCATTCTCACCATTTTGGTGAAGTTATGCACATTTAAGCTTCGTTAGTTCATTATCGGTCACGTTTTGACTAAAATGGCTAATTTCGATCGCAACTTTCAACTAATGAACTTAAATGAGTCTTTTAAAGTATTTACATGTTTAACGACAATGAGAAAAACTGACAAAACCCGGTTATCGTGACATAAAGGGAGTGCAATTATGTTCGACCACGACGGCCATAGGTTCCCTTGTGATCCCTGGTGTGGGGATCGCTCAACGTACACCCGCAGGGCAGAGATTGAGAGTTCGGGGGACTGTAACTACCGGGAGGAGTGCTCATCGATAACTCCAGAGGCAGGTTATCCTTACTAGCTCAGCATAAATAATTGAAGGGACATGCGTTAACTATTAAACTATTCTGAATTGATTTTAGCAATATGCAACACATAATACTAAATCGATCGTGATTATCTTATTTAGATTGATTTAAGGTACCTAGCATGATAATTCAATTGTCCAAGGTATTATCTTATTAGGCGTGATAGATCAATCAAATTAATAGTTTAACAATTTTATAAAAGGGTGATGAAAGCGATTTAAATCATACGAAGGGGCACATTACAACGCACCCTTGAGAGGTGCGTTGTGGTTCTCAGAAAACTAACCACTTTGGCTTTGCTATTTCTCCTTTTATTTAACGAATCTCGGGTTTCCAAGCAATATTCCGGTATTCAGGCTTAATTCTTCAGCTGCAAGGCACAGGATACGTTCTGTTCGACTTTTGGGTCGATTGCGACAGAACGCGGGATCAATTTCGCAGCGTGAGGCTTAGGCTTAAGGTTGGAGTCAATACTCAGATTATGGAATTGTGTGTTCTTTTCACGTCGGTTTTGAGGCTGTATTTATAGGGAAGAGTTTGTGGAAAGATAGATTTTTAGAGCACGAATCCAAGCAGAATTCGGAGACAACACGGTCCCCAGGTATTTTCAGCGCCCAGGGCTGGGCGCCGAAGATTTCGGCGCCCAGAACCAGGCGTTGAAAATAGGATCTGGGCCGAGTTCCTTGTCAGATTTGGACTCTTAGGACACGGAGCTTTTGAGACTTATCCGAGTCTTTTAGTGCGTATTAACTTTATGACGGAATGCGTCTGGGCCCGTTACGAACTCTAGGTTCGTTAGGTTTTTAATTAATACGTAACTCTTATTTTCGAATTATACCACGAATAGAATTCCTTTGTAAATTCTATCTCTTTTAGGATTTATTTTGGAGTGCAACACCTAATTCTGACAAGTTTCTATCTTTTATGTCTTGCCACTTTTAACAACTACCCGTTATGGCAGTTACTATTTTTAGCAGGTTTCTATAAATAGCAGGTTTGGCTGAAATGAAAAGGGTGATCGAGATTCGTTATTTTATAGGAGATGCGTTGCCAAGTGGAGATTTATGTTCTCATCATCGAACCTTCCCATTTTCTGGAATGGGGACAAAAGTAGGTGTCTACAGTTAGCCCCCACTTTGACTAAGTCTCGAGATGAGACGATGGTCAAAGTACAAGACGAAGTGCGTCATACAAGCCATGGTGTGACCTGTTTTGCGAGGGTGTCACGAGCCTCCGAGTGATAACATTTGACTTAAGGGTCATCACTTGAAGTGTTAACATATCCCTCACGTGTCATTGGAATTTGTCAACTGATAGTATAGAAACTCCCTCACTTTGTCATTGGAAGTATCTAAAGATGCTTTCGAAATCAAAGCTATAAAGTGTAATTGGGCCTAGCCAAGCCCAATCACGAGGTAAAACGTTTTTAAAGATTCTCATTTTCAGGGTTAGCTAAACGAGAAAACCCCCTTGTTTTTATAGGACGTAGAACGAAGGAAAATTCAGCACATTTCTCTTTTTTGGAAAAACAGAAAACCAATCCTTTAATTTTTAGAAAATGGGAAAACCAGAAAAAAGTTATCGCTGCAGCGACTAAGGATCTGCGCGGTTAGTGGCGCAGACCCCGCCGGCTGAAGATGGCGAGCCTGTCCGCTGAGGGTGGACACCCCGTCCGATAGAAGTGGACGAATCTGTTTTGATGTTTTTGAAAATAAGGACCCACGCGGTTTGTGACGTAGACCCCGCCGGCTGAAGATGGTGAGCCTGTCCGCTAAGGGTTGACACCCCGTCTGATAGTGTGAGGGGGTCGACAAAGCACGAGGCTAATGCGTGACCACGTCCCTCGTGGGCGTGACGTTTTTTTGTCAAATCAAGTGTAATTGGATTTCCTGTGAGTTTACACCCAATTGACTAGTAATATAGGAGTCGTCATTCCGTTTTTAACGACAATGAGAAAAACTGACAAAACCCGGTTATCGTGACATAAAGGGAGTGCAATTATGTTTGACCACGACGGCCATAGGTTCCCTTGTGATCCCTGGTGTGGGGATCGCTCAACGTACACCCGCAGGGCAGAGATTGAGAGTTCGGGGGACTGTAACTACCGAGAGGAGTGCTCTTCGATAACTCCAGAGGCAGGATATCCTTACTAGCTCAGCATAAATAATTGAAGGGACATGCGTTAACTATTAAACTACTCTAAATTGATTTTAGCAATATGCAACACATAATACTAAATCGATCGTGATTATCTTGTTTAGATTGATTTAAGGTACCTAGCATGATAGTTCAATTGTCCAAGATATTATCTTTATTAGGCGTGATAGAACAATCAGATTAATAGTGTAACAGTTTTATAAAAGGGTGATGAAAGCGATTAAATCATACGAAGGGACACATTACAACGCACCCTTGAGAGGTGCGTTGTGGTTCTCAGAAAACTAACCACTTTGGCTTTGCTATTTCTCCTTTTATTTAACGAATCTCGAGTTTCCGGGCAAGGTTCCAGTATCCGGGCTTAATTCTTCAGCTACAAGGGACAGGATACGTTCTGTTCGACTTTTGGGTCGATTGCGACAGAACGCAGGATCAATTTCGCAGCGTGAGGCTTAGGCTTAGGGGTTGGAGTCAATACTGAGATCATGAATTGTGTGTGTTCATCACGTCGGTTTTGAGGCTGTATTTATAGGGAAAGAGTTTGTGGAAAAATAGATTTTAAGATACTAATCCAAAAAGAATCCGGAGATAAAACGGCCCCAGGCATATTCGGCGCCCAGGGTTGGGCGTTAAAGATTTCGGCGCCCAGCTCTGGGAGTTGAAAATGGGATCTGGGCTGTTTTCCTTGTCAGATTTGGACTCTTAGAACATGGAGCATCTTGAGACTTATCCGAGTCTTTTAGTGCGTATTAACTTATGACGGAATGCGTCTGGGCCCGTTACCAACTCTAGTTTCGTTAGGATTTTAATTAATACGTAACTCTTATTTCGAATTATACCAGGAATAGAATTCCTTTGTAAATTCTATCTCTTTTAGGATTTATGTTGGAGTGCAACACCTAATTCTGACAGGTTTCTATCTTTTATGTCTTGCCACTTTTAACAACTACCCGTTATGGCAGTTACTTTTTCTAGCAGGTTTCTATAAATAACAGGTTTGGCTGAAATGAAAAGGGTGATCGAGATTCGTTATTTTATAGGAGATGCGTTGCCAAGTGGAGATTTATGTTCTCATCATCGAACCTTCCCTTACGGGAATGGGGACAAAAGTAGGTGTCCACAGTTAGCCCCCACTTTGACTGAGTCTCGAGATGAGACGATGGTCAAATTACTAGACGGAGTGCGTCATACAAGCCATGGTGTATGTGACCTGTTTTGCGAGGGTCTCACGAGGCCCCGAGTGATAACATTTGACTTAAGGGTCATCACTTAAAGTGTTTACATATCCCTCACGTGTCATTGGAATTTGTTAACTGATAGTATAGAAACTCCCTCACTTTGTCATTGGAAGTATATCTAAAGATGCATAGAAACTCCCTCACTTTGTCATTGGAAGTATCTAAAGATATTTTCAAAATCAAAGATGTAAAGTGTAACTGGGCCTGGCCAAGCCCAATCACGAGGTAAAATGTTTTTTAAAGATTCTCATTTTCAGGGTTAGCTAAACGAGAAAACCCCCTTGTTTTTATAGGACGTAAAATGAAGAAAAATCCAGCATATCGTTCTTTTTTGGAAAAACGAAAAACCAATCCTTCAATTTTTGGAAAAAGGGAAAACCAATCCTTTAATTTTTGGAAAAAGGGAAAACCAGAAAAAGTTATCGCTGCAGCGACTAAGGACCTGCGCGGTTAGTGGCGCAGACCCCGCCGGCTGAAGATGGCGAGCCTGTCCGCTGAGGGTGGACACCCTGTCCGATAGAAGTGGACGAATCTGTTTTTGATGTTTTGAAAATAAGGACCTACGCGGTTAGTGACGTAGACCCCGCCGGCTGAAGATGGCGAGCTTGTCCGCTGAGGGTGGACACCCCGTCCGATAGAAGTGGACGAATCTGTTTTGATGTTTTTGAAAATAAGGACCTACGCGGTTTGTGACGTAGACCCCGCCGGCTGAAGATGGCGAGCCTGTTTTTTTGTTTTTTTTGAAGAATTCATTTTCGAAAACTGAGGACTTGCGCGGTTAGTGACGCAGACCCCACCCGCTGAAGGTGGGCGAGCCCTGTCCGCTGAGGGTGGACGCCTCGCCCGCTGGAGGTGAGCGAACCTGAATTCGTTTTTTCGATTTGGGACTCGCGTGGTTCGTGGCGCGATCTTGCCCGATTGAGATGGGCAAGTCCCTATTTCATTTGTTCTTGGGATTTCTTTTGAGAATTTCTTTTTATTCATTCTTGTAGGAGCGAATTCTTTCGAGGGATGCTCGGATTTAGTTGTAACCTGAATGTGGGTTGACAACGTGCTCAGACAGACCATTGTCTTGTGGTCATCTTCTTTCACGGTTTTGAGCTAGTCTTTACGGCTCGATCTTTCCACTACTTGGGTCTTTGATCAGAGGACCATGTATAAGTATCAACGACGACCTTTGCTCTGAGGTCGAAATCCGGTTTTTTCCTTTGAGATTATCCAAACACGGGACTGTGTATAGCGTAGTCCGGGAATATTGTTTTAACTTTGCATACTCTCTTTTGAAATATATATTTTCTTTCGAGCCCTCAAGCACTCGTGCTTGACGGTCATTTCTTGTCAAAGAGGTTCCTTGGTGATGAGCATTTTGTAATGCCCTTGATCGTGTTTGGGATCGTACTCGTAAGTGCGAGCGGTCTTTGTAGTGGTATGCTACTTTGATGAAGTCGTGGAGTGCGACTTTCAGTAAGGAAATCGACAATTTTTTAGTCGAATGGATACGGCAGGGCCCTATAGAAGTCTGTGCTCTTTTTTGGGCCTGGGCTCATTTTCGGCGCCCAGGCCTGGGCGTTAGAAATAACTCACGCCCAGGTGTGGCGTTGAAAATGTTGTTTGGGCTGGTCTTTTGATGACATCGTTGGCCTCTTATTCGTTCGTTTATTTCACTTGGAAATTCTACGTATTCTCTTCTCTTTTGGTTTTTTCTTTATTTTTTTGGAACGTAGAAGTTTATTGGAGATCACAATGAGTTGAGTGATCGTGATGATTTCTCGAGAAGCCGTAGCCGATTGGTGGACTACGGTGTTTGTCGCTTTGGGGCGATTATTTTAAGGAACTGATGCTCTTAAGGCGTATAGTCATTGCAATAGTTGGGCGAGTCTATATGGCCCGAGGAACATACCTTGAGGCGTAAGACTTTGACCGCTCTTGTTGTTGTATATTTTTTCTTTTGAACGTGTTCGTGAATGTTCGATACTTAGAATGATGATATGTATGTGCAAACGAGCGTTCATAGAATGGTCGTTGCGTGCGGTCCATTAATCATTTTTTTTGAGCAATGACTGATGTTGAATAGTTTGCTTAGAAGCTTGATAGGGTTCAGGCCCATTCATGAAGTGGGCTCAAGCATCGTGCCCTTTTGATCGTTTAAACATTTGATTCGAGATTTTTTATTTTGCTATGGTCGTTTCGTAGCTTGGAGCCCCCAAGTATGCATGTTGGGATGCTTCCTTTTGGCGTACGATTTTTGTAGGTTCTTTCGAGAAAGATGCCTTGGGGTTCCGCTCGTGTAGGTGCGAGCTATCCCTTCCGTGGTAGGTAATATTTTGTAATGTCCTTGATCGTGTTTTGGGATCGTGCTCGTAAGTGCGAGCGATCTTTGTAGTGGTGTGCTACTCTTAACAAAGTCGTGAGGTGCGACTTTTAGTAAAGAAATCGGCAATTTTCGAGTCGAATGGATACGACAGGACCCTATAGAAGTCAGGGCTTCTTTTGGGCCTGGGCTCATTTTCGGCGCCCAGGCCTGGGCGTTAGAAATAATTCACGCCCAAGTGGGGCGTTGAAAATATTGTTTGGGCTGGTCTTCTGATGACATAGTTGGCCTTTTGTTCGTTTGTTTATTTCACTTGGAAATTCTACGTATTCTCTTCTCTTTTGTTTTTCTTTATTTTTGGAACGTAGAATTTTATTAGAGATCACAATGAGTTGAGTGATCGTGATGATTTCTCGAGAAGTCGTAGCCGATTGGTGGACTACGGTGTTTGTCGCTTTGGGGCGATTATTTAAAGGAACTGTCGCTCTTAAGGCGTACAGTTATTGCAATAGTTGGGCGAGTCTATATGGCCCGAGGAACATACCTTGAGGCGTAAGACTTTGATCGCATATATATTTTTTATTTTGCTACGGTCGTTTCGTAGCTTGGAGCCCCCAAGTATGCATGTTGGGATGCTTCCTTTTGGCGTACAATTTTAGGGTGTTCTTTCGAGAAAGATGCCTTTGGGTCCCGCTCGTGTAGGTGCGAGCTATCCCTTCCGTGGTGGGTAATATTTTGCTACCTTTAATCCTTAATGTAGAAGTCGTGTGGCTTGCATTTTGAATTTGGGCGATAAGTAGTCTTTGCCTCATGCTCTTGGTCGTGCCCGCATTAGTGCAATATGCCTCACTCTCATTTTTTAGACTTTTACTGTGGGATGGTTGTACTTATGGTGCGACATAGGCTTGTGTGGCCTAACAGCGTGTCTTAGAACATTCCTCCAGGTGTTGGGATATCATTATTATTTTTTGCATTGGAGTACTTCATCACGCCTCGTTCAGGTGCTCGAACAAGTGTGGCACCTTCTGCGTGGGTGTGCACGGCTTATTACTTCGTTCGATGTGAGGATTTTCTTTCTTGTTTTTATATCTGGGAAAAATTTGGCAAGCCGAGAGAATCAGCGCCCAGGCTGGGGCGTTAAAGATAGCGGCGCCCAGCTCTGGGCGTTGAAAATGATTTCTGGGCAGAATTTGACAGTAATTTTTTTTTATCCTTGATTTTTCTTTTGCTTTTGCTTTGGAACGACGTAGACTGTGTAACGGGCGCTTGTAGGGCGAGCGTTATGTGCAGTAGTTTGATCGGAGTTTTGGTGACTCGCGATTTTCAGTTACCCTTGTTAGTGGGAGGACTTTATATATTCTAAGTAGTTCTTAGAATTTGGGAGGGGCTGTATCCATTCTAAGGTTCGTTTTACACGATTAAAGCTTAGGATTGTGCCCCTATGTATAGCATTAGCGTCGAGAATTTGCGATAAAATCATCATTTCGATCATTTTTAGAGTGTTTTTCTCAAGCCCCCAATTGTAGCTACGGTATTGGCTTGGTGTTATAATGCTTGGCATACGTTTTTATGCATTCATGGTGACATGGATCATAAATAACTTGAACAAGACTCGTTTAGTGCGAGGTACGTTCGAGTAGTGATTTGCTACTTCTCTTGTAAATGTCGTTGTTAGTTTTACAGAGTTCCTCAAGAGGGGGGGTGAATTGATATTTTACGTATTTATAAAAATTAAACTACAAGGAACAGAAACAGTAAAATATGCAAGCAAGATTTAGCGTGGAAAACTCTCTAGGCCCAATAGAGAGGAAAAAACCACGGCCCCTTTGGGGACTTAAACACTTTCACTAATTAGGCAAAACAACTTAGTTTCTTTACAAACCTAATCTACTCGGGCCACAAACTGCCAATCGCCTCTGATTGCAGATGACTAGGAACAACCCTCTTTGTTCCTTCCCTTATGGAAACAGTCCCTCAACTGTTCCAACTCACTGATCTCTCGTGAGATCTTCTCTCTTGCTCAAGTAAGCCTGACTCAGGCTTAACTTACAATAACTCAACACTTTAATCAAACGTATAAGAATTAATTAACTACTTAACATACGATATAAGACCAAGTAACAAATACTGCTCTATATGGGAACAGGAACAGACTTCTTCAAAGATTAAGACTTTAAGGGTGATACCTGAAAGCTTCCGGTTGATGTAAATAAGTCTGATAAAAAGTTTCGCAAAGAACAAAGGTTGTATTTATACGAATCCAAGTGTTTAACCTAGATTCAAATCCAACCCAGTTTAGGACTCTTTTTAATAGATAGATTTTCGCAAATCTTACTTCAAACGCGTTTAGGAAAATCAATCTTTTCGTATTTTGAGAGTTATATGTTAACTCAAATTCAAGAGTATAACTTCAAACAGTTTTGTAAAATCAGTTTAAAACATTTGATGTTTATCTTTTTGTAAAAGTAAAACTGATTTATTTCGTTTCACGATATAACTAGGACTCTTCAAAATACTCTGTTCCCATACTAAGCATGTACTAAATTACATTGGTCTTATACCTTTCGACCCTTATAGAATTTGCTTGACTTGATCCTTGATTTAATCTTGCCACGTACTTTGAACTTAATTACTTCAAAGTTCCCTTGCTTGCTTCGGTTGTTGCATTTGTCCTTCTTTTAAATATTAACCTGTTCCTGACATTCTCCAAAACAAACTATTAGTAGAAGGTTAGCTTGTCATCATCAAAACCAGGAATCAACAATTTCCCCCTTTTTGATGATGACAACCTTACAACTTGATAGGAGTAAATAACTTAAGGAATGAGATATGTAACCTGACAATCCAGAGTCAAAAACTTAACCAGGAACAGATGAGTCGCTTAGGTGGTGAACCCAAGTATAAAAACAAATATAATGGAACACAAGTTGTCCTCTCAATATCTTCCCCCTTTGGAATTATCAAAAAGGGAGTAGGGAAAAACGCGGAACCAAAGGAGAAGAAGAAGAAGGAGGATATAGGAATCATATTACCCTAGCAAGCAGATAGTCATCATGCAGCTCAAGTCGGTCAACGATTTTGACCGCACCCCTGCAAGCAGAACAAGATAAACGCAACATATAGCACAATACAAGCAAAAATTCTACAAGTCAGAGTGGGGCAACTATCAGAACGTAGGAAAAGCGCACTAATGAGCATTAGTCATAAACTTGGCGCATCCAAAAACCAAACCAAAAAAAATTGTTTAAAGAGCCAGCAAAAACAAAATAAAATGTTTGATGGACAGCAGATTATATGGGGTAGGATAAGCAAGGATTTTGTAGCAGGGTCAGGTTTGGGGAGATCCAGGAGCAGCATCCTCAGCATGTGTCACCTCCTCGACGATCATGTCAGCAAGGCGTTCTGTCATATCATTGAAGAACTCTGCCTGGTCCTGCTGCATTTTGTGAATGAGCTCCTGCAAAGAAGTAACAGCTGACAACAGAACCACATTGTCCAGCTGCAGTTGATCCACTTTAGCCACCAAGAGCTGCACTGAACCGTCTGGAGAGGGAGCAGCAGATTGGGTTTCACCATCTTTGTCTGATTCTGAATCCTCGACCCTGTAGACCGGAGGAATTCCCTTGGAAGAGCTGGCTAGACGGCTACTGCGACGGATAGGCTGATGAGATGATGTGGTTGGAATGTTCTTGGGAGAGGAGGTGGCTTTGATTGGACTTGCCTCCTTTGGACATAGGTCAACAGGAACACCCTCTGTCTGACCCTCTGTCTCATGGCAAGGAAGTGGTGCCTCCTCTTCCGCAGCTGATAGTTCATCTCCCTCATCAAGCTCCTCTTCTGCTCCTTCTAAATCATCCTCCTCCTCATCGACATCTTCTTCTCCCTCTTCCTCCTGAGGTGTAGTATCTCCCACATTCGTCTTACCAACACAGACGACTCCATCCACTACACTCAGGCTAATCCCATTCAAGCAAGCTTTGTTAAGAATATGGGCAGGAGTAAGAGGTTCAGCTGAGTAACGAGTAAGGTCAACCCCAACCTTTCTCATAATGAAGGTGAGAAGAGACCCATACCCAATCATATTGTTCTGGGAGATGGAGTGAGTGAGATGGGAGATAAAAACGACAGGAAAATTTATTTGACGCTGAGATTCGAGGAGAAAGATGTAGATCAGATCTAACCTGCTTGCCAAGGCACGCTTGTCATGACGCGGAACAATACCTCGTCGGACCACATTAAAAAGGACCTTTTGAAAAGGAGTGAGGACAGACTGGTTGAGAGCTTTTGGGTGTTTCCCTTGACCACCAAAATATGAGTAAACTTCCTGCATTGTTGCACCCCCGAGCTCAATTGGACCCTTTCCCTTGTGATAGACCTCCTCCCCTAACACTGGGACTTTGAACCAAGACCCTAATTTCTCAGAATCGAAGCTAAATTGTTTCCCATTGACTTCAGAACTACAAATCCCCTTTTGATTGACAAAGTTTGAGCAAAATTCCCCCATTGCTTCTGGATACATGCAAGCTTTAGAACAAACCTCAAAAAGATAGGTCCAACCTTGAGACTCGATCGTCTCCAACAATTCTACAAACCCTATTTCCCGACACCAACCAAAATCTATGCTAAGACCAGGGAGCATACGATCTGGGGGAAAATAGAAAAATTTTGTGGGTTCGAGTTTTACCTTCTTCTCAGCTGGAAGATGAGGTTCCCCCTGAGTCAAAGCAGCAACTTCCTTCTTCAAGACCAGTTTCCGTTTGGTGGCGAGTTTTGTAGTTGATTTTGTGGCTGGTGGTTTTGGTGTGGGTTGTTTGGGAGGCATCGTTTCCGGATAAATGGCTTGAAGAGGTATGACGGTGATGATGGGTGTAGAAGGAGAAGATGAATTTGTAGGGTTTGGGAATTGAAGTTTGTAGAGGGTCATGATTTTATAGGCAGGGCTGTTGCGATTTACTAGGAGAGATAGGTGAATTTTGAATTTTAAAATTGGGAATTTGATAAGAAGGAGGGGATGTTCCGAGATTTTTATAGGCGGAATGATTAGAATGGGAAGAGTTTTGGTGTTGGGAATCGGAGTGTGGGAAGCGTGTTTGAGTGAGTAAATATGGAATAGTAATGCATGCACCAGATTTTGTAAGATTCGATGAATCAAATTAATTGATTTCCATTCATTTTTAGAATTCCCACTTAGACCTCGAATTGAATGCAAGTATTGGGAAAAGGTGCGATTACCTTAATAATGTGCAGACGTGGCTGTGGTAATGCACAGCTGGTTTTTGCAATCCGAACCTGGTTGTTAGTCCATTCAGAAAATATGGTGCATAACAAAAAAAATAATGAAGGACATTTTTTTTTTTTTTTTTTTTTTTTTTTTTGATATTTTCCAGTGAGGTTAGAAAATGTTAAGGACAACCGGTGTTATTGTATTCGTATCATACCGAGTTCTAACCTGAGCTTGTCGTGTCTGTCCCTGTTAAGTGGTTTGGTCAAGATGTCAGCTACTTGATCTTCTGTGGGACAGAACTCAAGTTTGACTAGTTCCTTTTCCACATAATCTTTTAAAAAGTGATGTCGAATGTGAATGTGTTTGACCCTTGAGTGGTGCACTGGGTCTTTTGATATGCAGATTGCACTTGTGCTGTCGCATAGAATAGGAACACACTTTAATTTCATACCAAAATCTCTAAGTTGTTGTTTGATCCATAGCATTTGGGAACAGCATGAAGCCGCAGCTACATATTCAGCTTCTGTTGTGGATAAAGCCACTGTGTTTTGTTTCTTTGAAGCCCAGGAGACTGCACATGCTCCTAGGAATTGAACCATCCCTGATGTGCTCTTTCTGTTTACTAGGTCACCTGCATAGTCAGCATCTGTATATCCTTTGAGATCAAAGTGATCATAGTTAGGGTACCATAGGCACAAATCGTCTGTTCCTTTTAGATATCTTAGAATTCTTTTGACAGCTGTAAGGTGAGATTCTTTTGGATTTGATTGGAAGCGGGCACAGACACCTACACTGAATGCAATGTCTGGTCTGCTTGCTGTAAGATAAAGTAGGGAGCCTATCATACCTATGTACCTTGTTTGGTCTACACTCTTACCTTCTTGATCCTCATCCAGTCTCGTGGTTGTTCCCATTGGAGTGTGGTTGCTCTTAGCGGACTCCATTCCATATTTCTTGATGAGATCTTTTATGTATTTCTGTTGATGTATCATGATCCCTTGTTCCGTTTGCTTGATTTGGAGACCTAGGAAGAAGTTGAGTTCTCCCATCATGCTCATTTGAAATTCTTGCTGCATTAGGTCAGAGAATTCCTTGCATAGATCTTCGTTAGTTGCTCCAAATATAATATCATCAACATAAATTTGAACAATTAGTATGTCTGTATTTCTTGACTTAAGGAACAGAGTTCTATCAACCTTACCTCGATTGAACTTATTGTCTAGCAAAAAGTGTGAGAGACGTTCATACCAGGCTCTTGGTGCTTGTTTCAGTCCATACAGTGCCTTATCTAGTTTGTAGACATGTGCGGGGTATTCTGGATCTTCAAAGCCTGGAGGTTGTTCCACATAGACTTCTTCCTTGAGATTTCCATTTAGGAAGGCACATTTTACATCCATTTGATAGAGTTTGAATCCCATATATGATGCAAATGCTATTAGTATGCGTATTGCCTCCATTCTGGCAACTGGAGCAAAAGTTTCTTCAAAGTCTATTCCCTCTTGTTGGTTGTATCCCTTGACAACTAGTCTGGCCTTGTTCCTGGTAATCGTAGCATGCTCATCTTGTTTATTTCGAAATACCCACTTGAGACCTATTACTCGATTGTTCAATGGTATAGGCTCAAGATGCCATACTTTATTTCTTTCGAATTCATTAAGCTCCTCCTGCATAGCAATGATCCAATCAGAATCAGTTAGTGCTTCTTTGTAATTTTTAGGTTCAATCATGGATAAATAAGCATAGAAAGCACAAAAGTTTTTGAGTTGGGATCTGGTCGTGGTTCCACGTCCAAGATCACTGATTATTTGGTCAAGGGGATGTGAGCTTTGATGTTTCCAAGGTCTGGGTTGGAAAGGTGTGTTTGTTTCCATAACCGACTGTTCAACTTGCTCATTTGTTTCTGCTTGATCTTCGGCTTGTGCTGGTTCCTCTTCAACTATGTTATTTTCAGAAGTTTCTTCGACTTGGGTTTGTTCTTCTGTTTGGGAACTTTTCCTTATCTCTTCGTCTTCTGTTTCTCTAGTGAGTCCTAGTTCGAAGTTTCCATCAGAAGTTGTACCTGCAACATAGTTTTGGGAGTCAGTTTCATCAAATATAATATGTATACTTTCTTCCATGCACATGGTCCTTTTGTTGAATACTCTATACGCTTTGCTGTTTGAGGCATATCCTAGGAATATTGCTTCATCACTTCGTGCATCAAATTTTCCCAGTTGATCCTTTCCATTGTTGTGAACGAAACACTTGCAACCAAAGATTCTAAGATGGGTTATAGAGGGTTTTCTTCCTTTGTACAGTTCATATGGAGTTTTGTTTTTGATAGCTCTAATTAGCACTCGATTGAGTACATAGCATGCCGTATTTAGAGCTTCGGCCCAGAAACTTTTTGGAAGACCACTAGCAATCAACATAGTCCTTGTCATGTCTTCAAGAGTTCGGTTCTTTCTTTCTACAACACCGTTTTGTTGAGGTGTTCTGGGAGCAGAGAAGTTGTGATCTATTCCTGAATCTTTACATAGATCATCAAATCTTTTATTTTGAAATTCTGTACCATGATCTGATCTGATGTGGACCAGCTTATGATTGCTTTGTCGTTGAACCTTTGTGGCGAAAGACAGAAATTCTTCAAACGTCTCTTCCTTGTTGGATAAGAAGATCACCCATGTGTATCTTGAGAAGTCGTCTACAATAACGAGTACGTACTTCTTTCCGCTTCTGCTTTGTGTCCTCATTGGTCCACACAGATCCATGTGGATCAGCTCCAGTGGTCTTGTAGTGCTGATTACCCCTTTTGATTTAAAGGACGTTCTTACTTGCTTTCCTTTGATACAAGCATCACAGACTGATTGTTTTGCAAACTTTGTATTTGGGAGACCTGTGACTAAATTTTTCAATTTTAATTTGTTCATTAGAGAAAAGCTAGCATGACCAAATCTTTTGTGCCATAACAAAGGATCATCTTCAATAACACTGAGACAGGTTAGATTGGAGTGAGGGACCGAGTTGAGGTTAACCACATATGTGTTCCCTTTCCTCTGTCCCTCTAGGATCACTGTCTCTGTGTTACTATTGATGATTAGACATTTATTTGAGAAGAATTTTGCATAATTGCCTTTGTCACAGAATTGAGAAATACTTAATAAGCTATGACCTAGTCCCTCAACCAAAAACACATTATCGATGGAATGAGACTTTGACTTACCAACCTTACCAATGCCAATGATGTTACCTTTCTTATTGTCGCCAAAAGTCACAGTTCCACCTTCGTAGGTCGTGAGTGAGAGAAATCTATTTCTGTCTCCAGTCATGTGCTTGGAACAACCACTGTCTAGGTACCATGTGTTGTTCCCCCTCACTTCGACCTGCATGAAGTTTTTAGTTAGAGTTTTTAGGAACCCAGCATAGCTTGGGTTCCTTACTTGGAATCAAATCACTTTTCTTTACCCATTTAGTTTTGGTGAATTCGATGTTCTTTTCCAAGTATCTTTGGTTTTTAGGGCAAGAAACTCTATAGTGACCGATTTGACCACAGAAGGTGCATACTATGTCACTGTATAAATCTACTCTGGTTTTTCTAGGATGATGCTTTTTGTGGTTAAAACCTAAACCTTCTGTGCGTTTGGTTCTAGCTTCTTCTATCCACTTTGGTGTTCCCTCTATTTTGTGTCTGGTCCTTTTAGTCAATTCACTTTCTAGATGGGTCTTTTCTTAGTGAATTTTTACTAGTTCTAACTGAGCTTTTTCTAGTTCTTCTTTATAGAGATTCTTGGTTTTGGCTATTTTTAGGTCAATCATATCTTGTTTTAGCGAGGAGTTTTCATTGCGTAAGGCTTCGCACATTTCTTTTATATGAAGGTTTTGATCAAAGAGTTTAAAGAAACGATTGTCAATATCTAAGTTTGAGTTTCTGGTCCATTCCAACTCCTCTGTGAGTTTATTGACAATGTCTTGGTGTTTTCTGTCTGAGTCTAGTTTTTCTTTTAGGAGATCCTCATAATCACTAGTGAGACAAGAAAGTAAGTCAAACAATTCTACTTTAGACATGGATTCAAGCCTACTTTTAATATGAACAAGGCTTGCCTGGAATTTATCAGATTCTGAGTCGGATTCTTCATCTTCATGTTCAGCTACAAGACACAGGTGAGCAATTTCTTCGTTGGGTTGTTCTTGTTCCTCATCAGAAGAAGTATCTCCCCATGCAGCAATCATGGCTTTCCTTACCTCAGTTTTGGAAAAGGAGTTTCTGTTGTCTTTGAATCTATCTTTTGTTGTTTCCTTTCCCTTTCCTCGTTCTTGATCCCATAGAGGACATTCCCTAATGCGATGTTCCAAGTTTCCACACTTATGGCATCCAGTGTCAGTTTTAGGGAACTTTCTATTTGGTTTGCTTCTGTGTTCCACATCTTTGTAGTTCCTAAACATTCTTCTGAACCTCCTAGCAAACAGAGCTGTCTCTTCATCTTCTTCAGAGTCTTCATCATTTTCGGTTTTTAGAGCAAGAGCTCTATTTTTGGTGTTCTCTGAAGGTCGCGCGTTTAATTGAAGTTCATGAGTCAGGAGAGATCCAGCCAGTTGTTCCAGGTTAAACTTTGTGAAGTCTTTAGTTTCCTGGAGGGCTGTGACTTTAGCCATCCAGGGATCTTGTGGTAGACTTCTTAGAACCTTCCTGACTTGTTCCTCAGGAGTTATGATTTTGCCAAGAGAATTTAGTTCATTGATAATGTTTGTGAAGCGAGTAATCATGTCTTGAATCGTTTCAGATGTCTTCATGGTGAACAGCTCGTATTGGTGCATTAAGAGATCAATCTTCGATCTTTTAACTTCGTTTGTTCCTTCATTAGTAACCTGGAGCAGATCCCAAATCTGCTTTGCGTTCTTGCAGCCCATAACTCTGTTGTGTTCATTTGGACCTAGTCCACAATGAAGGATTTTGACGGCCATGGCATTGAGTTCAAGCTTTTCATAGTCGGCTTTGTCAAATTCATCAACAGGTTTGGGAACAGTTTCTCCAACGGAGTTCAGCTTAGTGACTTGGAAGTCTCCAACTTCAATCACTCTCCATACTTGATAGTTTTCAGCCTTAATGAAAATCTCCATCCTGTTTTTCCAGTAGGAATAGTATTTGCCGCTAAACATTGGAGGTCGTTGTGTTGAGTATCCCTCTTCTAGTTTCTCCGTAGTGTTCATAGCTTCAGAATCGTTTTTCCCGTCAGCGTTACCTACAGTTTAAAGGGTTCTGGCTCTGATACCAATTGTTAGTTTTACAGAGTTCCTCAAGAGGGGGGGTGAATTGATATTTTACGTATTTATAAAAATTAAACTACAAGGAACAGAAACAGTAAAATATGCAAGCAAGATTTAGCGTGGAAAACTCTCTAGGCCCAATAGAGAGGAAAAAACCACGGCCCCTTTGGGGACTTAAACACTTTCACTAATTAGGCAAAACAACTTAGTTTCTTTACAAACCTAATCTACTCGGGCCACAAACTGCCAATCGCCTCTGATTGCAGATGACTAGGAACAACCCTCTTTGTTCCTTCCCTTATGGAAACAGTCCCTCAACTGTTCCAACTCACTGATCTCTCGTGAGATCTTCTCTCTTGCTCAAGTAAGCCTGACTCAGGCTTAACTTACAATAACTCAACACTTTAATCAAACGTATAAGAATTAATTAACTACTTAACATACGATATAAGACCAAGTAACAAATACTGCTCTATATGGGAACAGGAACAGACTTCTTCAAAGATTAAGACTTTAAGGGTGATACCTGAAAACTTCCGGTTGATGTAAATAAGTCTGATAAAAAGTTTCGCAAAGAACAAAGGTTGTATTTATACGAATCCAAGTGTTTAACCTAGATTCAAATCCAACCCAGTTTAGGACTCTTTTTAATAGATAGATTTTCGCAAATCTTACTTCAAACGCGTTTAGGAAAATCAATCTTTTCGTATTTTGAGAGTTATATGTTAACTCAAATTCAAGAGTATAACTTCAAACAGTTTTGTAAAATCAGTTTAAAACATTTGATGTTTATCTTTTTGTAAAAGTAAAACTGATTTATTTCGTTTCATGATATAACTAGGACTCTTCAAAATACTCTGTTCCCATACTAAGCATGTACTAAATTACATTGGTCTTATACCTTTCGACCCTTATAGAATTTGCTTGACTTGATCCTTGATTTAATCTTGCCACGTACTTTGAACTTAATTACTTCAAAGTTCCCTTGCTTGCTTCGGTTGTTGCATTTGTCCTTCTTTTAAATATTAACCTGTTCCTGACATTCTCCAAAACAAACTATTAGTAGAAGGTTAGCTTGTCATCATCAAAACCAGGAATCAACAGTCGTATTGTGCGACATTGCCATGGTCAAGGTAGTCACATGTTGAAGTGTGCCTTGACCAAAAGCTAGGTGCCTTTCTTTACCCATAACCATATTTAGAAATCCTTTTGACTCACTTGCAACATCGAGATAAACGCATACTTAGTCTAAACCAACGACACTTTATTATGTTCGAAGAAGTCTTTGAAATTTATTTGAAATCCGAGTCCTACTGTGTACAATCTGAGGTGTCCTAAGTAAGTTGACTTATAGAAGGGTTCGTACGGATTGCATGAGTGAATCGAAATACTGTTACAATTTTTGGAATGTTGTCTAAGGATTTGCTGGAAGCCAGGGTGCAGGCGTCAAGATATCATTTGTGCCCGTGTGGCACATGCTTTAGGCTTTTAGGGCCATCTTTTTCAGAATTGCGGGAGTATAAACCGCTTTCAAATTGACTTAGATTTACTTGGTGCATGTCTGTGCAAATGGTCAAGGTATACTTAGTTCTTTCCCTAGCTCTTTCATTTCAATTTTTAGCCCCCAGTTGCTATTATGTCTTCTCATTAATGATGCTTTCAGATTTCGATTTTAGATGCCCGTGTCATATGTCTGAGTAGGGTGAGCCTTGGTTAAGTGCCAAGTCCTATTGACAATGTCTGATTTTTTCAAAGGGGATTCGCAAGCATTTGAATTACCATGAACCGGGTGCCCTGAGTTCGAAGGAACGATGGGGCGATGCCGTAGAACAATCCTCTTTATTGCAAGCTTACTGCCTTTACTACTTGTTGGCGATTATGACTGGGTCTAGTGGTGAAAGAAGGTCTTTAAGTGAGTTACTTTGCTTTAGGGAGGGTCAAGTCGAGTACTTTAGAGGTCATGGACGCTCGCGCTACCCCCATTCAATTGAGGCAAAGCGATCTTTTGAGTATTGCTAAGTGCCTAGGAGTGTGAGTGCTCCTTCTGGCAAGGGTACGTGCCCTTTTTATTTTTCGATGTGTGCTCATTTTGGCATCTTTATGTCTTGGGTTTTGACTTAAATTTTTCTTTCGAATTGGATTGCAAGTAATTAAATTTCAATAAGGGACTCTATTTTTTATTCTTGTTATTCTATAGGCTTTAACATTTTTGCAAATTGGTTGGACCGAATCATGGATTGCCTACGTGTCCACCTTAAATAAATTTAATTTGGAATCAGGTCTTGCGTAGTTCTTAGCCAGAAAAAGGTTTCTTAGAATGGCGTTTTGAAACAAGTACGTTCGAGTGGAGCCGTAATGTTTGAAATAGGGTGAAAATAAGTGTACGAAAATTTTGGAGCGTGCGTAATTTGCGTATTTTATACGATCTTCTACCCCCCAAGTGTTCGTTATTTTTCCGCATGTATATAGGAAAATATACGAACACTTTTAGGAATTGGGAGTTGGGAAGTGATAAGCAAGAACGGCGCCCAGGGTCGGGCGTTATTATTTTTGGCGCCCAGTGCTGGGCGTTGAAAACGTGTTCTGGGCTGCCTTTTTGCGCTACTCCTTTTCGTTTTGTGCCAAATATTTGCGAATCTTTTTTTGTGCGCTAAATGCTTCTCTTGTTTTAGACGAATTTTAAAGGCGCTTTGCAAAGTTTCGTTTTTACTATTTTTTTCACGTTAAGCTTAGAATGTACTTTTCATTTGTCCTTTTTTATTCGTGACTCAAGACGGCTTGAAAGATGGGTTGAATGAGATAGAATAATTTGTATAGGTATTAGTCAAGTATGAGGATTGGAAAGGGTAGAAGATCGTAGAACTTTATGTAGTTTTTGTAGTATGATTTGGATTGGTTGACTCAATTCTTTTCCTTCGTTTACTTGGGTAAATTCGCACTTTGGAAGGTACGGGCTAAGTATTTCATGGCTCGCTCTTTTCGCTCTCCCTTTTCTTTTTCTCTTTTTTCCTTTTTTGCTTGGGTAAATTTCGCACTTTGGGAGGTACGGGCTAAGTATTTCATGGCTCGCTCTTTTCGCTCTCCCTTTTCTCTTTCCCTTTTTCTTTTTTGGGTAAATTTCGTACTTTGGGAGGTACGGGCTAAGTATTTCATGGCTCGCTCTTTTCGCTCTCCCTTTTCTCTTTCTCTTTTTTCTCTTTTACTTGGGATTTCTCCCCCTCTTTATTTGGGCTAAAAGGTAGATGGTTGTGGTCTTTGAGTCACGAGGAGAGACTGAGTGAGCCTCGTTTGGTAGGCCTATAGTGGACCTTTAATTTTAGTAGGCCTAGGGTGGACCTTTAAATTGTCTTACTTTTCAAGAGTATTTAGTCGTTTCTTAAAATGTGCAAATAGCGTAGATTCAAAATGTTGTTTTTACTTTATTGAAATTTAACGAAAGAATTACATCGAAAATAATTTTTTTTTGCTTCTTTTCAAATTCCAGTTTTCGGGATTTAATTGGAGGTTTTGATTTAGACTCGAACTTTCATTAATCTTTCTGATTATAACACGTGTGTGAATACAAGGAGGTGGCCTAGACTCAAAATAATGACGTGGCGTAAGCCTATAATACTTGACCAAGCGACTTTCAGACTTAGGCTAATTGGACCATAACTTTTGTTGGTTGACACTTTAGATTTTAACCCTTGGGTGTTCATTTGTCATGCGCCATTTTGCTTAATGTTGGCAAGGTAGTTAGTTGGGGAGATCGAATTTTCATTTTTGCAAGACTAGAATCATTAGTGCGGCTTCCCTCTTAGTGTGTATTGCTTTACCCCAATGGTAGCCTTATGGTATGCCGATTTGGGTATTTTCATGGTTCGTCATGTTGCATTCATGGAAAATCTTTTAGTCCGTACTTAGGAGTACTTCAAGGAGCGAGTGGCTCGAGAGGACTATGATAGTCGTGACCCAATGTGATCATAAGCCTTGAGGCCATTAATTTTTTCGCCAATGGTATTGACACCTTAGGCTCACTTTGGGGGTTATGCGACTATGGAGGAATGATTTTCAGAATGTGACTGTTTCCATTTTGCAAATACTTGAATTACATAATATATTCTTTTTATTGGTGAGAGAGAGTATTGAGGCCGTAGATTCTTAGCAAGAGATGACAATTACATATGGGTGCTTATTGATTTCTTTTAAATGTTAGGAAGGGAGACTTAATATGGTTTAACCTCTTAGCTTGCAGAACGACATCAAGCATTAGGACCGATTCTATGTATAAGACAACTAAGACTTAGGATTTAGATTGTACTTTGGCATAGCCTAGTCTAGACTCGGATTTATTTATTTTTTATTCGAACATTATTTTTCCTTGAAAACATTATTTGAACGTCATTTTTTGAATACTTTGCCCATGTGACATTCAAGGTCATTTTAATTAGCATGCTCGGTTTTGGTGCCGAACATAGTCGTTATAGGAGGCCTAACAACGACACAAAGACTTATTTATTTTATGAGTCGTTCTTTGAATCGAGTGCCTTTTCTCATACGTCCTCGTAGCAAATTTGTTATAAATCCTTTTTTTTGCTACGTATATTTTATGCGCGGGTACCGAGGCTGCTGTGCCTGACCAAAAGGCCAGGCAGCAACTTCAGCGCCCAGCAAGGGGCGTTGGAATGATTGGCGCCCAGCCAGGGGCGCTAAAACTGCGTCCCTGACTGGTACTCGTATTCTGTTCGCTTTTTTCGTACATACGACTTAACTTTGCGTGCTTGCCTAATAACGTACTTTACGCATTGTGCAGCGTTGTAGGATCCTTACAGGCCGTCCTGGGCGTCGCTTATTTTTGAGGCGATCGTCCGGGGTTGCGGAACACGTATTTTGGTATAACTCTTTGGTCAATTGGTGTTTTATGAATGTTTGGGCAATTTTTTAAGGTAGTTGGTTTTCTAGTATTATTTGTCACACAAAATCACATAATTCGCTACACATAACTAACATTACAACATGAGGCAAAATAATAATATGTCATGTAGTTTATGATAGGTTTCTATGGGTAATATTTGCGACGGCTTAGTACCGCTTCTATCGTAGATACATCACATGCCCCGGTCGAGGTAGTGCATTCAACAGACGAATTTCGTCCCAAGAGGCCAATCACGATGTAAGCCAAGGGGGCATGCACCAATGAGAGGGACCTAGTGGGCGAGCGATTGGGTTTGGGATGGGTGTACACTAGAGGAAAAAACATCATAAGTTGCCCTTAAAATAGGCTTATAAGTTGCCAATAATAAGGGCAACATATGGGGGGGTCACTTTGGTGAAATTATCAAAAGTTGCCCTTAACAAGGGCAACTTATAATCTTATAAGTTGCCCTTGTTTGCAACAAGGGCAACTTATGTGAAACTTATAAGTTGCCCTTGTTGCATACAAGGGCAACTTATAAGCTTCACATAAGTTGCTCTTGTTGCAAAAAAAAAATCTGCAATATAATTCCTGATATTTTGCAATATAAAATTCTGGATTATAATTTATAGAATACTGTTTCACCAAACATCAGCTTGACATTCCTAAAAAATGATATGAATTTCAAATTTCCAATAATATTACCGAATTAATTCAAATGTAATTAATTAAATCGATAAATAACAAAATAATGTAAGAGTCACGGATAACTACAAGCCTGCTCTATTTATTACACTGAGGGTAGTTCACAATCGTTGAAGTAAGTAGTCCACTTGTTTCGAACTTTATCCAACTCCTCTTTGGTAAAGGGCCCCTCCCTTGGAGTTGTGAAAACCTTTAAAAGAACAACGTACATGCAAACCCATAAATTAAATTAAGTTTCATATGCGAAAACAGAAATTATATTGGTCGCGAAAAAACAACTTTCTGAGTGTACTAAGATTCATTTCAAATTCTTTATGCACATCTAAAGCTCACTTAGCTCGATATAGATCATATTTGGCCAAAAATTATTTTCGATCCCAAATATCAACAAATGAACCTAAATACACTTTCTAAATCTTTTTCATGATTCATATGATTAGTTATATGTTTATAAGACTCATTTCAAGTTCGTTATGCACGCTTATGAGTCATTTGGGTCGATATAGGTCATTTATGGCCAAAAATGGCATTTTCGATCCCAACTCGCAACAAACGAACCTATTTCCACATTCTTACCCTTTTTCATGATTCATATGATTAGTTATATGTTTATGAAACTCATTTCAAGTTCGTTATGCAAGCCTAAGGGTCATTTGGGCCGATATAGCCATTTATGGCCAAAAATGGCATTTTCGATCTCAACTATCAACAAACAAACTTATATTCAAATTCTAAAGCTTTTTCATGATTTATATGATTAATTATATGATTATAAGACTCATTTCAAGTTCGTTATGCACGCCTATTGGTCATTTGGGTCGGTATAGGTCATTTATGGCCAAAAATGGCATTTTCGATCCCAACTACCATCAAACGAACCTACATCCACATTCTAAACATTTTTCGTGATTTATATGATTAGTTATATGATTATAAGACTCATTTAAAGTTCGTTATGCACGCCTATTGGTCATTTGGGTCTATATAGGTAATTTATGGCCAAAAATGGCATTTTTTATCCCAACTACCAAGAAACGAAACTATTTCCATATTCTAAACGTTTTTCATGTTTCATATGATTAGTTATATGTTTATAAGACTCATTTCAAGTTCTCTATGCACGCCTATGGGTCATTTGGGTCGATATAGGTCATTTATGGCCAAAAATGCTATTTTCGATCCCAACTATCAACAAACGTACTTATATTCAAATTCTAAACCTTTGGTTCATTAGTTGAGAGTTGGGAGCCAAAACGACTATTTTAGTCAAAATATGACATATAACGATCAAACGAGCCTTAAATGCGCATAAATTGACCAAAGTAGATGAGAATGAGGATTGGCAACTTAATAATAAGTATTTTAAACATGTAAGGGGTTAAGAATTCCTATTTTGGGTTCATTAGTTGAGACTTGGGAGTGAAAATGGTTGTTTTAGTCAAAATATGAAATGTAAGGATCGAACGAGCCTTAAATGTACATAAATTGACCAAAGTAGATGAAAATAAGGATTGGCAACCTAATGGTAAGTATTTTAAACATGTAAAGGGTTAATAATTCCTATTTTGGTTCATTAGTTGAGAGTTGGAAGCGAAAACAGCTTTTATAGTCAAAATATGACATGTAAGGATCGAAACATAAAAGCAAAGACATAAAAGCTACTTTTCCACCTTCACATAACTTAAAAAGTTCTGAAAATTCTTAGCATTCCACGTCCATTTACCCCCCCTGTCAACCCTTCTCTGACCCACACCCCTTGTTTGGGAAAATTATGTTATAGCATATATATACAATGATGATAAGCTTAATCAAAAGTTAAAAGTTACTATAATGCCTAATCTCAAAACGTGTCATCTAACTTTTGGTTGCTCCACTCCCTGTTGCTGTAAACACGATGATGAGTTGATATGGATATAGATTTAAGACTATCTCTGGTTGGACGGAAACTTGATCTCATGTACGGTGACTCTCACACTTGTTCCAAGGCTCACTGTAGTTTTTGAACCTCAGCTGCTTTAAGACCCGACAATTCAAAATGCCATAAAGGAATTTAACAGCAAAATCACCTTGAAGGCTGGCTCGAGGAAAGAGGCAATCCAGGGTAAACCTAATCAGAAGCTTTCTGTAGGTCTATCATAAACTGAAATGAGGATATTTTGGGGTATTTTCTATGCTTTAGGTCAACAAAGACTCTGATAAAGATGAGGTTAAATCTGTTTATAATACTTTCACCAAGCTTCAACAAGGGGATCACTGGGAGTAAAAGTTCTTATACTTAGAATTTAGAAAGGTATTCTACAATTTGTTTTTTTTTTTTTTTGCATGGGTTACCATAAAGGCCAGGAGTATTGGCGTCTTAACCAAATTCAGATAAGCTACTTTTCAAAACAGTTTAAAGAAAGTGAACAACTGTGTGCATCTATGGCTGTCGCAAAAATATTCTAGGATTTCCACACTTTTTCTGCTGTTGCTTACTTCATTTTGATTTTGGGGGACTAAAGGTAACAAAACATAAGGCATAAGAAGAAAAACCTTAGTCACATGGACATGTAAATTTCATCAACAAAAGTATTGTACTATATGACGTTAATATCCATCGAAAAGTACCTTGGAGTCGGTCTTCCATCAGAACCAGCACCATCAATATTAAATATATGACCACCTCTGGGTTGGTTTAACATCAGCTTCATAGCCTATATAACAAAAAAATGTAAGGGTGATGTGCTTGGATATTTTTTGACAGCAGAGAACTATCTGTCAATTACCTCCCGACAGCAGATCATCAAACCAAGGGTATTTGTAGTGACCACCTCACTGCATAGATGTACAATATTAATTAATCTCAATGGAACTCCAAAAAAAGAAAGCTTGTGAAAAATGGATGTGTGGGTATGAGGATAAAGATGAAGAAAAACTAGGATTTAGGCTCACATGAGATCCTCATCTGAAGCTTCTGCCATAGGCTTATAGCTATATGCATTGGATCCCGCATTATTAATCTGAATCGGTAGTAGTACTTCGTATAAGATTAATCTAAAGGTCACTAACGAGTAAACATCACATGCCAGATCATGTTGCTATATAATAATCTCAGAACAAATTTTATCATGAAACGCTGTTCTCTGAAGCAGTGTTACCTAATCGGGTGTTTTAAGACCTCGTACAAACATAGCCATCTTACAATAATAGCAAACAGGTGAAACAACATTAACGAAGTTTATTGCCTCTTCCTTATGGTTTTAAGAGTGTAGGACTACTTTCCATTATCACTCATGCATAAATACAGTAGTGCATTCTCCAAAACTAAACAAAAAATGAAACAGTGATGGGATCGAGGCAAGTTTTGACACCAAAACTGTCAAACACACATATGAAACGTCATAAGTCATAAGAGTACCTACACATGCATTTATATCAGTCTAGACTAAGCATCAATAGCAGAAAGACCAACTTTACATTATTAACTTGCATTCATTCTCCATATATCTCGGGGTTATTAATAGAGTGATGGATTCCAAATCATTTTGGATTAAGTTTGCATCCTCAGTTTTTCTATGGATGTAATATGGCTTAGAACGTACATAGTAACAAAATAGCAGAAGTTATACCCTTTGGATGATGTTCCGTTGTAATAATTCTACCTCCAACCCAAGCAACCACTTTATGAAATCAATCACCACCTTTTAGTTCAACAAGAGTCATATAAATTTATGTGCCCTTCTTTCCTGCAGTATGTTCAACCTCTGCGATAAGGTTCACAATTTCTGCAATCAATAATAATATAACGTTAGCCAAAAATTAAACCACGTAGAGGCATCTTGTATTCTTCAAGGGTTTTTTAGGATTTGATGAAAAAAATCTTGGATACAGAGTAATTCATTATTATTCACATTTCACAATTTGGTTATTATTCACGGTACCTAGGGTGTTGCTGCATCAAGTACAAGATACAAATGTGGCGGTTAGAACATTCACACAAGTTAAGCAGCCAGCAACAAAAAATACAGCAGCAACAACAACAATAATCAAGCAGCAGCAACAACAATAATCCAGCAGCCAGCAACATTGCACTAGTGCAGCAGCAGCGTAGCAACAGATCAGTCAGCAGCAGCGCGCGTAGCAGCAGATCAGATCATGCAGATCAGTCAGCAACAGATCATGCAGATCATTCAGCAACAGATCAGTCAGCGCAGATCAGTGCAAACCAGCCCCTGATCTGTCAACAGATTAGTGGTAAGAAGACATCGATCACCAATATTTTGTTACTTTACGGATGTTCCCAAAGTTTGTACTATTTCTGAACTTCCAGCTTGATGTGAAACTTGTCTATAGATTCCAGAAATATAAGGTACCAAAATTTTCAGCTTCCCATGTTGACTTAATTTTATAATGGACCCTTTTTTTTTCAATAAATTAAACTTTTACAGTTAACCTTATTTCCCTCTCTTTTTCAGAATTTTCTAAATTATATTAACAAATAGAACTTCATATCTATGTTTCAAGTCCAGTGGCACAATTGAATTTCATATCTATGCTTCAAAGATCACCATTCACTCTGAGGTGAAGCAGAAGGTGATATGTTGATCATCATTAATCACAAACACGAGATGCAAGTTTTTTTGTAACTGCTAACAAACTAAAATTCAATTTTCTTTTCGAAAATTCTCTCGATCCTCATACGAAAGGGTTTCTGTACGAAGCACCCAAGCATGGAAACGAGGGGGTGGGGGGTGGGGAGAGGAATCAAACAAAGAATAATGCCTTCGAATTTAGCAACTCATGTGTGCAGCATAACAACACCTAACCCTCTTCAGCTATGCCCCATACCTCATTGCCCATACTTGGCCTAGGGTTGCTTGAGGTAATGATACTAGCACCTAAGTGCCTTGTGCCTAGGCATGCCTCAAAGGATATCGCCACTCTATAATACCAAGTTTGACATATACTTGGTATATTCTATGATGGATGAAAACCAAATTCCTAAGTCATGAACCATTATCTTCTTACAAACCTTAGCTTGGCTAGCTGATAAACTTGAGTTTGATAAACTTAGCTTGTCTGGTTGGACATCAAAGGACAGCAGTATACGGTGTACTTTCAGTAGTTTATGACTTATAGGGGGAATGGGGCGGGAGAAAATTCTCATGTCATATACATTCCTCACTAAAACATTCAAGACGGAAAACTCAACTGTCAAACTAACTGACAAAAAATCTCCACGGAAAACCAGTAACTCACTACTAAATCACAAAATGCTTACACAAAAGCGAGGAAGAAGAAAACTTCCATTAGACAAGATAAGACATGGATTCAAACAACCTCACACCAACCATACCATGAGTCCAAGCAAACAAGTAATACCACTAATCAGAGTATGAAAGTGCCAATAAGCATGCAGGCAAAAAGAAAATGGCTAAACAAGACTGACCATCTAATTGCATCAATGGCACTATATTGGCATTATACGGCAACCTGACACCATCCATGTGAACAGGAAGCATAGGATTAGTATCACTACCTCCAAACATGTTCCTGCAGAAAACCCATCCAAGCTAATGTTAAAATCCTATGATTAAGGTGTTCCAATTTCCGAACAACACATTTCGAAATGAAAGATACTAACAAAATGCATAATTCAGAACTCAGAATAACACATAATATCCCAAAACATAATGAAAAACTCAATACCTCCACCATTCCCTTCATTCAAAGAAACATGGTTCGATTCCCAGTCTATAAACTACCCTCTAATTCGTGCATATGAAGCACCATTCAAAATCATAGTAACCATTCAAATGAAACCATGCTAATAAGAACAACTTGATTATGTTCAACAAAATAGAATCAACCAAAAATCATTAAACAAACTAAAGAATGACTACAACATACTCTGTGGTAACCATTCAAATGAAATAATGCTAATAAGAACAACTTGATTATGTTCAACAAAATAGAATCAACCATTCAAACCATTAAAATGTTTTCACCTAGGCCTAAAATCCATTCACCATCAGTCAAAACTTCAAAATGGTTCTCTCAGTCCAATTCCTCAAAACTTTCTGGTTTGATTCAATTATGCAAATCTGCAATATGGAATCGAGCAACTTTCTGGTCTATAAAGGTCACCAACAAATATGTAGTTGTGCACATAATCAGAGCCATTAACAGACTCATGACAGACAAGAATGGCAAAGACCACAGCCTCAAAGAAGATTATAGCAATAAATCTGCATCCAACCAGGAAAAGATATATTATAAAGAAAAACATATCTAACTTCAAGATATAGTGTCAACATGAAAGTATCATATAGTAACACCATGGATTTTTTGGTATTTACTACCTTGAAAATACACCACTTTTGTATTTACTACCTTATGAAAATTTTATTTTAAATTACTACCTTAAAGTTTCAATTTATTTTTATTTACTACCACTTTACAGTTTTCTCATTTTAAAATTGAGATATCTCTTTTGTTTTTTAATCATTTTAAGTGATTCAAAGTCCATTCTTCTCATTTAAGTGTAAGGATTCCATATGGATCTTGCTTTTAAAATTTTGCAAAAGGTAAAAATAATTAAATATTATTTGTAAAAGTTTAAAATATATATGAATTATCAAACGAATTTTTTTGAAATGTTGTTCTCAATGAAATCCCTATAAAGCAAGGAGAATAGTGAACTTTGAATCACATTAAACGATTAAGAAACGAAAGAGATATCTAAATTTTAAAATGAGAAAACTGTAAAGTGGTAGTAAATAAAAAAAATTGGAAGTTTAAGGTAGTAATTCAAAATAAAAATTTCATAAGGTAGTAAATGCAAAAGTGGGGTATTTTTAAGGTAGTAAATACCAAAATTTCCGAACACCATTACATCAAATAAATAAGCCATCAAATAATCATTAGATAAATACAAATCAACGACTGTGGAAGAAATTGAAGGGGTTTAGAATCACATTCTGAAGGGATTAAGAATCATACTCTGAAGGAATCAAACATATAACAATGGAAGAAATCTTGAAGGAATCAAACATACGAACAAATATCAGGCAAGAAACGTAAAAAAAAACAAAAAAAAAAAAAAAACAAAAAAAAAAAAAAACATTTAATTCGAGCAAATAATGATGAACTAGAAATAATCAAACAAAATAAATGATACCATGATTGCGATTGGAGAAATTCTCGAAAAATTAATGATTGATACTAGTAGGTTTTGATGAAACATATAGCTAACGAACCAAAGAAGCAAATCAATTTGATCTAATTTCATTAAATTAGGGTTTATGACCAAATTTCAAGGAATTTGAATGTGAAATTGAAAATTTAGGAGAGAGAAAGAGAGCAAAAATGAACAAGAAAGTCAGAATTTGACCTGATTTCAACAAAAATCGAGCAATTTTTGAACAAGCTTCCAAGCTTACGAATTCAGCAGTGAACTTCGATTAAATTTTGGTTTATTGGAAAATCTACGGAGGATTTAGGGGGGTATTTATGGGGAGGAGAGACAGAGCCCGAAAGTGGGCGTGCTCGCCGGTGGAGAAGGAGGAGGGAGAGCTCGCCGGTGGAGAAGGAGGAGGGACTGCTCGCCAGTGAAGAAGGAGGAGAGAGATGAGAGCTCGAGCAGGGAGATGACAATGGGGTGCCCGAGCTGAACACGGAAGCTGAGAAAATGAGAGCTTGGGTTTAATTACATTAAAGGCTGCGCTTGTAAAACTTTAGGGAAAATATTGTTTTGTTAAAAAAAAAAAATTAACTTTTTTTCTCTTAAAAGTGGCCCTTGTTGTATAAGGGCAACCTTTAATGAGCCACCTATGACGATTTTTCCTCTAGTGGTACTACTAGCGAAAAGTGCTGAGTGCACAACATTCGAAACGTATGCACCCCCGGTTGGCGATGGGTATCCTTAGTCCCAACTCCCGAGATGAAACATGCCAAGGGAGCCAAGATTCGTTATGCGGTTCTGCCCGTTCACATTAATATGCTGATTTTCAGGCCGTCCCAACTTGATAGGGAAACAAACGCGGGGTAGGATCGTTTCACCCTTCGGCTATTTTGATTACCTACGAGCACGAGTATTTCCTTCACATCCCCAGTGGAGTCGCCACTGTGAGGGGGTCGAAAAAGCACGAGGCTAATGCGTGACCACGTCCCTCGTGGGCGTGATGTTTTTTTGTCGAATCAAGTGTAATTGGATTTCCTGTGAGTTTACACCCAATTGACTAGTAATATAGGAGTCGCCATTCAGTTTTTAACAACAATGAGAAAAACTGACAAAACCCGGTTATCGTGACATAAATTAAAGGGAGTGCAATTATGTTTGACCACGACGGCCATAGGTTCCCTTGTGATCCCTGGTGTGTGGATCGCTTAACGTACACCCGCAGGGAGAGATTGAGAGTTCGGGGGACTGTAACTACCGAGAGGAGTGCTCTTCGATAATTCCAGAGGCAGGATATCCTTACTAGCTCAGCATAAATAATTGAAGGGACATGCGTTAACCATTAAACTACTCTGAATTGATTTTAGCAATATGCAACACATAATACTAAGTCGATCGTGATTATCTTGTTTATATTGATTTAAGGTACCTAGCATGATAGTTCAATTGTCCAAGATATTATCTTTATTAGGCGTGATAGAACAATCAGATTAATAGTTTAACAATTTAATAAAAGGGTGATGAAAGCGATTAAATCATACGAAGGGACACATTACAACGCACCCTTGAGAGGTGCGTTGTGGTTCTCAGAAAACTAACCACTTTGGCTTTGCTATTTCTCCTTTTATTTAACGAATCTCGAGTTTCTGGGCAAGGTTCCAGTATCCGGGCTTCATTCTTCAGCTACAAGGGACAGGATACGTTCTGTTCGACTTTTGGGTCGATTGCGACAGAACGCGAGATCAATTTCGCAGCGTGAGGCTTAGGCTTAGGGGTTGGAGTCAATACTCAAATCATGAATTGTTTGTGTTCTTCACGTCGATTTTGAGGCTGTATTTATAGGGAAAGAGTTTGTGGAAAGATAGATTTTAAGATACTAATCCAAAAAGAATCCGGAGATAAAACGGCCCTAGGCATATTCGGCGCCCAGGGATGGGCGTTAAAGATTTCGGCGCGCAGCTCTGGGAGTTGAAAATGGGATCTGGGCTGTTTTCCTTGTCAGATTTGAACTCTTAGAACACAGAGCTTCTTGAGACTTATCCGAGTCTTTTAGTGCGTATTAACTTATGACGGAATGCGTTTGGGCCCGTTACGAACTATAGGTTCGTTAAGATTTTAATTAATATGTAACTCTTATTTTCGAATTATACCAGGAATAGAATTCCTTTGTAAATTCTATCTCTTTTAGGATTTATGTTGGAGTGCAACACCTAATTCTGGCAGGTTTCTATCTTTTATGTCTTGCCACTTTTAACAACTACCCGTTATGGCAGTTACTATTTTAAGCAGGTTTCTATAAATAGCAGGTTTGGCTGAAATGAAAAGGGTGATCGAGATTCGTTATTTTATAGGAGATGCGTTGCCAAGTAGAGATTTATGTTCTCATCATCGAACCTTCCCTTTCAGGAATGGTGACAAAAGTAGGTGTCTACAGATAGAAGTGGACGAATCTGTTTGATGTTTTGAAAATAAGGACGTACGCGATTTGTGGCGTAGACCCCGCCGGCTGAAGATGGCGAGCCTGTTTTTTTGTTTTTGAAGATTTTATTTTTCGAAAGATGAGGACCTGCGCGGTTAGTGACGCAGACCCCGCCCGCTGAAGGTGGGCGAGCCTTGTCCGCTAGAGGTGAGCGAACCTGAATTCGTCTTTTCGATTTGGGACTCGCGTGGTTCGTGGGGCGATCTTGCTCGACTGGGGTGGGCAAGTCCCTATTTCATATGTTCTTTCTTTTGAGAATTTCCTTTTTTACTCATTCTTGTAGGAGCGAATTCTTTCGAGGGATGCTCGGATTTAGTTGTAACCTGAATGTGGGTTGACAACGTGCTTAGACGGACCATTGTCTTGTGGTCATCATCTTTCATGGTTTTGAACTAGTCTTTACGGCTCAACTTTGCCACTACTTGGGTCTTTGATCAGGGGACCATGTATAAGTATCAACGGCGACCTTTGTCTTGAGGTCGTAAACCGGTTTTTTTCCTTTTGAGACATCCAAACACGGGACTTCGTATAGCGTAGTCCGGGAATATGGTTTTAACTTCGCATAATCTCTGTTGAAACATATATTTTCTTTCGAGCCCCCAAGCACTCGTGCTTGACGGTCATTTCTTGCCAAGAGAAGTACGTATTTTATAACGTCCTTTATCATGTTTGGGATCGTGCTCGTATGTGCGAGCGGTCTTTGTAGTGGTATGCTACTTTGATGAAGTCGTGGAGTGCGACTTCATTTTTTGGGCGACAAAGTTTATTTTATTTTTCAATAATATCGGGCTTACCTTGGCCCTGATCGATCTTTTGACAAATAAACACTTTTTAATTTGAGAAACCAACGACTTAATAAAAAATATTTGTGTTTCGAAGAATGACCTTGATTTTTATTCATTTTTTATTATATTGCTTTGAAAAATGTACACATATTTTTTCCTTGAGATGAGTCTAAGTTTCGACAAGCTTTAACATTCATTTTCACTATTCGGGCTCTAAAGGTGCTTTGGGCTTGATCTTGATTACAAAAGGGCCTCGTGTCTACTAACACGGTTTTAAGTCCTTTCCTGCTCCGGGTTTTCTAAGATCCGGACCTTGGGCCGCATTTTCGGCGCCCATGGCCAGGCGTTAATTATTTCGGCGCCCAGCCTTGGGCGCTGGAAGTCCTATCCTGGAAGTTTTTCTCGTTTCCGGATTTCTTGGCGCGTTTCCGAATGGGATTAGGATGTCACTCGATGTCTTTGGGTATATATAGGGTTAAATACGTCCTTTTTTTTCATCACTCTCAATCTTCCTCTCTTTTGTAATTGCTTAGTTTTTTATTCTTTCCTGCTCTTGTCATGTCGATTCCTCCCTTCTCCCTCCAACGAGTTGTTAGGCACTGTCTAAGAGCCCTTACTCCAACATAAAAGGCTTTGTTGAAAGGATACCACTTAGAGACACTTTTAGGCTTACAACAAATTAATATTGATTATAACTTTCTGTATGCAGCCCTGAGCTTTTGGGATTCCGATCACCATGTTTTTGTCTTTCGGGGCATTGAAGTATGCCCTTTGCCAGATGAATTTGCTGCGATCCTTGGTTATCCTACCAATGCTACTTCTGCCACCCCTGGCACCATTGAAGAGGGTAAAACAACTATAGGGGCTTTCCTAGGACTAGATGCTAACATGCTCGCTGAGATCGTTGTGGGTGATAAGGTTAATTTGGCAAAGCTTGTAAAACATCACTTTAGACCTAGTAAAAATATGACCGAACAGATATTGAATATTCGATCACTTGTATTCTGCTTGTTGAACCACTATTTACTGTCGAATAACAATGGAGAGTTCGGTGACATAAGGTTGATCCCCTTGATCAGCCAGATGGAAAGTTGCTATTCCATTATGCCGTTGGTTGTTGCCGAGACCTTGCTGAGTGCGGATGAGTTGAAGAAGGATGCCAAATCTGAATATTTTAAGGGGAGCCCCCTATTGCTGCAGGTAATCGATCGTTCATTTGCGCACATAATTTTTTATATATTTTTTGTTTGTCTCGACAGCGCCCTGCTTGGAGCTGATTTTCAGCGCCCAGGGCGGGGCGTTGGAATTTTTTCGCGCCTGGTTCTGGGCGTTGAAAGTGCGCCCCAGGTTTCGTTTATTATTATTTTTCTGATCGTACCCGTTTTTTTGCAGATTTGGCTCATGGAACGACTTAGGCTTTTAGAAACTCCTGTCGATCCTAAACATTATCGCCCTATAGCCTTGGGTAACCGAAAGTATTTGCACCAAGGCCAGGACGAGGCCGAGTGGGCCTCTTATTTCACTCATGGTATATGTTCTATTAAGTGGGTGGTACCGTGGTGGGGTTTGACTAATATGACGGGGGGTTCCGAGGTGTCAGTTTACGTTTCTTTGTTGGGGCTATCTCGGCCAGTTAATATCTTTCCTTACCGAGTCATGCGTCAATACGGCTTAAGGCAGACTATCCCGTTTTCTGATACGGTACCACCTAAAGTAGCGGCCTTTTCACAAGCACGGGTTCAAGCGTGGGAAAAGTATTATGGTGGCCTCCCGCGTTGGACCGTGGCTACATATGGCTTTGTGGGTCTTTCCGAAAACTACAAGTTGTGGATGAGTTCCGATGATAAAGCTGTGAGGACTAAGGCTCGAAATGAGGAGTCGGTTGAGCTTTTGATACCTCGAATTCGGGCTAGGTATGAGGGCCATGATTCTGCTAATCCTCGCAACCATGGTATTAAGACTGTAAAAGCTCGTCCAGATCGAAAGCGAAAGGAAGTTCCTCCCCGTTCCAGTTCTAGGCCTAAAAAGATGCCTAACATGAAGGGGCCTGCCGTTCACAAAAGAAATGCAAGCTCTCGCGGAGATCGTCGCCGGAATAATGTATGGGTTAGGAAAGTTTAGCCCCTAGTAGAACCAGTGGCTAATCCAGTTGATGTTGATAATCCCTCCCCCACCATTGTTTGTTCCCTTGAGGCTGAGCGGGCTATAACTGTTTAAACTGAGAATGTTTCTGAGGCCTTGGCATCCTTGGAAGTTTGTGTCCAGGAGCCTGTTCTTATGGAGATTGATATAAGGGCAGCGCAGAAGCCTGTGGGGGTGGACCCTGCGAACATTGCCCTCTACAACACTTTATTTGATGATCCGGAAGAACACGAGTAGTGTAGTTCTTGCTATGGTGTAGGTGCCCTTTATTTATTTCAGTTGTGTTTGTTTTTCATTCCTTAGCACTTTTGTTTTCCTTCTTATTATTTTTAAACATTAATAAAGGCGTAATTTATTTTTCTTGTTTTCGTTTTGCTTCTCCTCTCCTTTTTTATTTGCTCATGTCTAACACTTACGCACAATGTATATTTTTTATTTGATTGGACCGAATCCATAAGTAGGATTGCCTACGTATCCTTGTTAAACAATTTTAACTTAGAATCAGGTCGCGCGTAGTTCTAGCTAGAATAAATTCTAGGATGCCGAATTCGATAAATATGCTCTGAGATGAAAACATATTATTTGAAACGGTAAAATAAGTGAAGTTTTATTATTATTTTAATCTGCCGCTTTGCCGTAAGCCGTGTATTTGCACACAAAAAATAAATTTTCCGTATATTTTTTGTATGTATATCTGGATACGTGCTGTACCCTCCCAAGTGTTCGTTATTTTTCCGTGTATGTGCAGATAAAATGACGAGCACTTCTGGGCAAAATTTGGCAGGCAGAGAGATTCAGCGCCCAGGCTGGGGCGTTAAAGATTTCGGCGCCCAGCCCAGGGCGCTGAAAATGGTTTCTGGGCTGGTTTTTTTTTCGGCGCATTGCTTCACATGTTCTTGCATTCATTTCTTTTCTTTTGTTTTACTTTTTATTCGTGTTGATATCAATTTTGACGCTATTTCGGAAGCTTTTTTTTTACTGTTAGCGTGAGACGCATTTTTGTCCGGATTAATTTTTTCTATTCGTGACTCGAAACAGCTTTGAGAATGGGGTTAGGGTGCGGAAGATATGAATATCTTTGTGTAGGCTTTTTGAGTGGACTGAGTTGCGGGTTGTTAATGATGGGAATAATGGTATTCTGTTTTATGAATTTATTTATTTTTTTTTAGCAACATTTGCATTGTTTGGATTTGATTTCTTTGGGTTGCATGGGTTAGACCCTTATGTTTTGGAAATACGATTGGGGATGGTGTGGTTTATTTCGGGGGTTTTCGGGGATGGTTTCGATGTCACGATTCAAGACCGAGTGGGCCTTGTTATTGGGCCTAGAGTGGGCCGCTTCCTTATTTTTATATTTGCAAGTATGATTAGTGCTTATTTAGTGTTAGAATAAAAGTTTTTTTAGGAGATGTTTTACGCCTTTATTAATTCGGAAAGTAAGGAAAACATACTGAAATAAATTAGCCTATATTCTAAGGGGTCTTAGGACCATTTCTAGAGCTTTATTCTTTCTATCAATCTAAAGAACTACTAGGCGTTTTTGCTAAAGTGCTCTCTATGGCTCAAGCCTTGGGTTTAGTCTCGTAAAACTTTGGTCCTTCGCCTGTACTCATCTTGAATTCTATTCCCTTTGTGTTGACCCACTGACATGTCTTCACCCATCCGTTCTCGGCCTCTTCTAGTGTTGATGTAGGAGAGATTAACCGGGTTGGATCGAAACCTTCATCTTGTAAAGCTAGGGTAGTCATCACAGTCTCGTCCTCCATAGGCCTCGATTCGTTAAACAATGTCCATAGAGCTTGGTTGTCCAATATTTCAGCTGTTTTGGTCTTGGTGAGGTGGGGTGCCTCATCCAAAGTATGGCAGTCATGGAAAATTTCAAATCCGGGTTTTAGCAGGCCATCCTGAACGAAGGGTTTAGGGAAGTCGCAGCATGGGCGTTCTTCTCCTTCCCGAACAAATATACCGTTATGGGTTCTTTGATATGGGGGAAGAAGGGTGGTTTGTTTGGTCTTGGCTGGGTTAAGGCGTAGCCTAGACAAGCGGTCAACAATATCTTCCTCCGTTGGTTCATAGCCTAGGCCAAAGGGAGTAGATTTGTTGGGTAGGGGATGGAACGTGTAGTTCTTCTTCCTTATGCCCAATGGAGTTCCCGGGAAATAGCCTTGAGCTAGCAATATTTTAGGGATGACCCGGGATGCACGTGGATCTAGGAATGCTAAATTATAGTCCTCAGTGAATTGGATGGCTTCATCCACTTGAAAACCGTAAAGGTCGTCTGCAGTTTCGGCCGTTCCAACCATAGTACAATTGACGTCAAGAGGAGGGGCGCGGATTTCCAGAATTACCCCGTTATGGTTAAGTTTAACAATTTGGTGCAAGGTAGAAGCCACACCTCCTAAGTCATGGAGCCACGGGCGTCCTAAGAGGAGGTTGAAAGTGGGCTTGATGTCGATTATTTGAAACTCTGTGGTGCGTGCCACAGGCCCAGTTTGTATTGTGAGGTTGATCTTTCCCAACACAGGCCTTCGAGAGTTATCATAAGCTCGTACCCCTTGCGTGGAGGATTGGAAGTCATCGTTTCCTAGCCCCAAGCAATGGGCGGTTCGCAATGGGAAAACGTTTACCGCTGAACCGTTATCTACGAGTGCTAGGGGGATGTTTTGTCCTTTGCATCCAACCACTAGATATAGGGCCTTATTGTGGGCGCCTCCTTCTTTAGGCAAGTCTTTGTCAGTAAAAACTATTGCTTTTTTACCAACATCTCTTGTGACGTGGTTAACCAATGAGTCAGGTGTGATGTCTGTAGGGACTGAGACGAGGTCAAGTGAGCGAATAAGTTTTTCACGATGCTCCTTTGAAGTGCACATGAGATCCCAGATGGTAATCTCGGCCTTAGTTCTTTTTAGTTGCTTCAAGAGGGGATTTTCGATGACTTCTGCGACGGTGGTGTGCCGTATATTTTCAGGAGTCTGTCTGACTGGGATATCATCCACGGGAGGTGGGCGAATGTCCGGTTGGTATATTCTTCCGGACCGGGTGAGATTGTCAACTTCGGGCTCTTGAGGGGTGGTGTCAATGAGAGCATGCCCAGGCCAAGTTTCAATAAAGAGGTCCTGGCCCAATACTTGAGACAGGTAGACATCTTCAGCATCATCATCCCACACACCGCACACCTCTCTCTCGATTCGATCCATAGAGACCACGGCGAGTGGTGCACCTTGAGGCGTAATATACACCGTAGGGTCGAAGTTCTTATTTTCTGGTTGATCGAGAGAGATGTGACAAGAACCAAGTGGGCTCTTGTTGTTGTTGGGTTTGCCAACGTTAGGGAGAGGTATTACTTCATCCTCTATCATATCCTGGATCGTGTTTTTTAGATTCCAGCAGTTTTCAGTGTCATGCCCGTTTCCTTGATGGAATTTGCAATAGGTACCTTCGACTCAATATTTATTTTGGACTGGAGGGTCAGGTGTGGGGCCTATAGGCCTCAACTTTCCTTGATTGGTTAGTCTTTGGAAGGCTTGTACTAAAGTCGACCCGAGTGGGGCAAACTTTCGATCTCGGATCCACCTTCTAGGGCTTCTTCGGGCTGGGGTTTCTTCTACGGCGTGGACTTCTTGGGCTTGAGACGTGTGGCCCCTGTTGTAGGTGTTACTTTTGTATGCGGGTTTGCTTTGTACTGTTTTTGCGAGGTCATCCTCGATCTTTATTCCTACATCATAAACCCTTTTGAAGGTATCAAGGCCCAAGTACCTAAGGTGTTGTTTATAAGCTGGGTCTAGGTTGTCAATAAATTTTTGGACCAATTCCGTTTCAGGAGGCCTATTGATTAGTTGGACCGCTTGGTCTCTCCATCTAGAAAAATAGGTTGTGAAACCTTCATTTTTCTTTTGGAAGAGGACTTCCAGCTCGCGCATGGTGACTTGAAAATCCATGTTTGATGAGTATTGCTTGATGAAGACATGGACAAAGTCCTCCCAAGTGGGGAAGAGCTTAGGGTCCTGGTGGTAGTACCATTTGAGCGGCACAGGTTCCAAGGACAAAGGAAAGGCAGGAAAATACATGGACTTGTCCACACCTTTCAAGTTCATGGCATTCACGAAGCTCAAGAGATGATCACGGGGATTGTCCGTGGCTTTGAACTTTGGTAAGTCAGATGAACTAAACTTTTCCGATAGTTTGCCAGGAAAAGGTTTAGGATCGAGGGAGAAGTACTTGCTCCCCATGGTTTGCTGTAGAACCATTTTTTCGATCTTCTTCTCGTTATCGAGGTTATTTTTGGCTTGCGCAGTTTTCCATTTTCAGTTGACTCATAAGTTGGCTCATTTGGACCATTTGGTCTCGTAATTCTTCCATGAACATGTTTAAGGGTGCGAATCGAGGTTGGGGGAGCGGAGATCCTTGAAAGGGGGAATGACGGACGAAGCTTGGAGTTACTAAACCTTGTGTTGGTGATGTAGCTTCGAGACGCACTAACCTCTGATTTTCAGATCGACACCAAGTGGCAGAACCAGCCCTATGCATAAGACAAGCTAAAGTTTTAGGCCCAAAGTTTAAGCATCACCTAGTCTAGACTTCTGACTCTTTCTACTGGTTTTCTATTCTCACTTTTGTTGGTACACTTTTTGGCTCTTCTTTTGGTCATTCTTGGATTTTCGAAACATTTTCCCGTGTGACATTCAAAGTTATTTAAATTAGCATGCTCGGTTTTGGTCCCGAACATTGTCGTCATAGGAGGCCTAACAACGACACAAAGAGTTATTTATTTTTTTATAAGTCGTTTTTAGAATCGAGTGCCTTTTTTCATACGCCCTCGCAGCAATTTTCACGAATTTTTTTATATTAATACGTATATCTTATGCGTGGGTACCGAGGCTGCTGTGCCTGACCAAGAGGCCAGGCAGCAAGTTCAGCGCCCAGCAAAGGGCGTGAAAATGTTTGGCGCCCAGCCAGGGGCGCTGAAAATGCGTCCCTGACTAGTACTCGTATTCTGTTCGCGTATCCTTTTTTGTACATGCGACTTAATTTTGCGTGCTTGCCTAATAACGTCCTTTACGCGTTGTGCAGCGTTGTGGGATCCGTTATGGGCCGTCCTGGGCGTCGCTTATTTTTGTGGCGATCGCCCAGGGTTGCGGAACACGTATTTTGGTATAACTCCTTGGCCAATTGGTGTTTATGAATGTTTGGACAATTTTTTAAGGTCGTTGGTTTTCTAGTATTATTTGTCACACAAAATCACATAATTCGCTACACATAACTAACATTACAACATCAGGCAAAATAATAATATGTCATGTAGTTTATGATAGTCTTCTATGGGTAATATTTGCGCCGGCTTGGTACTGCTTCTATCGTAGATCCAACACATGCCCCGGTCGAGGTAGTGCATTCAACAGACGAATTTTTTCCCAAGAGGCCAATCACGATGTAAGCCAAGGGGGCATACACCAATGAGAGGGACCTAGTGGGCGAGCGATTGGGTTTGGGATGGGTGTACTACTAGCGAAAAGTGTCGAGTGGACAACATTCGAAGCGTATGCACCCCCCGGTTGGCGATGGGTATCCTTAGTCCCAACTCCCGAGATGCAACATGCCAAGGGAGCCAAGATTCGTTATGCGGTTCTGCCCGTTCACATTAATATGCTAATTTTCAGGTCGTCCCAACTTGATAGGGAAACAAACGCGGGGTAGGATCGTTTCACCCTTCGGCTATTTTGATTACCTACGAGCACGAGTATATCCTTCACGTCCCCAGTGGAGTCGCCACTGTGAGGGGGTCGAAAAAGCACGAGGTTAATGCGTGACCTCGTCCCTCGTGGGCGTGACGTTGTCTGATCAAGTGTAATTGGATTTCCAGTGAGTTTACACCCAATCGACTAGTAATATAGGAGTCGCCATTCAGTTTTTAACGATAATGAGAAAAACTGACAAAACCCGGTTATCGTGACATAAAGGGAGTGCAATTATGTTCGACCACGACGGCCATAGGTTCCCTTGTGATCCCCGGTGTGGGGATCGCTCAACGTACACCCGCAGGGCAGAGATTGAGAGTTCGGGGGACTGTAACTACCGAGAGGAGTGCTCATCGATAACTCTAGAGGCAGGTTATCCTTTGTTGTTCCTAAGTTTTGGTTGATGACACACACATATTGCAAACTTCCTGATTATGGTTGCTAAATGACTTTGAACAGGCATATGCCCAAGTTTCTATTAGGATAGGAACTTGAATAAGCTGGTGAAGTTCCTGAGGTACACTTGGAACAGTCAATGGAGTTTCAGAGCTGGAAGTTGTATCTGTTCCAGTTTGAAGTCACAAGAGGAGCAACACAGTTACATATCAAGAGTTCCGAATATCCACAAGAACTATTACAGACTCATAGCCAAGAGTTCCTGTGTTAGCAAGAGAGGAACTCATCAATGTTCCTTAGCTGGAACGTCTGAAGCTTCTGAGTTGCAAGTTCCAGACAAAGGGAAGACATAAAGTCTAGGTAGTCTACTGTACTTAGAATTTTATGTAAATATTAATTATGCTAATGGTATATAGAGTACTCAAGGAACTTATGATTTAATTAGGCCATTTATTTTATTGGAAGCAATTTTTATGGAAAACATTTACATAAATAAAAACAAGTTTTACATATTTAATATAAAATAGATTTACGTTTTATTTTATTTAAACAAAACTTATTTTCCTAAAAATTCTCCTAAGTTTTTGTAGATAAATAAAATCTGTTTTAAAGAAATATTTTAGGGTTTGATTGAGTCAAACCACTAACTGCTTTATGGCTGAACGTGGGAAGTGGTCTTCCCCTTGTTCCTCAAGTCAAGGGACGTGGAGACCAAAGTGCTGGCAGTTAGCAGTTGAGGTTTTGAAGGGAACTAACCCTAAGGATAAACACTATAAAAGGGAAATCGTTTTTGGTTTAAAGCACACAAACATTCTGAGAGTTCTTGCTTTCCTAAAAACGTTTTGTCTAAGATTTTCTAAAACAGTTTGTGTCCTAGTTAATTCAAAGTTCCTAAGTTCCTTATATCCACACAAAAGCATTATTAATATCTAGAGTTATCCAAACACGAATTATATTTTGTATTAGTAAGGATAGAGTTATCCTGTTTAGACTTAGAGTTTAAGTCTGAGAGAGAGAAGTTAAGGAGTTGTAATCGAAGTAGATTACTGTGAGGAACACGAGTTTGAGAGGAACTTGTGTTGGAGAGATTATTGTAATCGAGGCATTACCATAATAAAAGAATTCTCTTCTTGATTAGTATCAAGAAGTTTTCACAATTGTTGTTATTGTCTTCTCTATTCTCAGTTCCTTGATTGTTTCTTAAGTTCCGCAAGAAACTTTATCAAAGTTCTAAATACAATTCACCCCCCCCTCTTGTGCGTGTTCCTACTGGAATAACAGTTGGTATCAGAGCCAGTACTCACTAAAACACAGGAAACCCTGTTTGAGTCAAGTTCCTGAAAGTATGAACTCACAAGAGAAACTGGAAGAAGGTTACTCGACACAAAGGCCACCTATGTTCAATGGCAAGTTCTACTCATACTGGAAGAATAGAATGGAGATATTCATCAAAGCTGAAAATTACCAAGTTTGGCGTGTAATTGAAGTTGGAGACTTCGAGGTAACAAAGACCAATGCTGAAAACGAGGTAGTTCCTAAACCAATGTCTGAATTTTCTAAAGAAGACTTTGATAAATATGAGATGAATGCCATGGCTGTCAAAATCTTGCATTGCGGGCTTGGACCTCATGAACACAACAGAGTCATGGGGTGCAAGAACGCAAAACAGATTTGGGAACTACTTCAAGTAACCCACGAAGGAACTAATGAAGTTAAGCGTTCCAAAATTGACCTTTTGATGTCTAAATATGAAAGATTTGAGATGCTTCCAAAAGAAACTATTCAAGAAATGTTCACTAGATTTACTAACATAACCAATGAATTAGTTTCTCTTGGTAGAATCATTCCCACAGATGAACAGGTAAGAAAAATACTAAGAAGCATGCCACAAGATGATCGCTGGAGAACAAAGGTCACTGCACTGTTTGAGACCAAGGACTTCACCAAGTTCAACATTGAACAACTTGCTGGTTCCTTGATGACACACGAACTGCATCTTGGAGCTGCTGTTCCCGAGAGCTCAAGAAGTCGAGGACTTGCTCTAAAGGCTGAGGAACTCGATGAATCTGAACCAGATGAAGAAGAGGCTGCCATGCTGGTCAGAAGAATGAGAAAGCTCTATAGGAACTTCAAACCAGGAAACCAGAAAGGAAGGAACTTTGCCAAGAAAATCACTAGTTCCAAAACTGAGCAAGGTTGCTTCAAATGTGGAGAAACTGATCATCAAATTCGTGAATGCCCTCTGTGGGAGAACGACAAGACCAGAGGAAAAGGGAAGGAACAGGTCAAAGATCGCTTTAACAAGTCTACCTTCAACAGACCAAACTTCAAGAAGGCCATGATAGCTGCATGGGGCGAAGCAACAGACTCAGAAGACGATGAGGAACAACCAAATGAAGAAACTGCAAATCTCTGCCTTATGGCTAGAACAGAAGGAACTGATCAAGTTCCATCAGAAGAAGTAAGTTCCTCCACTCTTCAGTGTCTCTCAAAGTCAAAACTAATTGAACTGTTGCTAGAAACTCTAGATGATTACAAAAAGCTAAGTATATTAAAAGCACAAAGTGATAGAGCCTTGGAACTCAGTAAAGACCACATAAATTATCTGAACAATATTAGATCTGATGTCCAAGGCAGGTTCTTTGAATTACTAGATAGAAATACCTCTATTAATGAGTCATTCGAGAAAATTAGAAATGAAAACATCCTTCTACAAGTTCAACTCAGTCAATATAAGATGTTTAATTTAAGTTTAGATCCTACAAAATCCTTGGAAATCAACATGGGAATTTTTAACATCGACTTAGAAAATTTAAACAAAGATCTGATCACCACAAAGGAACAAAAAGAGAAACTGGAAAGGGAACTATCCATGGCCAGGGCACAGAGACAACCACCTAAAGTTCCTCCCAAATGGATTGAGAATGCTCAATCTAAGAGAACAGAAGGATTGGGCTTTAACCATAAAACTAGTCATAAGAAGAAGTATGTGGATCTTCCTAGTGTAAAAGTCTGCTTCTCATGTGGAAGTGGAAGTCACATAAGTACTGAGTGTTCCAAGATGAAGGAACATGATCAAAGAAACATAAATTATGTAAAGCAAAAATGGGTTAAGAAGTCTGAAGTTATAGTTGAAAAGGAACTCGAGGAAACCCGAGTTCCTGTAACTAACCTTTGATCTCTTTACAGATTCTAGTGAAGGGGAACAGCTCGTGGTATCTCGACAGCGGGTGTTCCAAACACATGACAGGAGACAAATCTAAATTCCTCTCACTAGAAGCCTACAATGGAGGAACTGTGACCTTTGGAGACAACATGAAAGGAGAAATTATTGGAATTGGAAAAGTTGGAGGTCAAGTTCCTACGCCATTGAAAATGTATTTTTAGTCGAGGGTTTGATGCACAGTCTACTAAGCATCTCTCAATTCTGTGACAAAGGAAACTCTGTAAGTTTTACTTCTGAAAACTGTCAAATCATAAACAATAACACTGGGAAGGTTATTTTGGAAGGAACTCGTAAAGGGAACACATATTCTGTGGATCTCAATACAGTTCCCAGGAACAATCTAACCTGCCTCAGTGCCCTTGAAGAAAATTCCCTACTATGGCACAGGAGGTTTGGACATGCTAGTTTCTCGCTGCTTGACAAACTAAGATCAAAGGAACTGGTTCGAGGACTCCCCTCAATCAAGTTCCTAACTGATAAAGTGTGTGATGCATGTGCAAAAGGCAAGCATGTCCGAAGTTCCTTTAAATCTAAGAAATTGGTAAGCACCACAAAACCATTGGAACTCATCCATATGGACTTATGTGGACCAATGAGAATTCAAAGCAGAAGTGGGAAAAAATATGTATTAGTTATTGTTGATGATTACTCTCGCTTTACTTGGGTCATATTTCTAACAAGCAAGGATGAAACGTTTGATGAGTTTGTTACATTTTCAAAGAAAATCCAGAAAACCACAGGTCACCAACTGATCCATATAAGATCAGATCATGGAACAGAATTTGAAAACTACAAATTCGATGAATACTGCAAGGAACAAGGTATGGACCACAATTTCTCAGCTCCCAGAACTCCACAACAAAATGGAGTTGTTGAGAGGAAAAATAGAACCCTAGAGGACATGGCAAGAACCATGCTAATAGCCAGTTCCCTACCTAGGAACTTCTGGGCTGAAGCAGTCAATACTGCTTGTTACATTATAAATAGAGTTATGATTCGAGCAATCCTAAACAAAACCCCCTATGAGCTACTAAAAGGTATAAAACCCAACATCTCTTACTTTAGAGCCTTCGGGAGCAAATGTTTTGTCCACAACAATGGAAAAAGGAACTTGGGGAAGTTTGATGAAAGAAGCGACGAGGCAGTGTTCCTAGGATATGCCTTAAATAGCAAGGCTTATAGAGTTTATAACAAAAGATCTATGTGTGTTGAGGAAAGTGTACATATAATATTTGATGAATCTAACAAAACTGACATAGTACAGGAACAAGAATTTTTCGAGATTGGTTTATCTCGTGCTGCAGAAAATGATGAGGAGTTCCAACTAAGCAAACACACAGCAAGAGGAACTGCTCAACAAAATCAAGAAGTTCCCGTACTAGAGGAACAAGCAGAAAACCAAGAAGATTCAGAAACAACACCAGAGGAACCCCACAATGACCAACAGGGAACTCAGGTCATAGAAGGAACTGACGAAAATGCCACAACACCAGTAGCTCAATTTCAACCTAAACCTTGGAAGCATCTAAAGTCCCACCCAATGGAACTCATTGTGAGTGACATCAGAAAAGGAACTCAGACAAGGTCACAACTAAGGAACTTTTGCGCATTCCACGCGTTCCTCTCCATATTTGAGCCAAGAAATCACACTGAGGCTCTGGAAGATGCTGACTGGATCATTGCCATGCAAGAAGAATTAAATGAATTCAAAAGAAACAAGGTATGGCACTTGGAACCCAAACCAAAGCACCAGAAGGTGATAGGGCTGAAATGGGTGTTCCGGAACAAGAAAGATGAACATGCAACAATCATAAGGAACAAAGCAAGGTTAGTGGTCAAAGGTTATAATCAACAGGAAGGCATTGACTTTGAAGAAACATTTGCACCTGTTGCTAGATTAGAAGCCATTAGAATCTTAATTGCTTTTGCTGCTTTCATGGGTTTTAAACTTTATCAAATGGATGTTAAATGTGCTTTCTTAAACGGTTTCTTAGAGGAAGATGTTTATGTGGAACAGCCCCCTGGATTTGAAAATCCCGAATTTCCAAATCACATTTACAAATTAGATAAGGCTCTCTATGGACTAAAACAAGCCCCTAGATCTTGGTACGAGAGATTATCAAAGTTCCTCCTTCAAAATGATTTTAAAAGAGGTAGAATAGACAAAACCTTATTCTTAAAATCTAGAGGAACTGACTTGTTAGTAGTTCAAATTTATGTTGATGATATATTATTTGGAGCAACTAATGAAAATTTGTGCAAAGATTTTGCAAGCTTGATGAGCAGTGAATTTGAAATGAGTATGATGGGGGAACTCAACTTCTTCCTTGGTTTACAAATCAAGCAAACCGAGGAGGGAATCATGATACACCAACAAAAGTATGTGAAGGAACTCCTAAAGAAATATGAGCTAGAATCAGCCAAAGTAAATCACACTCCCATGGGAACTGCTACCAGATTAGACACTGATCCAAATGGGAAAAGTGTGAATCAAACAAAATACAGAGGACTATGTGCAAGATTTCAATCAAATCCAAAGGAGTCCCATCTAACTGCGGTGAAAAGAATACTAAGATATCTCAAAGGAACTGATGACCTATGCCTATACTATCCAAGAAGTGGATCCTTCGAGCTAAGAGGATATGCAGATGCTGATTATGCAGGTGACTTAGTGAATAGAAAAAGCACATCAGGTATGGTACAGTTCCTAGGTCCATGCATGGTTTCTTGGGGTTCCAAGAAACAGAATACCGTTGCTCTATCCACAGCTGAAGCTGAGTATGTAGCTGCTGCAGCTTGTTGCTCACAAATTCTATGGATAAAACAACAGCTAAGAGATTTTGGTATTATCTATGATTGTGTTCCTATCTATTGTGATAACACTAGTGCTATTTGTATTTCAAAAGATCCGGTTCATCATTCCCGAGTCAAACACATCCACATCAGACACCATTTCCTTAAAGATAATGTTGAGAAAGGTTTGATCAAATTAGATTTTTGCCAAACTGATCACCAAATTGCTGATATTTTAACTAAGCCTTTGAACAGAGAGAAACATGAGAAAATGAGAATGGAACTCGGAATGATCAAGCTAAGGTAATTGCCAAATTGGAGTTCCTCTAAGGCAAAAGCAAAAATCATGGTACATATAGACTATTACAAACACAAAATCTTGTGTGCAAACATAGTTGAAGCTTACCATCGTGGCAAATTCACTCACACTTCAAATGAGCAAGGTAAGCAGTTCCTTTCAAACTAGTTAAGTCAGAGATACGAAATTAAGCAAGTCAAAGTCAAACACAATTTTTTTTCTACATTTTCCTTTTATTTTTATCTATTTATTTTTTAAATTAAAAACCGAATACCCATATTCAAAGAATGTTTGGAACGGTTCCATTGGCAATAAATAGGAGAAACTCTTCACTTTCCACAATCAATCCATGCAACCCCCTTTCTCTCTCTCACACGCCTTCTCCACTGACATCACCTCTCCTTCCACCTATAAAAACCTCCACCATGGTTCTCACAAGCAACAACACTGATCTCACATCCCTCAAACGAAAGAGAAACCCTTCATCACCTGTTCCCATGGATACCTCACCCATTCAATCGCCAATTCCTCTTCGATCCCACAATCCAATGCTCGCAATCACTCAGGGGGAACAAACCAACACTGACATCGAAATGAAATCCCCAATCTCAAACCCTAGATCCTCCACAAGAAAATCCAAAAAACGACGAGTGGAAGCTTCTGGTGAAAACATCGAGGAAACAGAGGAGAATGCTCAAACTCAGGGGGAAGCAAAAGGGTCCAAGAAACTCACTGCAAAGGAAAACAATCTGGTCGAGGGGTTCGCAATCAACTCAACATGGTGTGAAGCCACGAAATTTAAAGAGTTGATGGAAATCCTTGAACAACAAAAGTGGGTAAGTCTGTTGAGTACCTATGCCAAATCCCCCTTAATTCCTGAAGCTATGAAAGAATTCTGCAAGAACTTTGCATGTGTTGATAATGTATGTTCAAGTAAAGTGAATGGAACTCGCATCGAATTTGATGCCTCTTATCTGGAACAGCTGTTTGGTACACCCAATAGGGGTTTTGATATGTGGCTCAAAGGTCAAATCACAGTGACCATAGATAATGTAGATGAGAAAGATATAGTTGGTTCCATTGGAGGAGATTCTAAAGTATCCACCTCCACCTCACACAACTGCTTTTCACCTCTTCAAAAATTACTGTTTAATATTGTGTGGAGAGGTGTAGTTCCTCGAACTCAGAAAAGGAACATAGCAAGTCTGTTTGATGCATGTCTCATGTATTGTCTTGAAAGGAAAATTCCCATAAACTTTCCTGCAATCATGATCAAACACTTATCCACCTGTATCCCCAAATTCAAAATTCCATACTCCTCCCTTCTTACAGAAATCTTCAAAAGCTTCTCAGTTGACCTTAGCCCATACTTTGTGATTCCCTTAAAATCCACCCAAATCCTTCAACTTGAAATGCTCCATCTATTAAATCTTAAAGTGGTTCAGGGTAAAGTCATTAGGGCTGGAAAGGAAGAGAAACAAGATGAGGAAGATCAGGAAGGAACTGCAGTTAAAGAAGAAGTGGAGGAGGAGGAGGAACTCGAACAATTAGAGGTCCCTTAACCTCGAGGGAACAGGAAGAGTGTAGGAAAAAGAAAGAGCATGAGGGTGGCAATGAAGGAGAACAAGAAAAGAGGGCCTGTCTTCATGGAAATAAATGAGGAAGGGGATGTCAAGGAGATGCCCATAGAGGAGGATGCTGTTCCACTGAATCAAGAGGAACTGCCTGAAACTGTTAGGCCAAGAAAAAGGACACCCAGATCCTCCAAAAAGTCCAAAGCTCGTCGTGTTCCATCTGAACAGGAACATGTTCAAGATCATGGGGGTGCCTGGAACACAAAGGATGATCAGATATTGGAGCTAAAGGCAACAGTTGCTCGTCTGGTGGAACTACAGGAGGGAACAGATCACAGGATTAGCTCAATGCAGGCCCACATAGGTGCATTGGTTACAAGTGTCAAGACTCTCCAAAACAATCTTCACCACTACTCAGAACAAGCCAATGCAACTCGTGCCACAATCCTCACCAAGATCAACAATCTGGAATCTTTTGAGGAGACTGTGATAGAAGAAACTGCTGGTTCTGGTTCCCCATCCCAAGCCTAAATCACCCTATCCCATGTTTCTTTTATCTTTTGCCATGGAACAATCTTTTTAATTTGCTTTCGGTTTGTATAAATTTTCAAACTTGGGTATCTGTTCCATCTTATTTTGACTTGCTTGGTTACACATATCTGTGCTTTCTAGTTTTGATCATTACTGCTTGCTTTCAATTTACTGTATGAGTTGGTTTAATACTTTGAGGCTAGCTTAACTTGCCAAACGTTGATCGTGGGGCACTGTGTTTGGAATGGCTATATTTCGTGCTATGCTTTTTGTTGATGTCAACAGGGGGAAGTCAAGGGTGCAAACTTCCAAGGCACACTCAATCCCAGTTCCTGCATCAATCTCTCTGAATCTCTCTGTAAGGTTATTTTTCTTTCTTTCTTCTCTTTAATCTTTCTCTTTTGTTTTTCCAATTTTTATGTTCTGTTTCACAATAGTCTGTATAAGTTCTTGTTTGTTTGTACTTACTCTCTTTGTAAAAAGTTTGCAAGTGTTGTCATCACCAAAAAGGGGGAATATTGTTGTTCCTAAGTTTTGGTTGATGACACACACATATTGCAAACTTCCTGATTATGGTTGCTAAATGACTTTGAACAGGCATATGCCCAAGTTTCTATTAGGATAGGAACTTGAATAAGCTGGTGAAGTTCCTGAGGTACACTTGGAACAGTCAATGGAGTTTCAGAGCTGGAAGTTGTATCTGTTCCAGTTTGAAGTCACAAGAGGAGCAACACAGTTACATATCAAGAGTTCCGAATATCCACAAGAACTATTACAGACTCATAGCCAAGAGTTCCTGTGTTAGCAAGAGAGGAACTCATCAATGTTCCTTAGCTGGAACGTCTGAAGCTTCTGAGTTGCAAGTTCCAGACAAAGGGAAGACATAAAGTCTAGGTAGTCTACTGTACTTAGAATTTTATGTAAATATTAATTATGCTAATGGTATATAGAGTACTCAAGGAACTTATGATTTAATTAGGCCATTTATTTTATTGGAAGCAATTTTTATGGAAAACATTTACATAAATAAAAACAAGTTTTACATATTTAATATAAAATAGATTTACGTTTTATTTTATTTAAACAAAACTTATTTTCCTAAAAATTCTCCTAAGTTTTTGTAGATAAATAAAATCTGTTTTAAAGAAATATTTTAGGGTTTGATTGAGTCAAACCACTAACTGCTTTATGGCTGAACGTGGGAAGTGGTCTTCCCCTTGTTCCTCAAGTCAAGGGACGTGGAGACCAAAGTGCTGGCAGTTAGCAGTTGAGGTTTTGAAGGGAACTAACCCTAAGGATAAACACTATAAAAGGGAAATCGTTTTTGGTTTAAAGCACACAAACATTCTGAGAGTTCTTGCTTTCCTAAAAACGTTTTGTCTAAGATTTTCTAAAACAGTTTGTGTCCTAGTTAATTCAAAGTTCCTAAGTTCCTTATATCCACACAAAAGCATTATTAATATCTAGAGTTATCCAAACACGAATTATATTTTGTATTAGTAAGGATAGAGTTATCCTGTTTAGACTTAGAGTTTAAGTCTGAGAGAGAGAAGTTAAGGAGTTGTAATCGAAGTAGATTACTGTGAGGAACACGAGTTTGAGAGGAACTTGTGTTGGAGAGATTATTGTAATCGAGGCATTACCATAATAAAAGAATTCTCTTCTTGATTAGTATCAAGAAGTTTTCACAATTGTTGTTATTGTCTTCTCTATTCTCAGTTCCTTGATTGTTTCTTAAGTTCCGCAAGAAACTTTATCAAAGTTCTAAATACAATTCACCCCCCCCCTCTTGTGCGTGTTCCTACTGGAATAACATCCTTACTAGCTCAGCATAAATAATTGAAGGGACATGCGTTAACTATTAAACTATTCTGAATTGATTTTAGCAATATGCAACACATAATACTAAATCGATCGTGATTATCTTATTTAGATTGATTTAAGGTACCTAGCATGATAATTCAATTGTCCAAGGTATTATCTTATTAGGCGTGATAGATCAATCAAATTAATAGTTTAACAATTTTGAAAAAGGGTGACGAAAGCGATTTAAATCATACGAAGGGGCACATTACAACGCACCCTTGAGAGGTGCATTGTAGTTCTCATAAAACTAACCACTTTGGCTTTTCTATTTCTCCTTTTATTTAACGAATCTCGGGTTTCCAAGCAATGTTTCGGTATTCAGGCTTAATTCTTCAGCTGCAAGGGACAGGATACGTTCTGTTCGACTTTTGGGTCGATTGCGACAGAACGCGGGATCAATTGCGCAGCGTGAGGCTTAGGCTTAAGGTTGGAGTTAATACTCAAATTATGGAATTGTGTGTTCTTTTCACGTCAGTTTTGAGGCTGTATTTATAGGGAAGATTTTGTGGAAAGATAGATTTTTAGAGCACGAATCCAAGCAGAATTCGGAGACAACACGGTCCCCAGGTATTTTCAGCGCCCAGGGCTGGGCGCCGAAGATTTCGGCGCCCAGAACCAGGCGTTGAAAATAGGATCTGGGCCGAGTACCTTGTCAGATTTGGACTCTTAGGACACGGAGCTTTTGAGACTTATCCGAGTCTTTTAGTGCGTATTAACTTTATGACGGAATGCGTCTGGGCCCGTTACGAACTCTAGGTTCGTTAGGTTTTTAATTAATACGTAACTCTTATTTTTGAATTATACCAGGAATAGAATTCCTTTGTAAATTCTATCTCTTTTAGGATTTATGTTGGAGTGCAACACCTAATTCTGACAGGTTTCTATCTTTTATGTCTTGCCACTTTTAACAACTACCCGTTATAACAGTTACTATTTTTAGCAGGTTTCTATAAATAGCAGGTTTGGCTGAAATGAAAAGGGTGTTCGAGATTCGTTATTTTATAGGAGATGCGTTGCCAAGTGGAGATTTATGTTCTCATCATCAAACCTTCCCTTTCGGGAATGGGGACAAAAGTAGGTGTCTACACCAGGCCCAGCAAGGCCTTGGCGCGCGCGGAGCAATCAAGTGGGGTGCGACATTGGGCTGCGAGCGAGTGCAGACTCGCGTGGGCCGTAAGGCTTGCGCGGGTGGTGCTTGTGCTCGTGCTCGTGTACGGTTGTGTGCAATACAAATCCTAAGGCTATTAGAATTTGTTCTACGATTAAATCCTAATCCTAGCAGATAGATTTATTTAATAAGAGTCCTAACATGATTCTAATTAAACTAAATTGGTATTCTAATAGGATTATAGTTCCTTTCCATAAACTCTATAAATAAGGGCCTAGGGTCACATATTTACATAGACGATTTGAAGTATTCAAAGGTAAGATTTTGGAACAAAATCAGCCAAACACTTGTAGCCTATTAGCCGAAAATTCTTAGTACCTTAAAGGCGATTCTAGTTGGTCAAGCTTAAGGCGGATCCGGACGTGTTGTGGACTATCTACAGAGGGACGACACTTTGAGTCCTAAAGACTTGTTCTTGTTCGGTTCGGGCGCAGCTAGGGAGGGCACGCTACAAAGTGTATGCATCTAAATTATGCTAATTGATTATGTGTTAATAATATGTTTCCTGACTTTATGGTTTTTCCACATGATTTATGTTTATTCATATGTATGATAACCTAACAGTGGTATCACGAGCCTCTTATTATTTTCATAATCTAAATTGCATGAACATGGTTAAATTTTACAAATTTGCAAGGAATTTAAAGGGGTGATTAATTTTCGTAATTGTTAATTAATTACAAATTGCGTTTATTTAATTATATGTACGCAGTTTTTCGGCAGAATATTCGTTACTCAACCAAATCGAGTGATTTTTGTGTCAATTCCGCATGTAAAAGGCATTCTAAAATTTTTCGCCGAAACCCAGAATTCCCAAATTCGAAGCCTAACTATAACCTTTCGGAGGTTTTAGTTATTCGAACGCAAAAGTTTGTAAATTTAAGATGTTAAATTGAATATTTGCGATTGTTGTTGATAAATCTTGAATATTTGATTGACCTACAGTATATGTTTAACAAGTTTGAATGCCTAGGCTTGTTAATTATACAACCTAATTTGTAATTATGATTAATTTGTTGAAATTCGAATAATTTGGAATTGATTTTATTTTCATAATTAATTAATAATTTAATTAGGTACCCATGATTAAAAACCACCATAAAAATTGTTAATTTATGTTAAATTTTAAATTTTTATGACCTAGATTTGAATCCATGTTAATCGGAAATTAATTGATTAATAAATTTTCGATTTTTCACCCTAAAATTATGAAATTAATATGATTTATTAATTTGTCATTAACTTTAAATTAAAAATTTTAAATTTTTAATGAAAAACGCTCATGAATGTTGCACGCACAAAGCAAAGGATGCTACGTGTTACCCTTAAGGGGTGTTGTTTAGTGCGGGCACGCGACGACGAGCAAGGGATCTCGTCCCCTGTGTGGTACGAATGCAGCGAGCAACCTAACGCAAGGCCGCGTGCACGAGGCAAGGGAGCCTGTGCGTGTGTGCTGTGTGCTATGGGCGATGGGCGAAGGGCGATGGCGTGGCACATGGAGAGGCGCGCGCGCGAGGGCGAGAGCTGGGTCACCCAGCGATCACTGCTCAGCGCACCAACATGCGATGCCTCGAGGGCTTGCTTGCGCGCAAGCGAGCGAGCGCTCCTTCCGTAGCTGCTGCGATGCATGCGGGCAAGCAGGCTGCGCGCAAGCGTGGCTTGGCTTGCTGCGTTTGCGCGTGGCTGCTGCTGTGATGTGCCATGGGCGTGCGATTGGTCTTGCGCATGATGGGGCTTGGGCGCAAGCCCAAGTGCTTGTCGTGTTACGATTGAATCGTTTTGAATTTTAATTTGAGTTTTTTTAATTAATTTTAAAATTAATAATTTAAATTGTTTTCTCGGTTTTAATTTTGAATATTATAATTATTATAAATTCTCATTTATTCTAATTATTTTACTAAAATTAAAAACCTTGAATTAATTTAAATTCGTTTAATTCAACTGAAAATAAATTAAATAAGTGGATTAAATTATAATTTTATATGAGCTTTAAATTTTAATTAAATTTGTATGTTTCCGGTTAGACTAGAAATACAATTTTATGTTTAAAATTAGTAAAGCATATAAAGTTATTGGTTTAAGTGGGAGCATTTTTAGTCATAAACTCTTGATTAGGTCTACAAATCCTTTAAGGTTAAACAACTTGATTAGAATTAATAAGGACTGAATAATTGGTAGATTATTGGTGCCCTTGATTAATTGCTGCAAATATTTAAGTGATGCATAACGTGTTTTTACTAACCAGCTATGTGGGCCATTCATGATAATGAATTGGTGAATGGTATATATTGTATATGTACTGTTTTGCAGGTTATGAAGTGACTAGTATGGCCCAAATAGGATAGAAAATATGGTCTGCGTGCCATTAATTTGAATGTAATTGGTCTAAAGCACCAAATTTGTTTTTCAATTTAAATATGGTCTGCGTACCATCAAATAGTTGTAATTAGTTTAATTATAGCTTATCCTATTTGAAGAAAATGGCGCCTCCCACGGTGAAATTCAAGACGGAGTTTCCAATCCATTTTCAAGACGGACTTTGAAGTTGAAGCTTCAAGATGAAGTCGGGTCATACTAGATCACAATTATCTTATGCATGCTTTAAGTTATTTATTGCTTTTAAATATGTCTTAAATATGCATGAGATTGTGGCTTGATTATGTTGCATGATTAAGGATTTTAGTTCACTTAAAATCTAACCAACATAGTAAGAGCCTTAAGTTCCAAACTTAAAAATTGAGTTAAAAGGTGCCATGCCAAAATAACACTTACTTGGATATCCTTTACATCGATCTTAGTAATAGGTTTCCGCCATAGCGAGGTGTTACTTATCGATACTAAAGGGGTAAGGTACACAAATAATTGTGAGTACATGTTAGTTTTGGTGAAACTCAACGATATAAGTAAGGAGTCCTTTTATGTCGTGGCAAAATCGATTGGTTTACCTAATAAGTTCTTAGACGTACCTATCCACCAAGAGTAGTTTCTAGACTATTAGCAAAAGACTTTTTCTTACCTAAAATATTTTAGAATTGAGTCAAAATACATAATGTGCTTAATTGTTCAATGATTTTAGGGTCTTGGAATCATTTTATTCACACCTGCCGGAACACATAATTCGAATAAAATGCTAATGACTTGTTTGAATTGCATGATTGCTTTAGTTTTCAAGTTATTATTCATGATAAATGTTTAGACTTTGCATGCTTCAATGAATGTTTTAATTATTGTTTATAATTAAATATCTTGCACTGCAGTAAATCCTTTTAGAAAGGTAACAGTAAATTTCCTCGATTGGTAGTGAATCCAAGAACGATTCACGGAAATGAGAGAAAGTGAGCAATTCAAATGTACGTTTCTTATAGCGACTTTTATGGTTGTTTTCGAGTATCAAATTCGAATGGAAAACCGATTGGTGCTTGTGAATTCAAAATACGATGTAGTTTTGAGATCATAAAGCATTGAGTTTAAACGCTCAGCTTTACCAATGGTTAACAACCTAATATCTTTGTCCATTTAATTCTCGAATGAGTCTAGTCCCTAGACATTCGAATAGATTAATGCTTAGAGAACTTTAGAAGCTTCTGGTAAGATCGTCTAGTTGAAACAGAATATTCAACATAAATTAAAGGAAAATTTGGTAATATTAATCCAACCTTTGGCCGATTTTCTTTTATTAATCCCACCTACGACATATTTTTTAATAATCCCACCTTTACTACCCGACGACTTTTATTGGGCTTAAGTGGCCGGTAATCGGTGAAAAAGTCAACGAGATGGTGATGAATTGATGATGATGACTGAATATATCAAGAGAGAGTACTGCCATGTAGAGAAATAATGCCGCTTACAACAGTTTTATGACCTGTTGGGCCCAATAAAAGTTGTTGGGTAATAAAGGTGGGAATATTAAAAAATATGTCGTAGGTGGGCTTAATAAAAGAAAATCGGTCAAAGGTTGGATTAATATTACCAAATTTTCCTAAATTAAATGGTAAGAACTTTGTTTGATTGACATTGGACATGTCTAACCAAAGTATAAAAGTCAACACTAGAGAATTCAATTCTTAAGTCTATAAGAAAGGGTACAAGAAAAAGGAAAAACAAGGAACAAGTGAAAGGAATTTACAATTCCGTTTCTACCTAAAAGTTTATGTTTAAAGAGCAGTAACCTAGTGTAGACACCTACTTTTGTCCCCATTCCCGAAAGGGAAGGTTCGATGATGAGAACATAAAAGTCTCCACTTGGCAACGCATCTCCTATAAAATAACGAATATCAATCACCCTTTTCATTTCACCCGAAACCCGCTATTTATGGAAACCTGCTAAAAATAGTAATTGCCGTAATGGGTAGTTGTTAAAAGTGGCAGGTCATAAAAGATAGAAACCTGTCAAAATTAGGTGTTGCACTCCAACATAAATCCTAAATGAGATAGAAATTGCAAGAGGAATCCTATTCCTAATATGATTCGAAAATAAGAGTTACGTATTAATTAAAATCCTAACGAGCCTAGAGTTCGTAACGGGCCCAGACGCATTCCTTCATAAAGTTAATACGCACTAAAAGACTCGAATAAGCCTCAAACACTCCGGATTATAAGAGTCCAAATCTGACAAAGAAAATGGCCTAGACCCTATTTTCAACGCCTGGCTGTGGGCGCCGAAATCTTCGGCGCCCAGCCCTGGGCGCTGAAATTACCTGGGACGTGTTCTTTCCTAATTCTTCTTGGATTAGAGCTCTAAAATTCTATCTTTCCACGAACTCTTTTCTATAAATATAGCCCCAAATTCGACGTGAAAGCAACACACAATTCATATTCTGAGTATTGACTCCAACCCCTAAGCCTAAGCCTAAGCCTCACGCTGCGAAATTGATCACGCGTTCTGTCGCAATCGATCCAAAAATCGAACAGAACGTATCCTGTCCCATGTAGCTGAAGAATTAAGCCTGGAAACTTGAGATTCGTTAAATAAAAGGAGAAATAGCAAAGCCAAAGTGGTTAGTTTTCTGAGAACCGTGACGCACCTCTCAAGGGTGCGTCGTAATGTGTCCCTTCGCATGATTTAATTGCTTTCCTCGCCCTTTTATAAATTGTTAAACTAATTAAATCTGATTGTTCTATCACGCCTAATAAAGATAATATTTTGGGAAATTGAACTATCATGCTAGGTCCCTTAAAACAATCTAAACCAGATAATCATGATCGATCTAGTATTATATGTTGCATATTGTTAAAATCAACTCAGATTAGTTTAATAGTTAACGCATGTCCCTTCAATTATTTATGCTGAGCTAGTAAAGATATCCTGCCTCTGGAGTTATCGAAGAGCGAGTACTCCTCTCGGTAGTTATAGTCCCCCGAACCCTCAATCTCTACCCTGCGGGTGTACGTTGAGAGATCCCCACACCAGGGATCACAAGGGAACCTATTGAAGGAAATAGTGCCCTTGGTCCAAGTATGCATTCAATGTTAAGTCTAATAAATGCGGTTCAGTATTAATTAACAAGTTAATATTTCAGTGAGATCAAGTGAACTGAATGCCTAGCTAGAGGCCGCTTCAGTTCAAGTGGAATTAATGATATTAATCCACAGCTTACTCTTGACTGAACCCGTAGGGTAACACAAATAGTACGTAAACGGATCAAGTATTTAATGGCATTAAATACTCCATCTATGGATATTCGGAATCAACGGATCTTCGTTTCAGTGGGAGCTGAGATCGTCACAAGCAAGAAATGAATACTCCGGAAACGATGATATTGCCGGAAACGGAAATATGGATCGTATCGGAAATATAAATATTATCCAACTCGTAGATGTTGCCGGAAACGGAAACATGGTACGTATCGGAAAATATTAATGGAAATGGAAATATTGCCGGAATCGGAAATATTGCCGGAAACGGAAATATTGTCAGAATCGAAAATATTATCGGAATCGGAAAATAATTTCGGAAACGGAAATATTAAATATTTGTTCGAAACGGAAATTAATTCCGGAATCGAAAATATTAAATATTGTTCGTATCGGAAATGAATTCCGGAACCGGGAATTTAATCGGAAGCGCATCGGACGAGGCCTGCCGGACGAAGGCCCAGCACGAAGCCGGGCAATCGCCCAGCAAGCCAGCGCGCCACAAACGCCCCAAGCCAAGGCAGCGCCCAGGCCCACCGCAAGGCAGGCCCAGCGCGCGCCGAGGCCACGGCAGCATGTGGGCCTCGTGGCATGGGCTGCGAGCTCGCAGGCCGCGCGCGCATAGGCGCCCCTCGTGGGTTGCCGTGCGTGTGAGTGTTTGTGTTCATACACGAATCCTAAAGCTATTAGGATTTGATATATGATTAAATTCCTAATCCTAAAAGGATAAATTAATTAATTAGAGTTCTAATAGGATTCTAGTTTAATTAATCCGTATCCTAGTAGGATTCTAGTTCCCTTTCCATACCTCTATAAATAAGTGCCTAGGGTCATTATTTAGAGATACAATTGAAGTATTCTAAAGGTAAGATTTTGAAGAAAATTCAGCCACTCTCTTACCCCTAACCAGCCGAAAATCTATACTACCTTAAGGGCGATTCTAGTTGGTCAAGCTTAAGGCGGATCCGGACGTGCTGTGTACTATCTACGGAGGGACGACACTTGGAATCCTAAAGACTTGTTCTTGTTCGGTTCGGGCGCAGCTAGGGAGGGCACGCAACAAAGTGTATGCACCTAAACTATGCTAAATGATTATGTGTAAATAATATGCTTTCCTGGCTTTATGGTTTTTCCGCATGGTTTATGTTTTGTCATATGTATCATAACCTATCAGTGGTATCACGAGCCTCTTATTATTTTCATAATCTAAATTTCATAAACATGGTTAAATATTACAAATTTGCAAGGAATTAAAAGGGGTGATTAATTTTCGTAATTGTTAATTAATTGCAAATTGCGTTTATTTAATTATATGTACGCAGTTTTTCGGCAGTTTCTTCGTTACTCATCCAAATCGAGTTATTTTTGGGTCAATTTCGCATGTAAAAGGCATTCTAAAATTTTGACAAAAAAGTTGTTTTCGGCTGAACCCAGAATTCCCAAATTCGAAGCCTAACTATGACTTTTCGGAGGTTTTAGTTTTTCGAACGCAAAAGTTTATAAATTTAAGATGTTAAATTAAATATTTGCGATTCTTGTTAATAAATCTTGAATTTTTGATTGACCTACTGTATATGTTTAACAATTTTGAATGCCTAGTCTTGTTAATTATGCAATCTAATTTGTAATTATGATTAATTTGTTGAAATTCGAATAATTTAGAATTGATTTGATTTTCAGAATTAATTAATTATTTAATTAGATACCCATGATTAAAAACCACCATAAAAGTTGTTAATTTGTGTTAAATTTTAAATTTTTATGACCTAGATTTGAATCCATGTTAATCGGAAATTAATTGATTAATAAATTTTCGATTTTTCGCCCTAAAATTATGAAATTAATATGTTTTATTAATTTGTCGTTAATTTTGAATTAAAAATTTTAAAATTTTATGAAATTCGCTCATAAACTTGCACGCACAAAGCAATGGACGCTACGTGTTACCCTTAAGGGGTGTTGTATAGTGCGGGCATGCGACGACGAGCAAGGGAGCTCGTCGCCCATGCGGTACGAATGCAGCGAGCAAGGCGAGTGGCGCGCGAGCACAAGGTAGCAGCCCTGCCTTGTGTCGAGTGCTGCGCGCATGTGGGCGATGGGCGAGCAGCGATGGCATGGCGCGAGAAGAGGCGCGCGCGCGCGAGGGCGAGAGCTGGTCGCCCAGCGATCGCAGCTCAGCGCGCCAACACGCGTGGCCTCGAGCGCGTGCTTGCGCGAGCGAGCGAGCGAGCACATCGTAGCTGCTGCGATGCTATGGGCGGGCAGGCTGCGCACAAGCGTAGCTTGGCTTGCTGCGTTTGCGCGTGGCTGCTGCGATGACGTGCCTTGGGCCAGCGATGGTCGTGCAATCGATGGGGCTTGGGCGCAAGCCCAAGTGCTCGTCATGTTACGATTGTCGAGTTTTAAATTTTAATTTGAAATTTTCAGTTCATGTAATTTTAATTAATTTTAAAATTAATAATTTAAATTGTTTTCTTGGATTTTAATTTTGAATATTATAATTATTATAAATTTTATTTATTCTAATTATTTTACTAAAATTAAAAACCTTGCATTAATTTAAACTCGACTGAAAATAAATTAAATAAATGGATTCAATTATAAATTTATATGAGTTTTAAATTTTAATTAAATTTGTATGTTTCCGGTTAGACTAGAAATACATTTTTTATGTTTAAAATTAGTAAAGCATATGAATTTATTGGTTTAAGTGGGAGCCCTTTTTAGTCATAAACTCTTGATTAGGTCTACAAATCCTTTAAGGTTAAACAACTTGATTAGAATTAATAAGGACTGAATAATTGGTAGATTATTGGTGCCCTTGATTAATTGCTGCAAATTTTATATGATGCATACAATGTGTTTTAACTAACCAATTATGTGGGTCATTCATGATAATGAATGGATGAATGGTATATATTGTATATGTACTGTTTTGCAGGTTATGAAGTGACTAGTATGGCCCAAATAGGATAGAAAATATGGTCTGCGTGCCATTAATTTGAATGTAATTGGTCTAAAGCACCAAATTTGTTTTTCAATTTAAATATGGTCTGCGTACCATCAAATAGTTGTAATTAGTTTTAATTATAGCTTATCCTATTTGGAGAAAATGGTGCCTCCCACGGTCAAATTCAAGACGAAGTTTCCATTTTCGAGACGGACTTTGAAGTTGAAGCTTCAAGATGAAGTCGGGCCATACTAGATCACATTTATCTTATGCATGCTTTAAGTTATTTATTGCTTTAAATATGCATGTCTTAATTATGCATGAGATTGTGGCTTGATTATGTTGCATGATTAAGGATTTTAGTTCACTTAAAATCTAACCAACATAGTAAGAGCCTTAAGTTCCAAACTTAAAAAAATTGAGTTAAAAGGTGCCATGCCAAAATAACACTTACTTGGATATCCTTTACATCGATCTTAGTAATAGTTTTCCGCCATAGCGAGGTGTTACTTGTAGATACTAAAGGGGTAAGATACACAAATAATTGTGAGTACATGTTAGTTTTGGTGAAACTCAACGATATAAGTAAGGAGTCCTTTTATGTCGTGGCAAAATCGATAGGTTTACCTAATAAGTTCTTAGACGTACCTATCAACCAAGAGTAGTTTCTAGACTATTAGCAAAACGCTTTTGCTTACCTAAAAGATTTTAGAATTGAGTCTTAATACATAATGTGCTTAATTCTTCAATGGATTTTAGGATCTTGGAATCATTTTATTCACACCTGCCGGAACACATAACTTGAATAAAATGCTTAATGAACATTGAATTATGCATGTATGCTAGAATTTAAGTTTATTAAGAGAAACTGTGAATGATTATTTATTTGTTTATTCTTTTCAATTGTAGTTTTAATTATGGCAAACAACAATTCATTCAACATTCGGTCAATTCTCGAAAAGGAGAAGTTGAACGGGAAAAACTTCCTTGACTGGCAAAGGAACTTGCAAATAGTTCTTATGCAGGAAGAAAAGGAGTAAGTCCTGGAAGAGGCGATGCCCGAAGCCGCAGGCGACGGGGTCACTCAGGCAGCCCTCAATCGTTGGATTGATGCCAACAAGGATGTGAAATGTCTAATGCTCGCCACCATGAGTGCAGATCTGTAGAAAACGTTCATCAACTCAGATGCTTTCACGATCATCAGTGAGTTAAAGAACATGTTCCAAGATCTGGCTCGAGTCGAAAGATTCGAGAAACATAGGCAAATTCTTCAGACCAAGCTTAAGAAAGGCGAGCCCGTAAGTCCACATGTTCTCAAAATGATTGGACTCATTTAGAATATGAGTCGACTGGATCAGCAATTTTCTCAGGAAATGGCTATAGACACCATCCTCCATTCTCTTCATAGCGGGTATGATCAGTTCAAACTGAACTACAGTATGAATAGTCTGGACAAAACGCTCACTGAGCTTCACGGTATGCTGAAGACCGCTGAAAAGTCGCTCAAAAGTGATAAGCAAGATGTGCTTATGGTGCGTGGGGGCAAGTTCAAGAAATCTGGAAAGAAGAGGAATGCTAAGAAAGGTGGCAACAAGGCCAGCCAGACTAAGCAACCAGCTGGCGCCAAATCTGAAAAGAGGAAGGTCAGTCAACCCACTTCTGAATCCGAATGCTTCTACTGCAAGAAGAAAGGGCATTGGAAGAGAGATTGCTTGAAGCTAAAGGAAGATCAGAAGAACGGAACAGTCATTCCATCTTCAGGTATTTTCGTTATAGACTGTGTACTTGCTAATTCAACTTCTTGGGTATTAGATACAGGTTGTGGCTCACACTTATGTTCCAATTCACAGGGACTAAGAAGAAGTAGAAAGTTAAGCAAGGGTGAAGTCGACCTACGAGTGGGAAATGGAGCACGGATTGCTGCATTAGCTGTAGGAACTTATTATTTGTCGTTGCCCTCTGGGCTAGTTTTGGAACTGGAAGAGTGTTTCCATGTTCCAAGTCTTACTAAAAACATCATTTCAGTTTCTTGCTTAGATGCTAAGGGATTTTCCTTTTTAATAAAAGACAATAGTTGCTCGTTTTATTTTAAAGAGATGTTTTATGGATCTTCTAGATTGGTCAATGGACTTTATTTATTAGATCACGACAAACAAGTTTATCACATAAATACCAAAAAGGCCAAAAAGGATGATTCAGATCTCACCTATCTGTGGCATTGTCGATTAGGCCATATTAACTTGAAACGCTTAAAAAGACTTCAAAAGGAAGGAATTCTAGAACCATTTGACTTGGAGGATTATGGTAAATGCGAATCATGTTTACTTGACAAAATGACAAAGCAACCTTTCTCTAAAGTTGGAGAAAGAGCAAATGAACTATTGGGTTTAATCCATACAGATGTATGTGGACCAATGAGTACAAATGCTAGAGGTGGTTTCAGCTACTTTATCACTTTCACTGATGACTTCAGTAGATATGGTTATGTCTACCTAATGAAGCATAAGTCTGAATCCTTTGACAAATTCAAGGAATTTCATAGTGAAGTAGAGAATCAATTAGGCAAGAAGATTAAGGCACTGCGGTCTGATAGAGGCGGTGAATATCTGAGCTATGAATTTGATGACCATCTGAAAGAATGTGGAATTCTATCAGAATTGACTCCTCCTGGAACACCACAATGGAACGGTGTGTCAGAACGGAGGAACAAAACCTTGCTAGACATGGTTAGGTCAATGATGGGTCAGGCCGAACTTCCATTAGAATTTTGGGGACATGCACTAAATACAGCCGCACTCACTATAAATAGAGCTCCGTCTAAAGCTGTCGAAAAGACTCCATATGAGTTATGGTTTGGAAAGCCTCCAAAGGTGTCTTTTCTTAAGATTTGGGGATGTGAAGTATACGTCAAACGATTAATTTCAGACAAACTTCATCCAAAATCTGACAAATGTATCCTTGTGGGCTATCCAAAGGAAACAAAGGGGTATTACTTCTACAATACATCTGAGAACAAGGTGTTTGTTGCTCGAGATGGTGTCTTTTTGGAGAAGAATCACATTTCCAAAATGACAAGTGGGAGAAAAGTAGACCTCGAAGAAATTCGAGTAGAACAACAAACTCTAGAGAATGCTCAAGATGACATTCATGATGAAACTCAGAGATCTTTAGAAGCATCTGGTGAGAATCATGGTCAATCTAGAGATGTAACCCCGCGTAGATCGCAGAGATATAGATCTCAACCGGAAAGGTACTTAGGTATTTTGACAAACGAGAGCTATGACGTTCTATTACTTGAAAGTGATGAACCTGCGACTTACAAACAAGCTATGACGAGCCCTAGCCCCAAGCAATGGCAAGAAGCCATGCAATCTGAATTAGACTCCATGTCAGAAAACCAAGTATGGGATTTGGTCGATTTGCCAGATGGCTACCAAGCCATAGGAAGCAAATGGGTTTTCAAACTGAAAAAGGACAAGGATGGGAAACTTGAAGTTTTCAAAGCTAGATTGGTTGCAAAAGGTTACAGGCAAGTCCACGGTGTGGATTATGATGAAACCTTTTCACCAGTTGCAATGCTAAAGTCTATTCGGATAATGTTAGCAATCGCTGCATATTAAGATTATGAAATATGGCAGATGGATGTCAAAACCGCTTTCTTAAACGGTGTTTTAACAGAAACTGTGTTTATGACAGAGCCTGGAGGTTTTGAGGATCCAAAGAATGCTAAAAAGGTATGCAAGCTAAAGAAATCAATCTATGGATTGAAGCAGGCATCAAGGAGCTGGAATATACGTTTTGATGAAGCAGTCAGTGACTTTGGTTTCATCAAGAACGCAGACGAATCTTGTGTATACAAGAAGGTCAGTGGGAGCAAATTTCTTTCCTAGTATTATATGTCGACGACATATTACTTATCGGAAATGACATTCCTATGTTGAACTCTGTCAAGATTTGGCTTGGGAAACGTTTTTCGATGAAGGATCTAGGAGAAGCACAGTACATATTGGGCATCAAGATTTACAGAGATAGATCTAAAAAGATGATTGGACTTAGTCAAAGCACTTATATCAATAAGGTGCTTGATAGGTTCAAGATGGCAGACTCCAAGCGAGGCTACCTACCCATGTCTCATGGAATAACTCTAAGCAAGACTCAGTGCCCAAAAACACTTGATGAGCGTAGACGAATGAATGGGATACCATATGCATCATTGATTGGTTCAATTATGTATGCTATGATATGTACACGCCCGGATATTGCGTATGCACTCAGTGCTACGAGCAGATACCAGTCAGACCCAGGAGAGGCACATTGGACTGCTGCCAAGAATATTCTGAAGTACCTGAAAAGGCACAAAGATGACTTCCTGGTCTATGGTGGAGATGATGAATTAATCTTTAAAGGCTATACGGACGCAAGTTTCCAAACCGACAAAGATGATTTCAGATCACAGTCTGGGTTTGTCTTCTGCCTCAACGGAGGTGCAGTAAGATGGAAAAGTGCTAAGCAAAGCATCATTGCGGATTCTACAACTGAAGCGGAGTACATTGCTGCACATGAAGCAGCAAAGGAAGCTATATGGCTAAGGAAGTTCATAGGTGAACTTGGTGTAGTCCCCTCCATTAAAGGACCAATAGCCCTGTATTGTGATAATAACGGAGCTATTGCACAGGCAAAGAAGCCTAGACACCACCAAAGAGTCAAGCATGTACTTCGTAGATTTCACCTTCTACGAGAGTTTGTTGAAAGAAAAGAAGTCGAGATAAGCAAGATTGGAACTGATGACAACATATCAGATCCATTGACTAAACCTCTGCCGCAGGCGAAGCACAACTCGCACACTGCAGCTATGGAAATCAAGCATATTGGAGAATGGATTTGATGTCCTTATTTAATGTTTTAAAGTTTTAGAGTTTAATTCTTTGTAAAACATTATTGGTTAATCATTCACAATAAATGAATAGAATTCATTTTTACATTTAATTTGTGGTTTAT